>NC_060084.1:2527142-2848928 GCF_922984935.1 Meles meles | reverse complement strand
GTGCTGTTGGTGTGAAAATACAGTCTGGATTTTGAAGAGTTGGTACCCAAAAAACAAGCCATGTAAGATTTCTCATTGGTGATATGTGAATATGGTTTCATTTGAGGGTAGTGTTTCGTATCAGTCGGGTTCAGTGAAGTGCAGGATGGTGCAAATTCCACGGGTTTCTTTCCACTTTTTCTACTGTGCCTAGTGGAGAGGGTCAAAGTACCTATGTCGCCCGGAATTTATTTCTGCCGCACAGACAAGGAGTCGACGGACGCCAGCACGTGCGTCGAATGCGGCTCAGCACCCGTCACTGTTCTGTTTCGCTGGTAGTTTTATTGGTACGTGGCCCGTCCGCTCACAGGCATGCGGTCCACGCTGCTTCCGCACTACGGCAGCTGAGCTCAGAAGGGACCATAGCACCCACAGAACCCCAATATTCCCTGACCGTCCTTCCACAGGAGGAGTGTGCTGACCTCTGCTCCGGATAAAAGCCGGGGAGGCCGGTTCCCAGAGCGCTGACCATCCCTGCAGGCAGGTTATAGGCGGTTTTACATTTTCTTTTTTCTTTTTTTTTTGTATTTGTCTTTTCTAAAGTTCCAGGAGTGAAAACATCACTTTTGATGATGAGGGAGAAAGCGCATCCGTGCTTTCTCACTGCCAAGTAATAAATTCTGAGATGGGGGACCCAAGGTGTGGTTGGGGCTGACCCTGAAAATGAGCCGTCCCCTGAGCCTGCTCCCCAGGAAGCCCTGGGAGGACCCCAGGAAGCCTCTGGCTTGGGCAGCGATCCAAACACACTCTCCTTTCGGGGCTGTTTATGTAGGGATGAGGAGGGGTGCAGGGGCAAAGGCAGCCAGTCAGCCGAGGGCCGACCCCAGGAGGCTGGGCCGCGCAGCGTGGGGGGCTCGGGAAGCCAGGCCCATCTGGTTTGCGTTAGGTTTATAAGGTTGATAGCAAATAAGGGTATTAGAGCTAATTTACTTATTTAGAGAAAGACGACTCAATCGCAGAAACTGATTGGGACGGAGCAGTCCCCTCCCCCACTGCCTGCAGAGATGCCCCACGGGAGGAGGGGTCTGCCAAGCCAAGGCCCTTGTGCAAAGCTTGGTATCTTTTAAAAAACAGCCGTGCAATCCCGTGTGGCCTCGGGGCTGGTCCGCGGACCTTGCCGAGCCCATTCCCCTGCCCCCCTGGCCTGGCCGCACATCCCTGAGGAGGATCGTGGCCCGCTTGGACTTGGGGCGCACGGCAGTCAATGCAGCTTACAGCACGACAACGAGGAGTAACAGCAGCGTCTCTCGGGGCCCAGAGCCCCTCACCCAGCCACCTCAGCCCCCTGGATCCCCGCGGTCTGCAAAAACATCACAAGAACCCCGGCGGCCCCCAGCCACACACTGAGGTTTCGGGAGCCTGCTGCGGCCGCAGGTTCCCGGGTCCCCGTCCGTTTCTCCCAAGCCAGGAATGATGTTCTGGGGACCGCCTGCACAGGCTCGCGCTCGGACCTGGGGCTCTGGCTCTTGGAGCTCAAGCTCTACTCGGAGGCAGGGCTCCCTCTGACCTCGTTTTCTGGGCTTCAGAATCAAAGTCTTTCCTCCTTTCCTCCCTCCCAACCTCCTCCCCTCCCTCCCTCCTACCCTCTTTCTCTCCTCCCTCCCTCCTACTCTCTTTCTCTCCTCCCTCCTTCCCTCTCTCCCTCTTTCATTACAATTGTTATAATCAGGATTTTGATTTGGCTGGTTTGTCCACCTGATTCTTGGAGCCAACAGCATATTCTAGATGTACAAGATTGCAGTCCTCCTTCAGGCTTCAAGGCTGTGACCTCAGCTGTCCCCACGGCAGCCAGCAGACCCTACTAGATCCCCTTCAGGACTCCCGTGTCCCTCATGAGAGAAAGGGGTCATTCAGTAGGTAATTAATACACGCCAGCCTCCAAGCTCCGTCTTCGGAGCTCAAGCTGCAGCCAGGAACAATTGTGACGAATACATACCGCCCTCCCAGATAAATAATAAATAGAAAGGAAAACGGACATTTTAAGGAGCAGGAGCGACGGGCACAGAAAGCGAACATCGGGGAAGGTCTACAGCACCAGCCTTCAGCTCTGGCTGCACTTCGGACGCGTGAGGAGGTTTCAAAGAAATACCCACACTGACCCATCCCAAACCCGATGGGTCAAAATCTCAGAGGTGGGGATGGGGACGGGGGCTCAGGTCGGAAGCGATTCATGTCGAGAACCTTTGGCTTCTTATCAACCTCAGTGACAAATTCTGGGTTTTTATGGCTCTGCTCTGGTCATTCTCAAAGTGGGGTCCCGGAGCAGCAGCATCTCCCAGGAACTTGTTAGAAATGCAGGTTCTCAGGACCCCCGGATCTGCGGAGTCAGAAGCAGGGTGCCCATCGGTGATTCTCATTCCAGTCTGAGAGCTCTGCCCTAGTCCACAAAACAGGTTCACTGTTCTTGGCTCGGGGGCTCCCCACCTCACCCCAGCTGGGCATGGGCCCCTGGAGTCCGGCCTCCCCGAGGCTCTGGGGCAATTACAGAGGTCTCATCCCCTACACCCACTCAGCCCACGGGGCGGCTTCTGAGAAGCAGCGTGCAGCTTTGCCCAGGAGGAGGGCGGAGATCAGAGCGCGGTGTCTGGTGTGGACAGCCGGGGAGCGGCCCGCTCAGGGTCTGCGATGTGCATTTCCAGGACACGTTTCCTTCCACATCTCACCAAGGAAAGCCCACGTTTCCTTCCACGTCTCACCAAGGAAAGCCCACGAGCACGGCCATTTGAAGGACCACGGACTGAGATTCCAAAGGACGAAGAGCGCGTCAGCACTGCGGCGCTCCCCCCGAGGAACGTCTCCTCCACCGCCCGCCCCCCGCCAGCTTCCACGGCCGCGTGACTTCTGTTTTTAATTCCTTCTCTCCTTTAAAATAAAATACATTTCGGGTTTGATGAGAAAAGGGATATATCTTCACGATAGAAAACTGGTAAAATGCTAAACAAAAAGCCATGAGGAATGAAATGAAAATTGTCTGAAATCCTGCCTCCCAGAAGTAATTCCCCGTTAACGCTGGTTTTATCCTTCCCGTTCCCGTTTCCCTCCTTGATGCCGGGAGAGGACGCTGACCGGTTTCACAGTGCGTCACCTCATTTCATTCATTTAAATAAATACAATGAGATGCTCGTGGCTTCACTGAGAAAAGGAAGGGCCCCGGGGTCATCAAGAAGCTTCAGGAGAGGACAGCACAGTCAGTGTGGGGGCCAGGCTCCTGCCTCACCCTTGTATGGACGAGGAAATGGAGCTGGAGAGAGGGGGCATGTCTCGGCTGCGGCCATGCAACTACCCGTGGCAGAGCGGCATCGCCCTCATCTGCCTGGGAGAGGCGAGGCTGGAGCCACAGAACCATCTTGGAGGAAGTGACGTCAGGATTCTATCTGCACATGACGTTCTAATGGGGTTGACTTGCCGTCAACCTGTGTCATGGGAGTCAAGACTCAGTTTTCAGTGTTAGAAACTCCATGTTTAAGTAATCAAAACTAGAGACTTTGCCACTCATAAAATAGAAGGTCCCCCAACCCAGGAGTTCAGGCATAGTTGGATCCAGGCACTTGGATAATGTGATGGTCTGTCCCTCTCCCTTCCCTTTGTTCTGCTCTGCTCTAGGTTGGTTTCATTTTCTCTGTGTACTGGCCTCTGGCAACTCTGGACTTACACATACCAGTCTGGTCAGGTAAGGGTGAAGAACGTGGTCGTTTCTCCACTGTTCCAGCAACACCACAGCGGTGACTCCTACAGGTCTGATCATGTGACATCTCTGAAGCACTCACTGTGACTTGGGTTGTCTGGGTCTGCGTTCACCCCTGAAACTGGCGGCTGGCGTCACCCACACCTGGACCTCGTGGAGTGAGAGGAGAGAAGGAACAGATCCCCGAGGAAACCAAGAGGCTAACCCTTGAAGCACGAGTTATGGAGGTTGGCTGGTCAAACGTGGGCTGTCCCATGCAGGGCCAGAAATTCTGCTATTTGATACATTTCCTTCAAGACTCTCTGAAGACCAGGGTCTGCTTCCGGTGTCCTAACCCTTGGGCTCCTCCGATGCGGCGGCGGGGGGGAGGGGGTATCATTAGCATATTAACAGGGATCGGGGTCCAACACTTGCAAGAACTTGAGGTCCTGGAACAGGGGACAAATAAGCTGGGAGGGAAAGAGAATTCTGGAGCATAGGAAGCCTGAGTGGGAGGCTCTGGCATTCAGAGGCTAGCGTGAGAACCCCTGGTGTGGGTGCTGGAAGTTTCCAAACAGAGAGAGAGGTTTATGGACAAGCTGCATGATTTCACAATTTTGCTCCTGGGTCAGCCCTGTCACGGCAGGACTTCTGAGCATATTCTCAGTCACTCCAGGCCAAGCTCTGGCTTCCATGTGCAATGACAGCTCATTCCAGGTGGAGCCAATTCCACGACCAACAGATGTGTCTCTGTTTATACTTGTTGGCTCGTACCACTAATCCTCCTAGGTTCAGCTTTCACGTTGGTCTCCTCCTATAGGCCGGAATTTCCACGAACACGAGGAGCATGTGTGGTTTGTCCATTATCGTATCTTCAGTGCCTGGCACACAGCTGGTGCTGGTACTCAGTGAGGGCTTGGATGGAAGATGGCTGGATGGCTGAGTAGATGCTGGATTGAGTGGCTCGGTGGATGGTTGGGTGGGTGGGCTGATGGATGGATGGATGGATGGTTGGATGGATGGATGGATGGTTGGATGGATGGATGGATGGATGGATGGATGGATGGATGGTTGGATGGATGGTTGGATGGATGGATGGATAGTTGGATGGATGGTTGGATGGATGGATGGAAGGACTGATGGATGGAAGGATGGACAGATGGAGAGCTGGGTGGGTGGATGAGTGGGCGGGTAGCTGGATGGGCAGATGGATGGGTACGGACCTGGATGGGTGGATGGTAGATGGTTGGGTAGGTAGATTGATGGTTGGGTAGGTGGGTGGATGGTTGGGTGGTTGTGTGTGTGGGTGGGTAGTTGGGAAGGTCGGTGGGTAGCTGGTGGACGGGTGATGGCTGAAAGGATGGTGAGAGGACAGATGGCTGTAAGGAAGGTTAACTGGGGCAGAATCATGTGACTGTTAAAAGCAGGGTCCTTGAAGCCAGACTGCCTGGATTTAAATTCCGTCTCTACCATTTGCTGGTTAGCTGACCTCGACTAAATTTTTAGCCTTGTTGGGACTCCATTTTCTGATCCATAAAATGTGGAGACCCACCGGCACTGTCCTCAAAGGCTGTTGGGGAGATGACCTGAGATGCCCTGTGCACAGCCCCAGACACACATGCAGGCTCAGTGACTGTGACCTCGCCTGTCCTCTTCCATTTGTTTCCCAGCAAATATTTACTGACCACCAGACGCCGTGTTGCTGGGCACTTTCTGGGTGCCGGGTCACAGGGGGCAGCGGTGGGCGGATAGCAAGGCACTCCTGCCCACTAAGGGCTCACATTATCATGGAATACATTTTCCCCGTTTGCTTTAAAAGCACTTATTATAATTCACATGTGTTTTTAAAATTCTTGTCTTTTTTTTTTAAGAGCTTCCCCCGCACTGGGCTGTACCGTCCAGAGGCAAGCGCCTTTACTGTTTTGTCCACAGCTGGATATCAAAGAGAATACACGACTACTCTCCTTCCAGTTGCTCAGGCCAAAAGCCCTGGGGTCGGCCTCCTTCTTCCGTCCTTCACAGGCCACATTCACAGTCCTGGTGCGGATCCCGCTGGCCCCGGACCCAGCCCCGTCTGCCACCTCCCTGTTGCCTTGGGTGGTCTAAGCCCCGCTCTGTCCTCACCCCGATACCTGCTAGCTTCTCTCTGCTTCTGCCCTTGCCCCACGCTCTGTTCCCACGTGAGCCAGAACGCTCGCATAAAAAGCTGGAACACATCCACCCAAACACCCTCCCGTGAAGCCAGCAAGCTTAGCACGACCGCCAGGCCCCCAGTGCCCGGCTTCTTCCCGCTCCTGTCCTTACACCCCAGGTGCCTCTCTGCTTCGGCCGTGTGGCCTGGCCGACCCTCCAGCGTGCCAGGCTCGCACTGGCTTCAGGGTTGTGCACATTCTATTCCCTCTGGAATGTTCTCCGCAGGTCTCTGCAAGCTCCTCCCTCCCCTCCTTCTGGGTCTACTCAATCACGACCCCTTGTCAGGGAGGGCTTCCGAGTTTATGACTACCCCTCTCCTGAGCTGTCTGTCCCTCACTTTGTCTTTCCTTCTTTTGCTATCGAACACGCAGGACATTTCATGGTCTGCTTCTCGGGTGAGAAGGAAAGTTCTGTCGGGAAGACACGTTCTGTTCTCGTGTAGCGCTGCGGCGACGTAAACGCTCAGTGACTACCCGATGGGCTACTGCTACTCCCGATACTGTTGTGACTAGTATTTTGAGCACTCTTTTCCTTTCCGGGGGTGCTCTAACTGGGGCGCTTGCCCCCACCCTGGATCTCGTGCACCTGCACCCCAGCTTCTTGTATAAATGACTTGTTTTGCAGCCTTGTTTCCAATTTGTAAATGGGAAGGGGGTTGGTGGAAGCCGCTCCAAGGTCTTGCCCAGCTCCGAGAGTCTAAGGCTATGTCGTGGGTTCAAAGGTGGCCCCCAAAAGATAGGACACGTCCTAATCCGTGGAATGTGTGACTGTGCCTTTATTTGACAAAGGGGTGACTATTTCCTTGTACAGCCAAAATATGCAACCAAGCGAAGGGTCTTGAGAGGAGGAGCCGGTCCGGGGTGACCCAGGCGGGTCCCAGCTCTGATGGAAGGCGCCCTTGCAGAGCAGCACGGAGGGAAAGAAAGCAGAGGAGGGGACCGGATGAGGGAAGTTGGGCCTGCGTCAGGGGATGCCCGTTTGCTGATCTCTCTCTACTGTGCTCAGGGCCTCTCGTCTTCCTGGCTGTGGGCCCCCTTCTCCCTTCTGGGAGGACAGGTGTCCGTGACCGGCTCCTGACTTCTGCTTCCTTCTGAGAGTGGCTCTGAGCACCCTCCCTGAACGTGTCACCCTGAAATCTCTCTGGCTAAGGAAGGTGAAGCCACAGACAGCAGGGAAGCGTGGAGAAGCTCCCCAGGGCACGGCCGGACCACGGATGAGGAGGCCACCACACCCACTTCCGTGGCTCTCTCCGTGGTCTCTCCAGGGTCCTTCACACCACAGACCGCCCTCCTCTCCCCGCAGGGTAACTGGTCACTCTCCTGTCCCACCTGTGCCCAGGAGCTGTCTGGTGAGGAGCGACTGAGCCTCACACTCATTTCTGCACCGCAGAAGGCCCAGGGAGGTTCTGTGACCCCTGTGGCTCACGGCCGTCTCTGAAAGCCGTAGTGCTGGCCCGGTGTCAGTGCCGCGTGACTGGCCCGCGTGGGGCAGGTCCCCATCCCTGGTGCAACCATCTCCAGCCAAGGGGAGCTGTCACAAGAGACGCGGTGACTCTGCCAGAAGCATGGGACTCCGACGGAGCTGGGAGGTTCCTAGCCCTGGGAGAGGCAGGTGCGCAGACCAAGCAAGGAGACCCCCGGCAGGCCAGGATCTCCTGCTCATCTCCACGGATCCTGTTCTGATTTCAGACCCGTCCAACTGGCCCTGGAGCCTTTTTTTTTTAGTCCAGGTGAGATACATTTTCGCACCCCTTCCCCCCACCGGTGACTCTGGATTTCTGCCTGGGGACACAACCTGTCCCACGGCTGAAACCTGGCCAGCCCTGTGAAGAGCCTTGGGATGAGGTGAGCAATCATGGCACCTGCAGGCCTGCGTTCGGGAGGCCAGGATTCAAGGAAACTAAGGGCTGAATCCAAAGGTCAGGAAGGACGCAGGGAAGAACGGAGGCCGGGGGCGGGGGGCACGCGCGTGGGGGCGGCGCACCTGCCCTTGTCCCGCGCTGGAGACTCAGGGGTGGGCCCAGCCGGTTGAAGGAGCAGGTGCCGGCCACTGGCAAGCTCCCACCCACGCCATTTCACAGGTCTGGGAGGTGTCCAGGCGCAGGGACACCGCCAGCTCCGGCGGTCTGGAGGGCCTCTAGGTCTAGGAGAGTTTAAATCCTACGATCCTTCCAGAAGGACGCGCCCAGCAAGCTGGGGTACGTGGGCCGTGGCACTGGCGGGAAGGGGGGACAGAGAAGGTTCAGGGAGCTTCCCGCCGGTGGGTGGGGGGACACAGTTACCCTGAAGCAGGGTCGCGATGCACACATCTGCACGTACGTTTCTTTGTAAGTCAAATTGACTGCGGAGTATTTGCCCGCAGCTCAGCGCGTCCGTGTCGAGGGTGCACCCTGACGACTCCTGTCGAAGGCACCCTCCTGGGTCCCCACAGCTCCCCGGCGAGCTGTGACGCAGCTCCAGGCTCCTGGAAAGCCCCTCCCGCCCGCAGCAGCCCTGCCACGCCCTGGCCGCAGGCGGCCGCAAGCTGCTTCCCCTCGCTCGGTAGTGGTTTTGCCTGTTCCAGATTTTCCCGCGATGCATCATACAAATGCCCTCGCCGGCTTCTGCTTTCTTTCCCTCACTGGGCTGTCCTGAGGTTCTCCCCAGCCGGCGCGCCCGAGTGCCGCCTACGTGTTGACTGTGGCCAGTCCTCTGCGGGGCGAGAGCCCTGCTTGCCCCTCTCTCCCCCTGCAGAGGGACCTCGGGGCGGGGGAGGGGTCCTCCAGGGCAGGACTCTCAGGATTGAGGCCGTCGTGAAGGTTTTGTGACTAGTCTTCTGTGCAAATGTTTTCATTTCTTTTGGGGGTGGAGTCCACCTGGCTGAAGCGGCAGTGGCGGGGGTCAGCCAGCTCTTCCCGACTCATTTCCAGCCTCACCCCATTTCCCAGTGGCCCTTGCCATCCGGTGAGGCCACAAGCCGGCCGGTATCCACGGAATGTGAGCAGAAATGACGGAGGCCACGTCCAGGCCAGACCTCCCCACCGTGCTACAAGCCCTTTGCCCTCCCGCCAGCCTGGGTCAGACCCACGCGTCGACCATGGAAGCCAGTGGCGAAAGAGGTGGAGCCATGAGGGGGGAGGGACACGGGTGCTCGAGCGCAGTTTGGATGTGGCCCACCGGGCCCGTCAGGGTCACGCATCTCGGACCCCCAAGAATAAGAAGCGGCCCTCGCCCCTGGAAGACACTCCTCCAAAACCAAGGCAGGGTGGGGTCAGAGGACAGAACTTAATGCGGACAGCCGCCGTTTGACCCCAGGTGGTGCCTGGCTAGGAGCGACCCCAAGTGTGTCCTTGAGCTTTCTGAACCCGAGTTTATCATCTGGAACACAGGTGGCCACCCCCGAAGCCCACTCTTTCCTAGTTTCTGGGAAGGAGGGTGGGGGGTAGGGGAACACCGAGGACTTCTCTGCTGATTTCTGGGTGTGGCCCAGCTGGGGCACCCGGGTTGATCCCGGTAGAGGCTCTCTGAGCCGGGTCCCAGGCTTGGCAGCAACAGCTGCACCTGGGAGCTTGCTAGGAACGCAGGCTCTGAATCAGAAACTCTGCGAGTCGGGCTGGCCATCTGCGCGTGAACAGGCCTTCTGGGTGACTCTGAAGGAGGCACAGTTGGAGAGCTGCTGGTCTAGGAGGTTCTCAGGAGCTGGGAGAGCACACTCCTTTCACCCCTGAGCAAGCCCCAGGAGACCCGAACAGGCCATAGAGTCTAGCATGGGCCCCTCTCCCCCGATGGTTTCCAGGGAAGCAGCGGGGCCTGGGAGCCTGTGGGACAGAGCCCTTCGGGAGGTTCAGAGGCTAGCGGAGGTGGTGGGCTCAGAGAGGAGCTGACGGGAGAAGGGCCTCCCAGTGGACCCTCGGCGGCCCCCACGGTCCCCCGCACCCCTCCTAGGGCTCTAGCAACAGAGTTGTTCTAAGCTGCATCCTCTCTCACTCGGCAGGTGCTCCTGTCCCCTCCCCGTGGTGGCCCTCGGCACACTAGGGTCGCCATCCGCACCTGTGGACAGGAAGGCCTGGGGTGCCCGTGCCTGCCTCCTTGCGAAGATGCATCTCTCCTGGGCTGTCGGGGGCTCAAGTGCCTGGGCCCAGGCCAGGCGGCCTGCAGGCCCATTAGGCCGCATCTGGATCGAATCAGCGGTGGGGCCTCCACGAGCCAAGGGCTGCCTTGATCATCCCCGGAGCAGAGTCCAGACGGGAGAGAAGCGGCTGGGACGTGCTCGGCTTCCTGCGGGGCGGGGAGGTGCCCCGGGGTGTCGCTGTGGAATCCGCAGTGGTTCACGGTGGGAGGGAGAGCCGGCCTGCATCCCCCTGCCAGCTGGCCTCACGTCCTTCCCGGGCCCCACGGGGTGGGAGTGACGATGGGGCGCGCCGGGACAGCTGGCGGTGCTTCAAGACACACGCCATGAAAACAGTTTCTGATTGCACCTGAAAGAGGCTGTGTTTTCTACTTAGAACCTTCTAGATCAGCAGTTCTCGGACCCTGGTGCGATCAGAATCTCGGGGGTTAATATGCAGACGGCCGGGCCCCACTCAGAGAGTTTCTGATTCAGAATCTGCATTTCTAGCAGGCTCCCAGGTGCTGCTGGTGGGGCCAGTCCTGGGGACCCACCTCTGAGAGCGTCTGCGCTCGACCCCCCCAGGCTCCCCAAATGGGCCGCACACAGGAATCACCCGCGGCCTGGATCCCGCACCCTGGCATCTAGCTGGCAGTAGGTGTGCACCGGCTGGAGCACGGGGAATGTTCAAGGTCACGAGGTGATTCTAGCGCACGATGGAGTGTGAGACCATGGGAGTCATTCCTCGTAGGTGTGTCCTGATCGGCGGGCGCTGCGCCAGGTCCTCCTGCTCCGGACGTGGGTGACAACGAGGAGAGGTAACAGTGACCCCGCACTTCTGTCCCGGGGCTGCTGATGGGACACAGGCCGCTCATTCACCCCCTCAGCGCTCGCCCGAAGCACAGGCTATAGCCACCCCCGCCTTAGTGATGGGGACACTCAGGTGGAAAGAGAGGAGAGTAGCTTCCCGAGGTGACTCAGTGACAGTGACCCCCACATGGGCCACCCGCTGCAGCATGGGGCGAGGGGCTCCCCTGGGAGCTGCAGTCGGGCGGGACAGTCTGCTCCGGGCCCCTGTGCACCGTGGGGTCTCAGCACCCGCTGTCAATGCCGCCGAGCCTGACAGCCAGTGGTCGGAGGAGGGGCAGGACAGACTCACAGAGCCGTGCTCGTTTCACCACGAAAGCCCTCCCAGTCGCCGCCATCCACCTAGTTTTTGAGGTTCCTCGTTAACGCAGCAGAGCTCATCAAAGTCAGAAGCCCACGGACCCTGTCGCAGCCGGCATCCCGCAGAAATAGAGCCGCACCCGAACAGACAGGAACTTCTCTTCCCGCTTCTAACCAAGTGTCAAAAGTAAATTGAAAACGTTCCGGAGTCGTCACCATGGGTTCAAAACCCAACCTGTGCGGCTTAACGCTGGCTGTCGGTACTGGTCCCACAGCCCTGCGCTCCCAGCTTCCGGAGACGCTGACATGGACGGACGGATGGATAGACGGACGGGCAGCCAGAGAGGCCAGCAGCCTGCGGTGAGGGCCTGGGGGCCAGTTAGCAGTCAGCATGGGGCCTTTGTTTGTTCGGAAATTCCTATTCAAGGGTGAGCACAGGAGAAGGAAAACTATTGCCTCAAGGGAACAGCAGGCTGGACCACTTCCTGGAGGCAAAGCCCCAGAGACTCGGAGGACAGCAGCCCACCTTGCCGAGGTTCCGCACCTGCTCCTCTGTCCTGCCTCTGATCATCTCACTCCACCTAACACGGGCACCGCGGGGTTTTTGGGTTTTGTTTTCCCGCTGTCTCTTCTCTCCAGAGCGTCTGTGCCCTGCGGGCAGGGATCTCGTCTGCTTTGCTCCCAGTGCGATGAGTGACGCGTGGTCGTGGAAGCCAGCGTACTGACCCACGCTCACAGCCGTGGCATCTGGAGAAATTCAAAGTATGTCCCAAGCCCTCTGAGAAATGTGCAAGTCATTTTGGGAAAAAAAATTTCCATAAAAATGGTTGCAACAAAAGAAGTTTTGTTGATTAAAGCGGCACAAATAACGTGGGGGCCTGATTAAGTGGCTGTCGGCGCGCGGAGCGGTCACGGCTGGTTCCGTTGCCCGGGAAACCAACCACCAGGCTTGGTGGCCCAGGTTACACCCTGTTCCGAAGTCAGACGCTGAAGAAAACAACACGCGGCATCCCCCTGGTTCGGGCTGGGAGCTGCCCACGGGCTCAGCTCTCGTCTCTGCCTCCTCCGCCGCTCCCTCCCTCCCCTTCCTAACGGGAACCGGGAACCGAAGGTGCGTCTGGTGTGACCGTGACCGTGTCCGCCCCAGCGAGGCTCTCACCGCAGCAGCAACGTCAGCCGGGCCCCTCCTCGAATGTTAAACGCAGAGTGTCAAGGTAGCATATGGCTTTTTGGCTGAAGGTCACGCACCAGATTTTAGCGAGGGAAAGAACAAAAACACGACCCATCCAGCGGCATCAAATTGGGAATTTCCTCTGTGTATTTAAAAACATATTCTGAGGTCATGACCCTCTTGGGGGTTCATATTTTTCTTTGCCAGCCCCACATGTGGCATTAAAGCCCGCATTTGCAATGAGGACTGGAGACCCCAGGGCCACTTTCTCACACGCTCGAACCAGCGTCTTCCTTCTCGGCCCCCTCCTCCCCCTCCCCTTCCTCCCATCCCCCCTTCTCTACTGCCTGGTCCTCCACTTAGATCTGGAGAGCGGGGGGCCCGGCTCAGGTCCAGGGTTGCTTCTGGTGACCAAACGGTGGTGACGAAAGCTGACACCGGCCGAGCCCGCGACGCTGGGTGCATGGAAGGCTCGCGGTTCCTGCAGGAGCCAGCTGCGTCCGTTATCCGCGTTTTTCGAAGAAGGGAAAGGAGATTCGTCAGGTCAGGAAGTCACGCAGCTCGGAGGTGACCGTGGACCCCAGAACTGGTGCTCGTGGGGCATCAGGGGGAGGCAAGGTGAGCGCGTTCCCACGCAGTGTTCTTCAGAGCTGGTGGTGTTCTCGGACAGCCTCCTGGCCGGCCACCTCCCGTAACAGATGACAAGGCTGGGGTGTGCGAGGTCTGCCCGCGACCAAGGGGCGGGGGGGGGCACGCTGGGTTCCCTGACCCCGTCTGAATCTTAGCTCCTTGGCTGGGCTTCCTTGACCACCTTCCCTGGCCCTTTGTCTCTCTGTGCTCTCCCAGGCCCGGCCATCAGCTTTCTCCTCTTCTCCTGTCCTCAGGGTGACCGTCAGAGCTGCTGGAACGGACACGCTTGTGCTGAGGCCCCGGGGGAGGCCGCTCACCATCGATACGTTGTCCGGGCACAGCCCAGCATGTGTCCCCGGTCTCCAACTCCTCTTCTGCAAGACGAGGCTGGATGGGACAGGCTGGGGACAGTCCTCAGGTCCTGGCGGGAGAAGGAGAGGAGGACCTTGCTGCCAACGGTGGTGGGTCCTCCCAGGCTGGGAGCCCGCTGATGTCCCTGGATGGGCGAGCTGAGGACGCAGGGGAGCCCTGCGGGTGCTTCTGTGCCTTCCCCATTGGCAGACGTCCCCTTCCCCTCTTCTCCACTCTGCAGGCCACCCACAGTTTCAGGCCCTGTCCAAACGGACCCAACCTGATGCCATGTTTCCAGAAGTTTCTCCAACCTCCATTCTACCACACTTGTCATGTGTCTGCCTGGATGCCTGCTCCCCTCCCTTCTCCCTCCTGGCGTGGGCCCTCGGAAGCTGCTCCCTTCCCTCTCCATCAACAGCAACCCTGCTTCTGTGGACGGAGGCAGGCAAGAAGTCAGCGTGAGGGCCAGGATGAGGTGTGGAGTGTCCGCAGGGGCTCCCCAGGCTGCCTGTGGCTCTTCCTGCCTTGTGCCTCGTGTGCTGTTCCTGTGGGCAAGCCGGGAGTTCCTGGACACCTGCTTCCCAGGGCTGCTTAGGACTCAATCAGGGGAACAAGGAAGGGTCTAGAAACTGCCCCGTACATGGTACCTCCTCAAAAACCAGTGTCAGCTGTGAGTGTCGCTGTTGAAAGAAGGTATTTGGTCTGTGCTAGGAGTGGAATTCTGGGTCACAGGATTCCTCCTGGCACCTGCCCAAGAGAAACACAAACCCACGTCCACATGGACACTTGTACACAGACGCTCACGGCATCGCTCACAGCAGCCCGAAGGTGGAGACAACGCTCACGTGCATGAGCGCGTGCGTGGAGAAGTAACACGTGGTCTGTACACCCGGTGGAGGATCACCGAGCCGGGAGGAGGAACGAGCCTCCGACACCTGCCGGACGTGGGTGAACCTGGGAAACATCAGCCGAGACACACAGGGCAGCTGTGGACGCCGACGTACCACGTGTTCCACCCACAGGAAGGTCCAAACCAGGTATGTGTGCAGAGACGGGAAGGAGGCTGGCGGTTGCCAGGGGCCTGGAGGGCAGCGATGGGATTTGTTGCTAGTGGGGACAGGTTTCCTTCTGGGGTGATGGGAATGTTCTGGAATCAGATACTGGTGACAGTTACACAACGCTGTGAATGCACTAAATGCCCCGAATCGTTCACTTGAAAACGGTTAATTTTCAGTTACATGCATTTTACCTCAATGACACCATATGGCTTCAGGTCACTGTCAGGCTCACGCCATCTCCACCACCAGAGCTGGGCCCCCAGAGTCCCCGCTGCTGCCCAAGACGCCAGCCCACACCGCCTTTATGTTCAAACGCTCCTTCCCAGAGCCTCTGGGTCTTCCCGCCACACGGAGCCCTCACTCTGCACCTGTACTAGGAGAGCACTGTGCACAGGTCACCTGGGACCCGGCGTCCTCCTGACCCGGGCTGAGCGCCCGGCAATTCTGCTTGTGATGTGGGGCCCCGGCACGGAGCATCCAGAAAGCGCCCCCCAGGCACTGAAGCACGCCCAGGGTGGAGAACCCCGCTCCGGAATCCGCCAGCGCTGGACGTCGGGCACCACTGGGCCACTATTTCCACATCTACAGAATTCCTACTCCCATGTTTCTCCAAACAGAAAACACTTGGAGCAGCAACATTTCAGTTAAGATAGTGTTATCTTGGGGCGCCTGGGTGGCTCAGTGGGTTAAGCCTCTGCCTTCGGCTCAGGTCATGATCTCAGGGTCCTGGGATCGAGCCCCAAACTGGGCTCCCCCACAGCCAGCCCGTGTGGCCCATTAGCTTCGCCTGAGCTGTGGGAGAATCTCCTGCCTGGCTCACGCCTCCCCGACTCACGTTAGGAGAGACCTGCAACCGCGGTCTACACACCCCAACATCTCCGTCCTGCCACGCCCCAGGGAGCAGACCCCTCTGGGTCCGGGAAGTTCTGGGACAGAGAAGGTGTACTTGCTCTGGCATCTGCTTTATGTTTAAATCCCAGCTGTGGGACGTCGGCGAACACTTGTTGCCTCCTGAGCCCCAGAGTGTCAGCATCTGTTCGTGGGGACACTGCCCACTGCAGAGACAGGCGGACATGGAGGGGTGGGGACGGGGGGTGGGGACGGGGGGTGGGGGCAGGGCAGTGAAAGGCAGAGACACGACAGCTCTCAGCACGGGGGCGGGGCGGGGCTCCCAGCAGAGTCCTAGTCTCAACCGTCCGCCTGGACCCAGGAACGGGAGGAACTGGCCATCCCAGGACACCCCCTGTCACAGAGCGGCTTGCAGGGCGGGTTAGGATGCGCCAAAGGAGACCTAACAGAATCTGATGGAACTGTAACCTTCTCTCCACCAAAAATCTCCAAGGCAATAAGCTTGGGCTGCAGACCGAGGGTTCTCGGTGTTGTTTGATGAGCAGACACCCTCTCGGGCCAGTTCGGGCAGGTCTCCCACGGCCCCCAGGCCCCAGCTGGAGTCTGTGTCTGTCACAGGACGGCACTGGCCACGCCCGCATCCATCGGTGGCCACCCCAGACCGGCACGATGCACCTTAAAGGGGTCTGAGTCTTTACAATTAAAACACAAAATAGGGGCGCCTGGGTGGCTCAGTGGGTTAAGCCTCTGCCTTCAGCTCAGGTCATGATCTCAGGGTTCTGGGATTGAGCCCCGCATCGGGCTCTCTGCTCAGTGGGGAGCCTGCTTCCTCCTGTCTCTGTGCCTGCCTCTCTGCCTACTTGTGACCTCTGTCTGTCAAATAAATAAATAAAATCTTTGGGACACCTGGGTGGCTCAGTGGGTTAAAGCCTCTGCCTTCAGCTCTGGTCATGATCCTGGAGACCCGGGATCAGGCCCCGCATCGGGCTCTCTGCTTGGCAGAGAGCCTGCTTTCCTCCTCTCTCTCTGCCTGCCTCTCTGCCTACTTGTGATCTCTGTCTGTTAAATAAATAAATAAATAAAATCTTAAAAAAAAACAAAAACACAAAATAATTCTTTTCTCCCTGACAAATGCACCACTGAGAAGATGGCAGTGGGGAGCGGGGAGCCCTGAGCCACCATCTAGACTGGAAGGAGGTGTTCCCATCCTCCCTGATGGCTCCCGTCACACGGCCACCTACAGCGGCCGTCCTGCCCGCGAGTGCTCCCATGGCCCGCAGGAGCACGGCGTTGGTCAGTATCGCGATCCTGAAGGTTTGTAAAAGCCTTTAAAACAAATGCATACGCTGGAGGGAGACCTAACAGAAAAGCAGGCAAGGGCACGCGCGGGAGGTTCGCAGAGGATGCAACCAGACGTTAATACCCCGCTGAAAGGTGTGCGTTCTCCCAGGCAGACAGGAGGCGGGTAGCGGAGTCACCAGTCACTCCTCAGGCTCATCTGCGGTGGGACAACACCGTGGTGAGACTGTCGCTTCGAGCACGCTTGCGACATGCGATTCGGCCAGAGCTAGTAACCCTGCAGACGGGCAGCTTCAGGACACACTTTCGGCTCCTGGGGCCATGCCAGCAGATGCGTGCTCCCTGTGTGTGAGCGTGTGGGGAGAAGGCCCACGGTCACGGTCTGCCCGTGGAACCGCCGGCCACCTGTGCCCCTGGACAGCTCCTCACCCTGCCCGCTTCCGGGAACTCACAACGGCTTATCCGCAGGAGACTTCGTGTGCGTATCCACAAACCCCCCAAACAGACTTCGGCATAAAATGGAGAAGTTCCAAAAGGAAATGTCAACCGGACGCTCTTAACTCCTTTTTGAAAACACAAAATCGAGCTCCACGTTGTTCTTGGACGCCCGTGAAAGGAACGGTGAGGTGCGCAGTGAGAAACAAAAGAGCTTCTGGGAACGACAGTGGGACTTTGTCGGGGGGGAGCGGAATCCGAAGCTGCTGGGGGCAGACTGTGGGGTTCAGCGTGCACAGCACGTGGGGACCGGTGCCCGGCGCTCGGGCCCACGAAGAGAAGGCTCCCTCATCCTTCCCCGGTGGGCGGGGCTGCAGTGCGGGTCCTCGGGCCGGATGGAAGCTGTTCCACGGCCCTGGCCGAGCTTTTGTGCTCAAACCGGTGCCGGGGCAGCCCCCCTTGCTCAGACCTCGCCAAGCCCTGGCGGTCAAGGTGGGTGCGGGTGGCCCGGCGGGCGGCCACCAACCTGGAAAGGGGCCGTGTTCTCCCAGAAATGGTCTCCAATGGAGCGTAAATAGCCAAATATTAGCCTGCCACATAACAGGGGATGAGAAAATGTCGGTCTGTTTCTTGTATTTGATGCAGAAAAACTATTTAAATCTATGAAACTTGAAAAAAAAGCCCGTGTGTGTTAGAGGGGAGGGAGGGCGCATGTGTCTGACGGCCAGACTTCTGTGCGTTGCCTTATTGTGGCTGCTTGAATTCTTTCCAAATGGGCCTTTCTTTCCTTTTCCCCCCAGCTCCCCCCAGCCCCCCCCCACGGAAAAGGGCCCCTTTTCATATTTTACATGTTGTGATTTCACTGAGCCCTTCCAATTGGTCGTCAACAGTTCATTTGTGCCAGGACCTTCTGTAAACTCTGCACGCGGGTCTCCCGGCCTGACCACCCACCGAAACAGGCTGTCTAAACAGCGTGTGTCTGGGCCTCAGACACAGCAAGTGAGTTAAAGATGGATCCTGTCCAAGCGTTTTTTTTTTCCCCTCCAAGCAGAGGTGGGGGTTGGGTGGGAGACCCTGGTAGCACCGGGCCCTACTCAGAGGCGGCCTTTTGAAGTTGGAGGGAAATGGTCTTTTGTCATTTTTCTCCGTGGAAGTCCTTGAGCTCAGACGGATCTCTCTCACCTTTTTTAATTTGGGGAGTGGGAGCCATCTCTGTGTCGGGAAAAACACAGGGACTGCACCTTCTTTCAACCTCATCCCAAATACCGTAGGATCAGGGCATCCCCTCCACCCAACTCCTGACTTCCCAGGCTATAACCTTCAGAATACACTTCCCTTTGGGTCCTGAGTGGACTTTGCCCTGTGGTTGGCAGCATCAGAAGTCACCAGGGGACACGGAGGCAGCCCTGGCATGTGTCAAGGCCCTGTGGCCAGTGCTTACGCTTGCTCATGTTTGACCTTCACAGCAGCCATAGGAGCGAGGCACTGTCAGCGTCCATGATACAAAGGAGGAGAAGGGAAGAGCAGAAAAGCAAAGCTGCTCATGTAGGTTGACATGACTCATACCCAGAGGAGGGATTAGGGTCCGGATGTGTCTGAGTTGGAGACCGTGTTCTATACTTGTCACTCAGTTCTCCTGACCAACCCTGTTCTCCAGTCTGCTGGAAGGACAGGGAACGTGCTCCATGAACGTTTCCAATGTGATTGCTGCGTGTGTGTGTGTCTGTGGGGACATCTTTATGGAGGTATCATTTACGTACCGTACGGCTTGTTCATTTAAAGTGCACGACTCAGTGGTTTTTAGTATATTCGCACAGTTCTGGGGTCCTCAGCACTTGTTCTAGAATATTTCTACCACCCCCAAAAGAAGCCCCATACCCACGCATGGTCACCCTTCCTTCTTCCCTTCCCCCGTCTCCTGTAGCACCGCGAGTCTGCTCTCCGTCCCCCTGGGTCTGCCTGGTTGGGCATTCCCTGCCCACGGAACACTCCGACACGTGGCCTTTGTAACTGGCTTCTTGACTCGGCATACAGTGTTTTCAGAGGTCATCTATCCCGTAGCAAGTATCCGTACTTCATCCCTTTTTACAGCTGAGTGGTACTCCCCAGTGTGGACGTGTGGCATTGTCTGCCTGTCCGTCGGCTGGTGGACATTTGGGCTGTTTCCACTCTGGGCTACAGATACGAGCTGTAAAGGGCATAAATTTTGCTGCCGTGAACATCTGTGGACAGACTCTTGTGAACATGTGTGTTCACTTCTCTCGGGTAGACACACTGGAGGGTAGGATTGCCGAGTCAGATGGGAACGTGGTCTTTCACTGTTTGAAGAGCTTCCGGATTGTTCTCCAGAGTGGCCGCCCCATTTTGCACTCTCACCAACAGTGTGTGGGGTTCTGACTTCTCCCCGTCTTCTCTGACACCTGTTATTACCTGTCTTTCTGATTCCGGACAGTCTAGTGGGCGTCCGGGGTTAGCGACTTCACTGTGATGGGGTTGGCAGTTCCCCTAGTGACTAATGATGTGGAACATCTCCTGCGCTGATTGGCCGTTCCTGTATCTTCTTTGGAGAGACCTATTCAGATCATTTGCCCATTTTTGTGTGTGTGTGTGTGTTTTGTGTGGGGGGTATTTTTAAATTTTACTTAAATTCAATTAGTTAACAAAGAGTGTATTGTTAGTTTCAGAGGTATTCAGTGGTCGTCAGTTGCACAGAATACCCAGCGCTCATTCCATCACGTGCCCTCCCCAATGCCCATCCCCCAGTCACTCCATCCCCACGCCCACCTCCCCTCCTGGAACCCTCAGTTTGCTTCCTGTAGTTAAGAGTTGGGCTGTCTGTGACCTTCCACTGCCGTCCTCCCCCGTGTCATGGTGGACAAAGCAGCCGGCTCCTTGAAGAGAGGTTTGGTTTCTGCTTCTCGACGGGATGCTTCCTGATGTCAGATCTGGGCCACAAAATCTATCCTGAGGTCTGGTCGCAGCCCAGTTTGTAGGCTTTTCTAACCTGTTTCTGGAACCAAAGTTTCCTGACTTTGAAAGGCCCTGACAAGTCTCAAGTGATTTCCACAGGAAAGAAGGGGAGTGGGAAGCAGAGATCGGAACGGCTGGCGGGCTGGTTGCCGGGGGGAGGGCGGCTCGGGTGAGGGTCCCTCGGGCCGGCAACTCCGGTGTGGGGGAAGACACGGGTCGGCCAGTGCTCTAGGGCAGCCCACAGCGGGCTCATCTCACCGCGCAGCAGACACGAGGTGGGGTGTGGGCAGTGAATGCCGAGCACCTAGGCTTGGGCACTCGGGCTTCCGATCCACCACGTGGAACTGGAAATAGAAAGATCTGGTTCTTCCCCAGAGATAGTCTGGGAACGGCGGATGGCATGGGCAGGTCACATTGCTGTAAACGTGTCCAAGCAGACCAGCGCTGGTGCCCCAGACACCGGCCGTGTAACCTCGGTCTGGAGAAGTCGGGAGGTCAGCCCGACGTTGGACTGTGTCCTCCATAAAGATGTGTCCCACTCCCAATCCCCGGTGTGTCACTTCACTTGGATCCGGGGTGTGAGCGGATGTAATTCAGTTAAGGTGAGGTCGTACAGGACTGGGGCGGGCCCCGACCCCGTGACTGGAAGCCTTATGAGAAGAGGGAAATCGGTGCAGAAAGAGGCAGAGAGGCGTGCGTCCGCGAGCCAGGGCGCCGACAGTGGCCGGCGACGCCAGAGGCTGGAAGAGGCAGGAGGAGGGAGCATGGCCCCGTTCACACCTGGACTGTGGCCTTGGGGCCTCCAGACTGCGGGAGAACACATTTCTGTTCTTTCAAGTGCCTTCTCCCCCCACTCCTCGCCCCCACTTCCCCCGGCTTGGGGTCTTTGCTATTGAAGCCTTGGGAAAACAGCTACTTAGTGACTGGAACTCAGGTCTCACGGACCCCCTAGGTCCTCCCTTCTCCTCAGCTGTGAGGCCCCTGGGGGCAGTTAGGACAGATGGCTTGGGGGACGGGTGGGCTTTGCCACATCCCTTGGGTCCCTTTTTGAAGGTTTCACATGGGCCTGGTGCTTAGATCATTCTCCTTTTGCCTTGAGCTCTGTGGGTTCAAAGCCAAAACCATAAGCAGTTTAATCATGGTCTGTCCTGGAATTACCCTCACCAGCCAAGCCAGGACCGTGCTGGTCGTCCAGCCCGCGAACCCTTTGTTCTCCTTGAAAGCCTCTTCTTAAATGCGGTCAGAGGATGATTTAGCCTTGTCCCAGGAGGCATGACGGTTGCCTTCCCCGCCCCCCGGGCACCGGTCACATGAGGCTGGTATTCCTGACAGAGTCCTTGCGGCATCCTTCGCAGAATCATGTTTTCCGATGCAGGCCCCCCCCCCCACTCTAATTGCACACATCTGCAGGGCCTCTGTGAACAGGGGCAGCACGGGGTCGGGCAGCGGGGGGCCCGGGTTCTCCACGGCTCTGGGATTAAGGGTGAGAGCCCCCACGCATGCTCTGAGAACACCGAGAGCAGGTGGCACTTTCAATGACGCTGAGGTGTGCCCGAGGTCAGAGGTCAGAGCTGATAGACCTTCCAGAGTCATGGCCTAAAGGAAGGACGAGAGGCCTGGGGCTCATGAGGCTGGAGATGAGAACAATAATGTCTGCCGCACGGACTTAGCGAAGAACATCAATGACATCGTGCCTGTGAGTAGCGTATGCCAGGTCTGGCTCGCGTTAATCCCTAGCAGTGGTTAGTGGCCGGCACACCAGCCACCCCCAGCCCTGCTGCATGGCCCGAGTACCTTCCCCCTCTGCCCTCTGCACCCCTTCTCACCCCCGACAGCTTTCTCGAGCATTCGGGGAGCTCTGTTGGTGTACATGAAGGGCGGCCCAGAAATGCCACGATGTAGTCCGTCCAGGGGGAACCCTTGATTGGCGAGGGGCGGGATCTGGCGGGTAACTTCCCCAGACTGCCCATCCTTCCATAGGACAACTCTGAAGTGTGTTGCGCCTGGTTCCTCAGAGGATGGACTTCTATTTTCTCTTCCCCTTCCCTGACTTACTTCCCCACCAGCTGACTTTCGCTTCCTGGGATCCCTCTCAAACAATGTCAATCCTTGTCTCAGGCTCTGCCTTCCGGGGGACCCACACAGGAGACAGCTGCTATGTGGAAGCAGGGAGTCAAACATTGGGCAGAGAAATGACTATCTCAAGAATTCAGAGAGCAATGGACAACATTTTAAAAACAAATTAATGGCAGCAAAGAAAACACAAATTCATGGGCTGGGAGGTTGGCCCACATTTCAGGAGAGCGAGACCCAGAAGAGGTGAAGAGGTTGCCTTATCACTGCCTTTCTTCCTGCCGAGAGCTGCTCCCTGTTTCTGGAGAAGGAAGGAACCTCTCTCCAAACACAGTTAGGCTGAGCTGAGCTTGTAGACATAAATGTCGGAGAAAATCTCTGACATCGATCCTTGGGAGATGGCCTTGAGGGGTCCTGGGGCTCATTTCTTTATTTGACAAGGTCCTTTGGAAACTGCACCCTGCCTTGTGATTTTTTTTTTCTTTTTTTTGCCTGTGCTAACTAAACATCCCTCAGTGGGATAAGATTTCATGTCTTTGAGCCCATTTTACCCCTAGTCATGTGCGCCTTTATTTGGCTTCCTAATTCATATTACCCAATGATAATTTAACAAAGTTAGTCTTCTCGTGTAAAGGAGACCTTTCCCAAATGTGCTTTGGGTGGGAAAATCGTGAAAGACGGCTTTTATGTTGAAGGCAAATCCCAGAACCCCCTGATTCAATCCGATATCCCTGTTTTACAGAAGAGGACAACTGAGACCCAGAGTGGCTAAGCGGTCTGCTTTACGTTACGCATCTGCACAACAGAATGAACACTCACACACATTTCAGAGCGAGTTTTCAAGGCAAGGAGACTGAACGACGGCATGGAAGAATGAGTATTTATTTCTTGCTCATGCATCTCTGAGGTCGGCTGAGACCGGACGAGGTTGGGCTGATACAGGGTGGGCTCAGCTGTGCCAGGCTTGATCAGGACATGTTTGACTTGTGGGCAAAGGCAGGACTGCAAGAAGGAAAACCCAACAGTGTGAGCACATATCATGCCTCTGCTGGTGTAATGTCTGCTTAATCTCTCGGCCGGAGCAAGCTGCATGGCCCAGATTAAAGTCAAGCTCCCAGGGTACCTGGGTGGCTCAGTGGGTTTAAGCCTCTGCCTTCCACTCAGATCATGATCCCAGGGTCCTGGGATCGAGCCCCGAATTGGGCTCTCAGTTCAGCGGGGAGCCTGCTTCCTCCTCTCTCTCTGCCTGCCTCTGCCTACTTGTGATCTCTGTCTGTCAAATTAACAAATAAAATCTTAAAAAAAAAATAAAGTCAAGCTCCCATGGGGGCTGGGGCTCAGGAGGGAATGAACGTGCGACGGGCAATGATCTACCGCGGGGGTGAATCTCATGAGTACAGAGGCAGCACGAGGCACACCCCGCAGGCATAGGTCACGGGACGGGGGCGTGCCTTTCTATCCAAAGCTTACCCAGGGCTTCCTAATCTAGATTGGCTTCCTCCTTCGCCAGCTTCCTGCAGCCATGACGGCTCCCTCTTCTGATGAGAAGTCTGCGGGAACCCTCACCTGGAGCGCCTCTGAGCTCAGTGTGTCTTCTTCCCTCTGCATTTTCAGTTTCATACTTTAGGTCGCTGGTTTTCAGCAATTTCATCAGGACGTGCCTTGGTGTGGGTTTCTTTGTGTTTATCCGACTTTAGTTTCATTCATCTTCTTGGATGAGCGGGTTTATAGTTTTCATCAAATTTGAAAAAATTTTGGCCATTATTTCTTCAATAAATTTCTCTCTCTTTTCATTTTCTCCTTCTGGGGCTTCAATTACACGCACATCATTGTGTTTCATGTTGTCGCGGGGAACTGTTTTGGCGTATATGGTCTGCCCTGTTATATGGTATGGCCACAGGTTCCCTGATCTCTTCTTCTGCAGCAGGAAGTCTCTAGAAGCCCACCCAGTGGGAAATTTCATCTTACAAATGGTGTTCTCCACTCTAAACTTCCTATCAGTCCTTTCTCATGCCTTCTGATTGTTTCTCCATTACGTTCACGTTTTTCTTTAAATCCTTTAGCGTGTTTATGAAAGCAGCTTAAAGTCTTCCATGCTAATTCTAACACTGCTGTCACTCTTTGGCTCGGTTTCTTTTGACTGATTTTAATTCCAGTTAGAGGTCACATTTTACTGCTTTTCACATGTCTAATAATTTTTGATTGGATGCCAAACATTACAAATGCTTGTTATTGAGTTGTTGGATTTGGTTGTCTTCCTTTGAAGAGGGTTGAAATTTATTTTGGCAGGAGGTTAAGTTACTTGAAAGTCAGCTTGATCCTTTTGAGACTTGTCTTTAATCTTTGTTAGGGAAGGTCTAGAGTAGCTTTGCCTCTAGGGTCCCTTTAGCCCTACTGCTGAGGCATAGCCCTTCTGGAATCTCTGCTGAGTGTTCTGGTTTACCCATGGCTCCAGAGGACAGCCCAGAGTTAAGAGCCCTGGATTCTGACTCAGCCTGCAGACTCGCTCTGTCGTGTTACCCAAATGACCTCACATCTCTTAGTCTTACTTTTCTCATGGGTCAGGTGTAGAATTTGGTCTCGATTAGTGGTTTTCATGCTGGTTTATTCAGTACTTGGGGTTTGCTTGGAGGTACCTGAGCAAACGCTATGCTGGGGAGAGGGGAAATAGAAGTTTCAACCAGAACTCCTCCCTCACCCGATTTCTATCAAAATGGCTTCATAGTTATTGGCTTCACATACTGAAGTTCTACACAAGGCTTCACAGGATGAATTGTTGTTAAGTGAAAAATCTGGGAAACCACTATATAAATACGTGTGGGGTGACATGTCAGCTCTACGGGGACATCAGCAAAATCAGTGTGTGGGTCTGTATGACTTTGAGGATGCAGGCAGCCCTTATGAGCTTTTTAATATCTAAGAGGTGTTGAGGGTAAGTTCTTCTATGAGCTAAATCGATCCTTTGTACATGAGAAATGTTATGTCATCTGAAAATGTTAAATAATCGCACTGTAAAAACGAACAGCGGTGTACCACTATCCGCTTTCCCTGGATAAATGAGCTTGAACCATTTTTGCATCCATCCCTTGAGGACTCCTCGATCTGTAATATCTTTATTGCTGACATTTGGCGATTCTCTCTCAATTCTCGGTCAGGTTGTCTACTCTCAGAGAAGAAATTGCCTGAAGTCACGAGTACGTTAGGAGATCTGGAGCTACTCCACGCACATCTACATGGGTAATGTTCAGCCCAACCCAATATCCATGCAGTCACTCAGTAAAAACTAGTCTCCGCAGCCCTCTTTTACTCTGAAGTCTTAATTTTTAGAGGGCAAAGTATGTTTTGGCATAGACTCCTAGTGAAATTGGGTATAGCTTGGATATTCCCAGTGGAATCTGGTTACAGCCACTTTAAGGGTAACATTAGCCTTTGGGGTTGGAGTATTTGCAATGTAGCATATGAGAAATCTCTCCAAACAAAATACGTGTCTCTTGTAAGAAACCAGGAAGCTTTCATGGACATTCACTTGAATTGATAATGCATGAACAGAAACCGAAGGGTGGTTTGGAGAGGGGCCTCTACGCCAAACACACCAGGTTTCGTGTTTGATAAGGGAGGGCAGTGGGGTGAGGGGTAGGAACGTGCCAAGTCCACCTGGGTTTGGGTCTGTCTCCATTCCTTTCTGCTTAAGTGACCTTCGGTTCTCTGTGCCCATCCACACCCCTCACCCTCGCTATTCAAGCCATGCCAGAGTCCCACATGCCTGCACCATGTCTCTTTGCCCGAGAGCTTTGTCCAGCTCTCAGAGCCGGTTCTACCCGCACGTGCAATCAGCCATGTGGGAGAATCCCTCGGCCAATGATGATGGGAGCTGGTGAGTTGATGGGCAACCCCTCAAGTCTCAGGACCCTCAGAACGGGAAGCTCTGGGATGCATGTTCTACACTGCTCCATGGAACTCCCCAGAAGGATTACTCTGCAGGACAACCCCCCCGCCCCAGGGCGTAACTTCTTTGACAAGGGCCACGGCGGCGGCCTCCTTGCCTTCCCTGCCTCACGTCCTCACTCCCCTACTGGTGTTTTCGGGATTGCCTCCCGATCATCTACGTGCGTGCGAGTCCTTGCCTCAGGCCCTGCTTGAGACACCCGACCTGAACCGGGATGGAATGACTCCACAGGAGTAAGTCACTGGCAATGTAGTCTGTGCTCCAATCATGTGATCAACTTCTTCCTTCTGTCTCTGAGTAGGTCCAGGAGCCGGAGCGTGCCTAGCTCGTGGGTGGCAATGACAGTCACCCCAGATGCAGGACAAGGAGAGATGTGAAGACACAGTGGGGAAGCCTTGATTTTATGCATCTGTGTCCCCACCAGCAGCTCACCCTGGATCCCCTGAAGGAGGTCATGTGTACACAGCTTAGACCACAGAGGTGTGAGCTCTGATGCAGAAAGGCCTGGCGGCGGGAGGGGAGGCGGCAGGAGAGCTCAGAGCTGAATTCCAGCATGCTGGCTCAGGTGGAAGGTGTGGGGCGCGGGGGCGAGCTCTGCAAATGAACCATCGCTGACTCAGTCTCCTTCATCTGTCGCCCGAAACGGTGTTATTTCCTCCCTTGAAAATGTCTTCGAGCAATGCAGATAAAACGTGAGTGTTACTTATTATATTAATTCCTTCCCCGCTATCGCGCCAGCTCGAGCTACTGAGATTCCGTAGGCACTAAGGCAGCCTTTGCGCCGGCCTCCCCCTCCTCCCGCGTCCACTCCCGCGGACCAGAGCCCGGAGACGCTGCCAAAGCTCCGGCTGGGCCGGCCCGGAGGGAGCCGTGCTATATTCACTGGTACTCGAGCACTTAAAAATAAACCCGCCGCCGGCCAGGGAGTGCCTCCTCGGCCGACAGGAGAAGCGCTTAGGTTGAGTGGGCCCCCGACTGCCCAGCCCGCCGCGCTGGGGTCTTCCCTGTCACGCCGGGAGGGTCAGCTGGAGGCCCGAGGGACTCTGGGGGTGTGGAGAATCTTCTTAGAGGAGGCCCGGTCCTGCTTGGGGCCAGCGGATTAGAGGAATACGTAGAATTTCCAAATTTAGCATTCAGGAATTGCTTCTTATAAACAAGGGCTGCTTTCGCCGGGAGATGCGAAGTAGATAATGCCAAAAAAGTCCCCCTTTGCGACTGAATTCCGTGATTCTGCAGCTAACCTCCGAGTCGACTGTTGGTGCAAATGAAGGGCTGCTTCCTGCCTGTCCCTCTGCATGGGTGGTCGAGCTTAAAATGAAATATCCAGGCTGACAAATGCTTTTACAAAGGCCAGATTATAAACTGTAAACCTACTGTCAGCTGGGCAGAAGAGAAAGCTAAATGCCTCTGTACCATTTAAAGGTTTGGTTTGGCCACAAGAGGAAAGCTCTGCTGTGCCGCCGTGCCTTTGTGCACTGAGCTCGGGCCGCAGGGAGCTCGGCGGAGCGCCTCTGTCTGCCGGGACACAAACGGCCTTCCCTGTGTGTCGGGGGTCTGCGTGTTGTTACAGGGACAAAGCTCTGGAACAAAGGAAGGCCAAACCAACTTTCTTGGGGGGTCAGAATCTAGGAGGCGTCCATATGTGGGCAGCACCCAGGTTCCTAGAGAGTTTCCAAGGGTGAATGACTTCAGGGGAGAAGCTAGACCCAATGCATAGACCGGGACGTTCATGCGAAGGGAGGGGACGTAAATTCTTGGTGTCCTTTGCCGTGTGTGTTTGTGGGAATCCGAAGCCTTGGCTTCTCACTAAGGAGGCAGCCTCTCTCCCAGAAGTGAGGAAGGCAGGTTGGGGGCGGGGGGGCATGAGCTGATAGATTGTACAATAACATGAGTTCACCATTCCCAGCTCTCCACTTGACTCAGAAGGCAGTGGCGTCCGGGAAAGGCTGGGGAGAGCGGGTTGGTGGGGGTTGGTGGGGACTCTCCAGGCCGAGCCCCTCCCACTGCCAGCCTACCGCGGCCAGGTGAGCGGCACAAGCATCTTCGTGAGCCACATAAAGCCAGGATGCCTGGGAATGGGCGGCTTACTCTCTCAGACCAAAGCCCCCATCTGCTCGGGCACAGGAGGGTCAGGGCATCTGGGATCCTGGGAGCTAGAAAGACCCAGGGCAGGCTGCATGGGGCACACGGAAGGGTCAGGCCATCCTTTTTCAGACTCCAGAGCAAGAGTTTTCACAGTTTTTTTTTTTTTTAATTCAACAAATATTTGTTGAGTATCTGCTACGTGCCAAGCACGATCCTAAAAGCTTGAGGGGCACGAATGTACAGAACGGGCAGGGGTCCCTGTTCTCATGGGGCCAAGCTTCCAGACACTGAGCGAGAAACATAGTTAATAAGGACACGGCACAGAGGGAACTGCTGGTGCAAAGGCCCTGGGGCAGGAGAGGTGGCAGAGCAGGGAGGAGTCCAGTGTGGCTGGAACGGACAGAACGAGGGAAAAGTCGGGGGATGAGCTCGAAGTGATTCAGGCTGGGGAGGGGTCGGGAAAGATGAAGTCGTGATCTCCGATGTGGCCCCTCACGTTTGTTTACACCAATTACAATAAAATCGACTCCTCAGCCGTATGAGATGCATTTCAAGTTGCTCAACAGGCATGCACTGAGCGTTTAGCATTCAGGTGCGGTGGCTGGCGGCTACCATCGTGAATGGCACAGATCTAGAACATTCCATCTACTGGGCAGGGCTACTCTAGGGCCTTGTAAGGACGATCGTCAAGAGAGCTGCAGCTTCTACTCTGACAGACACGGGGAACTGTCGGAGGGTTTGACCAGGGGACGGACGTTTTCAAAGGGTCACTCCGGCTGCCAGGTGAGAAACAGCTGTAGGGAGAAGAGGGAGAGACTGACGGACGTGGTCCAGAGACAGCCAGCGTCCTGCGCAGGGCCACCCTGCACGTGAACGGCGGAGCCAGGGAGAAGTCAGGCCTCCTGCCTCTCAGTCTGGGACTCTTCCCAGGAGAAAGGGCCTTGCTCCTTTACACATCAGATTATGTGCGCACGTACCTGCACGTGTGATGCACACATGCACATGACGTGTGTCTGTGGGTGCGCACACACGTGAGCACACACGACACACACGGGCGCGTGCACACGCAGATGCGTGCCTGCGTGTGTATAACACGCACACGAGTTTATACGTCCACGTGTACAGATATGTATATGTATTATCGGCTGATGTGATTTTTCCAACGACAGAATTTTTTAAACAGCCTTACTGAAGTCACATTTGCATACCACAAAGCCCACCCGGTTTATCATGCATCGGCCTTTAGCAAATCGGTCGGGTCATGCAGCCGTCAACGCAGTGCAGCCCCGCGTTTGGAGAAGGGATTCAGAGCAAAGGGGTCCGTGCCCCCAGCCTGGCTCAGGTCGGTCTGAGCTGCAGCCCCAGCTGCAAACCGTCCTCCCCTCGGGGTCACGGAGGTACACACGTTTGTCACGGAGCATCACTCACGTGTGAGACAGGCGAATCCTCAGACGGAGCCCTTCTAGAGGACACGTGTCCCATCTGTCCTGGCCCCGCCCCACCCCCAACACCCCTCTTCCTTCCTTGGCAGGAGGTCTCTCTCCATCTTTTCCCAGAATCTCAAAGCATCTTGCTTTACTCCTGGGTTTTCCAGCCTTCTGGCCAAAAGTATACACAGAGAAAAATATACAGAGAGGTTAGGCTCCTTTTCCCACTGAGCTAATATTTAGGGGAAAGAAGATTAAACAGATAGTCCAGGGTTGGCTTGTATTACCACATTATCCTTTAAAGAGTAAAGAATTTTAGGAAAAAACAGTCCAACGAAGAGGGAAAAAGTTCAAAGCTCTTTAAGAGAATTGATCACAGTTTATGTCCAAGTCACAGACTAGAATTAATTGAACACCTACTGTGTGCAGGGCATTGGGGTTACAGAGATGAGTCGTCAGGTCTCTGCCTTCTAGATGTGACGCAGTGTCCCAGGTCTGTTCTACAGAGACGAGCGAGGGGTGGTTCCTGCCTCTCAGATGCCCGCGTCCACTTGAGGACATGATGTTTTGATGGAATTTTCATTCGTGTTGAGGAGTCTCCAGCTCAGGGCTGTTACTTGGAGGACGACGGCATCGGGGTCGGATGGGGAAGGGAAAGAAGACTGAGACTTGGTGACTCCCCCTTGGTCAGGCTCTTCCACCGAAGTCTGTGGTTTGGCTGCTGGCCGTCCTCCTGCAGTTTTCTTACGTGGAACAAGTCCTGCCCCCATACTCAGTGGCCCGAAACAAATGACTTTAACCAGGCTCGTGGCCTCTGTGGGTCAGGAGTTTGGACGCAGCAAAGTGCAGAAGACTTGTCTGTGCTCTGCCCTAGCTGGGGCTTCAGCTGGGAAGACTTTGGGGCTGGGGAGGGTCTGGGAGCTTAAATCACCTGAAGGCTCCCGCCTGGGCTGGTACCACCCCGAGTCTCACGGGCTCCTCCCATGTCTTGGGCTTCCTCACAGCACGGTGGTCCAGGGCCCCATGCATGAGTGTCCCGGAGAAGGTGGAAGGGACAGTGGCCATCCTGACTGGCCTCCACCATGTTCCCATGGCTGCCAGTGAGTGACAGCCCCGCCCAGACTCAGAGGGAGGGTTCAGGGACTCCAGCCCCGCCACCATAGGTGTGCGTGGTGGAAGGATGGACGGATAGTGCTGTCGTCGTCTCTGGAAAACGCGATGTGGACGACAAATAGGGAAACTGGCGTACAGAAAAGGGAAGCAAACTGCCCACGGCATGCAGATGACTCAGTCAGTATCTGAGTCTCAGTTACCGTCCTCCCTCCGTCCAGATCACCGCGGGCAAGGACGGTCAGGAAGGCTTCTTGAAGGAGGTGGCACGCATGTCCCCAGGTTTCCCCCTCGCCTGACCACCTTGCTTTCTCTTGGCTGCAGCTGTTTCTCTGACCCACTCCTCCTGTGTTCCTCATCCTGTTTCCCTCCCAAGGCTGGCAGCTGCAGCAGAGGGGACGGGTCCAATGGACCCCGAATGTCTGATCGTTATTATTAATACTGCCCCACTCCCCCATGGAATTCCTTTCCCATCTGGTCCCTTAACGTGCCTGGACTTGAAGCCACAGCTAAAGGCGAAAGGGAGCTGCCCCATCTGGAAAGCTCAGACCGAGGGGAGAACGGGTGGGGAGGTACCGGCTGGTGACCCCGACAAGTAGATTGAGAATCTAGGGAAGCGAGAGGTGCTGGGAAAAGACATTATGGCTATTTTCAAGACTGCTGTGCAAATTCTGAGATTTAAAACGGTTAGTGGACTGGGTCACTCAGCAGAGCATTATACGGCGGGTAAAACGGAACGAGACACAGACACACGCAACAGCATGGGCCTTGAAAGCATTTTGCTAAGTGAAAAAGGCCAGACACAAAGGACCACTGAGTGTGATGCCCTCGACATGAAATGTCCACAAGAGACGGAGGAGGCCCCGATGTGGGAAACAGACTCGCAGGTGCCCAGGGCCGCGGGGAAACGGGTAGGGACGGCGCGCACACGAGCCTTCCTCCCGGGGTAAAGGAAACATCCCAGTACTGCGAGCGGCGTTGGCTGCCCTGTCCCCGAGCGGACTGAAAATCACTGCGCCGCTCACTTCAGTAGTGTGAGTCGTGTGCTCTGTGAGTTACATCTCGACACAGCTGGGGAAAGTCTATTTCCCTGCTTCTCATGCTGCCTTTTCTTGGTCCCTGTTCACTCCAGAAAAATGAAAAGAAGAAAACAGAAAACGCCACCTACGGTTTAAAAATAAGCCACGTGGGCAGCCTGGCCCGCATTACCTCAACGCGCTGGCCTCGGGGTTTTTTTCTGCCGCTTTGTTTTCTCGTTTGTTTTTGTTGTTGATGTGGCTGGTTTGTAACACGCGGAATCACTGTGTGGAGAGGGTGTTGTGTCCTAGAAAGTCTTTGGAATATCTCTCTCCTGGACAGAGCAGCTCTAACGAGGCTGGGGAGACCCCGTAAACACCGCGGTTATAGCGTGTAGCCGTGAGACCGCTGCAGGGACGGAGCCTGCCCGGGGATCTGGGACGTCTCCGCCCGGCGGCGGCTGCATTTGGGTTTCGTAAACAGTGGAGTCGCTTCGATGGTTTCCAGATCTGAGCATCTGTCCCAGCAGCGGGGACCCTGGCCGGGCCGCCCGTGAGCTCTGCCGGGGGACCTGCCGGCGATAGTTCAGGTCACCCCAGGGGAGAGGGGGCCGCCCAAACAGCAGGTTTTGCCCTTGAGGATTTTAAAAACCCACTACCGCTCTTCATCCATCTGCCTGGCTTAAGTTTGACAAGGTGATCTGTGCACAAGGTTACAAAGATCAGCACGCACAAAGAGGAGCAGAGAGAAGAAATCCTTCCCCCTCTTCCGAAGTCTGCATCTCCACCGGGGCCCGCCAGCACTGCCACGGCCTCACGTGAAGTTACGACGGGTCACACTGGTGTGAGCATCCTCTACGCCTGCCCCTCCCCCGACACCCGACCACAGACACAGAAATACACTATTTACTCTCCTCTCCGCCTGGCCTTTTCATTTATATATCATATATATCACATACACATGTACACGTAATACATACATGTGTGTATGTACATAAGTATATGTAATGTATGCGTATATGTGTATATTAAATATATGCGTATATTAAATGTATTATAATACATAAATGTAACATATTAAAATACAAAATATGTATTAAATATATTAACATATAATAGTATGTCAATAATATATATCATACATATTTGTGTATTAAATATATAACATATATGTTACATATATATATTAAATATCTGTAGTAATATACAAATATATATTAAATAAATATATATAAAAATTAAAATTAAAAATGTCTATAGATCTCTTGAAGATGGTTCTGTGTCAGTACATACAGATAGGCTTTACTCTTTTTGATGGCTGCATAGTATTTCGCTCTACCGATGTGGCATGATTTATTTATTAAAAAATTGAAAAAATATTTATTTATTTGTGAGAGAGAGAAAGCACACAAGCAGGGGGAGAAGCAGAGGGGGAGTACACACGAGTATTCATGCTCATGGGCTTGCCAGCGGTCCTGGGAACAGTGGGCGGGGATTCCCGAATGGACCGGGTGTGCCATTTCTTGGTGATCACCAGGCAGGTTGGAATTCGGAGGCCAAGCTGCCTGGTTCCAGCTGCTCCAGGAACCAAATCACCAGCCAACAGCTGGAGCAAACACTCATAAAAAGTCCCCCAACTTCTGCCCTCCATCTGCTCTCTGGAAAGTGTTCACAGCCTCCGCCCACACCAGCAACGCGGATCTGATCTTTCCCATCAAGCTCCTCCGTGGCAGAGCCTTGGAGATCCTGAGACTGACTAAATCTTTGGCTGTTGGCTTTGAGAGTTTCTGGAACAAAAGGAAGCCGGATGGCGATTAAAGCCACTGAGTTTCCTCTCTGTGCTCTTGGTTCCGGGAGGACTCCTTCAGTGGGAGAACTCCTTCAAGCAAACGGGCAGGATATCGAGTCCAGCGAAGCCGGAGTTAGAAGGGCTCAAAACACGGACAGAGAAGCACGTTCGCACTTAGTTAACGGACATTTGCTTGGAGCTTTTCCTGAGGAGCTCCGTGCAAGTGGCTGATGGTCCCAAATGAAGGTGGCCTCACTCTCAGGGAGGTGACCGTCACCTGACACAGACACGGGATAATCATAAACGGCAACTGTGACGGGAAGGGTGCCCGGAGGGTTGAATAACCTCCCCTCCCCCATTCATGTCCACCCAGAACCTCCAAATGGGGATGGGGCGCCTTTGGAGACACAGTCTTCGCACATGTGTTTAAGGTGCGGATGGAGATGAGATCATGCCGGATGGGGGGGGTGGCCTAATTCCATGAAAGCATCTTGTAAGAGACACACAAGGGCACACAGACACGGAGGACAAGGCCTTGGGATGGGGTGGCGGAGACAGGAATGGTGCACGCACCAGCCAAGGACTGTCACAAGTCTCAGAAGCTAAGAGAAAGGGCCAGAGCCAGTGATGCCCTTGAGCCTTCAGGGAGAGCAAGGCTCCGCGGACACTGATTTCAGACTTCCCGCCTCTCCAACCAGGAGGGAAAAGCTTATTTTGTTTTAAGCCACTGATTTTGTGGCAATCTGTTAAGACAGCTGCAGGAAATGACCACGGGTGCGTGAAGACCACTGCGCGTAGAGTGGGAGGTGTGTCTTCTCCTTCCTGCAGGATCAGGGCGTGCTTCGAGGAGGAGATGACAGCTGGGGTGAGCCTGCGGAGATGAAGCAGCAGCCGGGCCGACCGGGAGGAGATGGGCTCCCGGCAGAGGAACAGCTCACGAAAGCACGGAGACGCCGACGAGCACAGCTCGTCGTGCTGAACGCGGCCGAGAGGAGCTAACGTCGTGAAGAGCCTTTGTGTCTTGCTAAAGAAAGTGGCCCTTCTCCTGGAGGCAGCGGGAGCCCCTGATGCCGGCAGAGCGGGGAAGGCGTGTTCTCATTTTCAGCTGAAGGTTTACAGGCATATAAGGAAGTGACTGCTTCTGAAGGGCACAGCTCCGTGGATTCTGAAAGAGGCATACACCCGGGTCAAGGCACGGAACATTTCTAGCACCCAGAGACAGCTCCCTGGGGCCCCCCTCCAGCCAAGGCTCAACCCAGGGGCAAGCACTCCTCCGACTTTCATCGAAGTCCCAGATTCGTTCTGGCTGCTCTTGAACCACACGCACTGGACCATACGGGACCGCCGGGCATGCGCGGCTTCTTTCACTCAGCAGCCAGCCGTGTGACTGCAAGTGCTGGCGCTTTCTTCCTCCTCCCCCCGGAACGGTATTCCAGAACACGACATGCGACAGCGTAGCTCTTCACCTGTTGGAGGGCTCTAGTTCGGGCTCTCACGAGCAAAGATGCCATGAACGTTGTTGTATCCGTCTTTAGGTGAACACCTGCTTTCATTTCCCTGGGCATGTACCTAGGAGTGCAAGTGTTGGGCCCCCGGATAGCCGTGCAGCCAGCGTTGGTGGGTACCTGGAGACATTTTTAAGTCCCGTGATCAGGGCTGGGAATCCCCGAGAAGCTCATACTGACGGTGTCTGTCCTGACTGCTCGCTCTCCCATCCTGACGGGACAGTTCCCGGGTCGTGGGGGCAAGCACACTCCTGCTCCTGAGCACGGCTAAAGATGGGCTCAAGGAGGAGGGGAGAAGGAGACCGTTTAGGAGAACATCGCTGAGTGACGGGGACTCGGGAGATGCAATGACTTGGGCAGGCGTTTGGGTGGCGTTCTCGGTGACCAGTTGGCTGCGGGCACTGAGGGAAAGAGGTGACGTGGCCCCAAGCGTCCTGCCTTACTGGCGGGCTGGGTGGTGATGAAAATCTCAGGACACAGAGAAAGAGCTTAGGAGGAAGAATAGGTTTGGGGGAAGAAAAAGGTTCAGTCGAACACCCTTTCATCCCCAGCTGAAGCTGTGGGGGACAGACACCTCTTAGGGTGGCTGATGGTTTACAATCCCCCTTTCCGAAGAAAAGCCCCTGGGACTCAGGTCTGGGCCCCAGCAGACCCGCTGGACCGGCGAGCCCCGTCACTGGTGTTCTAGAGGAGCCCAGCTGACTCTGGCGAGCCATAAAGATCTTTTTCCTGGGAACTTGAAACTTGGAGCTGGCAGAAACAGAATCTGAAAGTACTGAGCAGAGCCACGCTATGGAACATTCCAGAGAGGGACTCCATGAACTCCCACAGCGCTCCTTCTGCCTTTCCTGGTGTTTGGTTGCCTCCACAACTGGATCCCTTCAAATCAATGCCCCTGACTGCCTGTATCAGTCAGAGCCAATCAAGTGTAATGATTCATAACCCCAGCGTCGCAGGGCCTGCACCCGATATGATCTGTTTCTTCCTCCCTACCTCTGCAGGGGGCTTTCCTCCATGCCAGCATTCAGGGACTGGGCTGAAGGCGTCTGTGGCTGTGCGCCCTTCCGGGTCCCTGGACAGAAGGGTGGCGCATGGAGGTGTTGATAAGCCCAGTGTGGAAGGGGAACGTGTTACTTCTCCTCCTCTGCCGTCAACCACATCTAACTGCAAGGGAGTCTAGAAAACGCAGCCCAGTCTTGTGCCCGGGAGGAAGGGGAGAGCCGTTGTCGAACACTGCCCCACACCCCCCCGCGACACTGTCCAGACCGGCTCTGATACTTCTGCCTAAAACATTCTCAGCAGGCACAGAACTCAGCTGCCCGCGGCCCAGGCTCTGAGCTAAGGGGCATTCGCTGTTTCTGTTCATGTTAAGATCATTTGCTTTTGTATATATCCAAGCCGTAGGTGTCAGGCCTGTTAACCAGATTCCTGGAAATTGCTCAAACACTAAAAGAAAGTGGGTTTGGGTAGGATCCCACTCTGCCTGCCTCAGGCGACTCCTGCTCTCTCCTCATCTTCGCCCTGTTTTTCTTGACGACGAGGGGCCCTTCAGCTAAGCACAGTCCTCTGTTCCTCTCTTTCTCTGTCATTCCTGCACCTTCCCCATCACCCGGTCTCTGCCAGAGGAAGGAACAGGAGGAGATGTACAGTGTGCTGCCTTGCAGCTGTGCTCAAAACAAGCATGTCCTCAGGGCCGGAGTCAGAAACTTGCCTTCTTGAGTCAACATTCAGCAAGACGGCTGCCTGCCTAATACGCCCACTGCAGTCCAGGCTGGTCGGGACAGGAGGGCTTCTCTTCATGAAGCTGTCTAATGGTTGCCAAGTAAGTTACAAAAGCCTAAAGGAGAACCTGAGGATGTCTCCTCCTCAGCCTTGGGGCAACTGCTTCTCCTCCCAGGGAAAGGTCCAGAAAACACCCAGCTGCAACCTCACAGTCAAAGGGAGAGAAACGGCCCGCAAGGCTGAGAGCCGTGGTGGAGGGGACGGGCAGCTGGGGCACAGACTCTGGTGTTCTCAGATGCTTGGACATCGCTCAGGGCCTCCTCCTATTTTAGGGCTGAGCCAACTGACTTGCAAAGCAAAGCCACTTACCCAAGTGCGTACCAGAGCGTAAGCATATACCCTGTTTGCTTTGAAGTCAGCGTAATCCCAGTTAAACATGGCCGCCGTCAATGCCGCCCAGTGGCCTTGGTGGTATTAGTGTCTACTGACTCCTGCTCAGGGAAGTGGGAGAGACCTCAGCCCGGACGACTGTGTTCTCGCCTGCAGGCCTCCTCTTCCGCTGGTTCTGCAGATAGTTTTCTGGAGGCCCCACACTTCCTGCATTTACACTTGCATACATTTCTATCCATTGAAGCCAGAGTTTCTTCTTCTGTCCAATGGTAATTTCCTCTTCTCAGAATGTTTGTGAAAAGTGAATGCAGAGAATACGCGTGTCTAGACCATGATGGGCCCTCAGTAATCATGACTACTGGGTGGCAGCGGAAAGGGTGATGATGATGATGTTGATGATGATGATGGTGATGGGGTAGTGAGATGGTGATGATGATGCTGATGTTGACGATGATGGTGATGATGATGGTGATGGTGATGATGGTGACGTTGGTGATGATGGTGGTGATGATGATGATGATGGTGATGGGGTAGTGAGATGGTGATGATGATGATGATGTTGACGATGATGGTGATGATGATGATGGTCGTGATGGGGGTGATGATGATGATGATGGTGATGATGGTGATGATGATGGTGATGATGGTGATGATGGTGATGATGATGGTGATGATGGTGATGGGGGTGATGGTGATGATGATGATGATGATGATGGTGACGTTGGTGATGATGATGGTGATGATGATGGTGATGGTGATGGGGGTGATGGTGATGATGATGATGATGGTGATGATGATGTTGACGATGATGGTGATGATGATGATGGTGACGTTGGTGATGATGATGGTGATGATGATGGTGATGGTGATGGGGGTGATGGTGATGATGATGATGATGGTGATGATGATGTTGACGATGATGGTGATGATGGTGATGATGATGATGGTGATGATGATGATGATGTTGACGATGATGGTGATGATGATGGTGATGATGATGATGGTGACGTTGGTGATGATGATGGTGATGATGATGGTGATGTTGACGATGATGGTGATGATGATGATGGTGATGATGATGATGATGACGATGATGATGACGGTGATGATGATGACGGTGACGTTGGTGATGAGGATGGTGATGACATAGTTTTGGTTTTCTGTCCTGAAATCGTCATTAGAAATAGGCCAAATGAGGCTTTCTTTGTTTCCATCCAAAGGATTCTGTCTTTACTGACCTGAGCCATATTAGAGCCTGTGACAATGACAAAAATTAAGAATACTGATCTTCTATTTAAAATATTCATATCTTTTACTATTGGATTTTGCATTACTTTTTAACTTTTTGAAATCTGGTATTAAAATGTTCTTCTTTGAGTACTGAGTTCTTCATGGCCCCTTAAATGGCGCGGGCGGAGCAAGTACCTCGAGGATCCCTCCCTGGTTCTGGCCCCGGGCTCTGGCGGCGATGCTGACCTTTCTTGCCATGCGTGCTGCCACGGCTCCACGTTGCCGTTGCCCCGCAGGCCGCATGACCCTCTTCTGGGGCCTCTGGTCTTACTGCCGCAGGGCTGTATTTGGCATCTTGGTGTCTCTGACCTTGCACAGCAAAGGGAAGTTCTTTTTACATACTCCAGGGCTAGAACAGGGATTTCCTGACTGGGGTCCGACTTCTGACACAAGCTCTCCACTGAGTCTGGAAAATGGACTCCCTGTATTTCCCAGGCAACACAAATTTCCCTCCATGTCTCAGCTGTGTGGTCCCAGGGGCATTTCCGATGACACCGTGCCCCGTCCACTGTCATGTGGACTAAAGCCTGGCTGAGCCCTTCCCCTGGGTCTCTGAGAGGAACGGACGCTGGGCGGCCCCAAGGCCCGCGAGAGCACTCCGGCAAGTCGTCGGCTGGCCGAGCTGGCTCCCAGTTCTGCAACCAGACACGACACGGAGCGGAAGCTGGGCCTCATCGAGCGGATGATGTGGGGATGTTTATGGTCCGACAAGGCTCCACATGTTGCAGTTCTCACGTGATTCTGGAAGTTTAGATCCTGAAATGATCTTGGAAATTGTCTCGTCTCCAGCAGTTTTCAAACTGTGCTCAGCAGAACACTGAGGTTCCAGGGCCGGGAAGGGCCTTCGGCGCTGCAGGGGCGACCCAGGGCTGGTTCCAGGGCCGGAAGGTGGTAGGAAGAGAGGCCGAGCGGGCAGAGCTTCGGGCCCCTCTCCGGCTTCGCCCAGAACAACTGCGTGTGATCTGTTCTACACGCAGGGCCTCTCGTGTGTTTGTTTAAAGAAAAGAATCTCTGATTAAAAATAGTTTTAAAACCATGAACCCAGTTCAGAGGCTCTCAATCCTGGCGGTACACTGGGAATCATTTCAGGAATTTTTAAAAATTCCAAGACCCAGGCCCTCTACCCGAAAATTCAGATTTGATGGGTCTATGGTGGTGTGTAGGCATCAGCACTCAAAACCGTCTTCCCAGTTGACTCTGATGGGCCACCAAGGTTGAGGGCCACTAATCTGGGCCAGCATTCTTCTTTGTACACACGGAAAACTGGGGCCCCGGGAGGCCAGTGGCTTGTGGAAAGCAACGCATTCGTTTGTCCGCAGGCTGGATTAGAACCCTGATCTCCTGGCGATTAGTCACTGTTTCTTGGACTCCACACACACAGGAGAAGATAATCCAGTTATCCTACACGCATGGGACCCTCAACAGTTTCATTTTCACATTTGGACAAATATTTTTAGTCCAACATTTGAGTATCTGGGGGGAGGAAAAACCTCAAGCAGGGAAGGACGTTGATATTTATACTTCTGCTGGGAAAGAGAGGCATCGAGGTCACAAACGAGTGGCCCCCAGACCACACAGATCCCGTCGGCCGTGAGGAGGCCCGGAGCGCCCGCTCCCAGGCCCGCAGTCTGGCTTAACCTCTTCATGCCCCGAGCTCTGCGCTCCCTCGGGAACGCCGCCCAGTTGCCATCTGGTTGATGAAGACAAAGGGGCGATCCCGGGCAAGCGTTTCAAGGTCAAGCTTAGTTTCTCCCCACCAAGAGGAGAAAAAGGAGAGAAAAGGGCATGTGGACTTGGCCTGTCAGGGTACACAGTGCACACCACTAACCGGTAGGGCGGCCCGCCGGTGATGGCGGTGGGAGAGCAGCTGAAGTCACAGCTGGGAGAGCCTGGGGACAGCTCTGTCCCTGCTCACAGTGGGGGCGGCCGGTCCAGGTAACCCCAGCCTGAGGCCTCACACGGTGTCCACCAAGCAGGAACAGAGGCCACAGGACGTGGGAGTTCAGTGGAGACGGTGCACTGACGTCTGGAGTTACAAATTCTTGGGGGTCCCACGGCGAAATGTGTGCACAGAATGGGGGACACGTGCCCTGTGTCTTAAGACGTCTGTCCGAAGCCGCTGCTTTCACGCTCGGAACACTCTCCCCGGGAGCCTGTGGCCATGCCGTGAGACGTCCAGGCTGCCACCCAGGGGAAAACCAGGCCCGGGGAGGGGGGGGGCGGTTCTCGTCTTCCACCTCCGGCAGCCCTGCCACCCTGTTCTTTGCACCCAGCCCGCCCGCCTCACCGCAGCGGGGATGGCGCACGCCTCATCCCCCGGAACGCTCCCCGTCGGCCCCTCCGCACGGCCCGCCCTCCACCTCCGCTGGCACATTCCTTCCACGTTTTTAAGTTCGAATTCTCTGGACCCTGAGTGAATCAAATGACCTTTGTGAACATTTTTGAGGTTAGAGCTTTCTGGCCCGCTTATGAATTATTTTTCCTATGCGTTAAGTGCTAAGCCCTGAGTAAGTCAGCTGTGACCAGGGTAAGGAAGCCGGCGCGTGGAGGGTGTGGGATCCCCGGGGCAGCGTGTCCTCCTAGGAAGCAGGAAGTTTACAGATGTACGTATACACGTAGACCTGCACATCTCTGGTATGTCTCTCTCTGCACATGTACCCACACCTGGGCCTACACCTGCATCCGTATGCAGACCCAGGCCTACGCACGTCTTCCTTTTCCCTCTATTCCTTGGATCTCGTGGGGAGAGGGTTGCCTTATGGGACCATGCAAGACTCTGTCTTATTTGTTTGCTTGTTTATTTCCTTCTGTCTTCCATCCCCTTCCCGTTTTCTGCTCCCCATCCTTCTGACGGACTCAACGCAAACGTTTTGTTGCGGTGTAGAGTCGAGAAGGGGAATTCTCGGCTTTGAGTCCCAGATCGGACATCGACGAGCGGCGGGGCTTGGAGCGCCCCTGCCATCGAGGGTTGCGTGAGCGCCTAGTGGAAGGCTGCGTGCACGGGCATGCGGAATAACGTAGGCCCTGGCAGACCCAGGACGCTACCCTGCCCGCGCACTGAAGCGGGTTAGCGACCTGGTGTGTTCCTGCGAGAGAGACACGTCACTCTTGAGCCGGCGTGAGCGGCGTCCAGTCACGTGTCTCGTTCTTTCACTGGTTTCATGAAGCATGTTTCATTCCATAAGAATTATTACTAGTTTTTCTTGGCATTAACTGTTTTTCACAAAGATGCTTCTTAATAGCTGCATGATTTGTTTTTTTTTTGGCCAATTTATCAACTCTGTATCACTGAACATCTAGGTCGCTCCCGGTGCTTTGCTGTAAGAACAAAGCTGCATTTCGCACCCACGGATGCACACTTCTGTGTGATCCCCACGTTCTCCGTGGACGGCACCAGTGGACGCGGCCCAGCGGGCACGCTCACGGTGGAGGACCTGGCCACGGGCTGCCAGCCGTCCCTCCAGGCTGGCCGCACTAATTCACACCCCTGTAACCAAACAGAAGCTGCTTGTTTCCTCTGTATTTCCTCTGTGCCCTTCATCGTGCCCAACAAGGTGCATTTTCATGGAGAAATAGAAAACCTCTGGCCCTGAGATCTTGACCTGCGGTCACACTGGAAGCGGAGTGAGCCTTATCCAGAAAGGCGATCATGAGCACCAGAGAAGAGGACAAGGCCCAGAGGAAGACAGCTTCTCTCACGGCGGGAAGCAGGAGAACAGCACAGAAGGGGCAGAGAGACTTTAGGTCTCTGATGTCATGGGGACCTCTGCTGAGCACAAAAGCAAGAGCTGGTGATGGAAGGAGGCTGGCAGGGCCAGCCGGGGGGGTGGGGCGGGCTCTGCCGCCTTTCCTGGAAGCGAGCAGCCCCCTGGTTACACATTACGTTCATTGTGATTGTAAGTACGGGTTTGCCTTCCCTAATGGCAGGGTTGGGTAACGATGTGGTGATGGGGCATGCCTTACCCAGGAGGATCCGGGCTGCAGATGCCCGACTCAGACGGAATGCTTGGCTGTTTGAGTTTCAGCTCCCATCATTTGATTGTATTTATTAAGCTGGGAATGCGGGGAGGCTAACTCTCTCCAATTTTTTTTTGTTGTTGTTGTTGTTTTTAATTTGGGAATGCAGCTGGGGAACAGACCCTGCCTGTTATTCCCACTGGATCAGGACCCCTTGACAAGGCATGGGGTGGAATTTGCGGTGGGGTTCTGTAGGAGAGAAGCAAAGGCTATGGGTTGGCTTGCCTGAGATGATCTGGGGGCGAGGTTTGGGTCCTGGGGGCTCTGAATGTGAGCCAAGGAGCTGGATCTCACTCGCACCCCCCACATCCGCCAACAGCCACCGAAGGGATGGGTGTGTTACAGGCGCTTCGGTGCTCAAACCGCGTATCAGTTTGGAATGCTGTCGGCTGCACGTAACTCACTCAAGACGAATCGCAAGCGAAGAGTAAACATGGGAGGTCGTCTCCCCGCCAGTGAGGGGGAGGAAGCAGTCAGCTAAGCAACACCAATGCTCTGAGGTGGCATCTTGGAGATGTTCTTAGCGTCTGCCCTAAGCTAATGGGATGTCGGAACATCCCATTTCTTGCCATCCCCAATCTCTTTCTACTAAACACCCTCCTTTCATTTGTTACAAGATTGCTCTGTCCCGGTTCCAGAGAGTCGCATGGCAATCTCGAGGAGGGGCACCAGCTTCAAGCTGAGGGTGGCAGGAGCGGATGGCTGTGAACCCAAAGGAGGTCCCCCTGTGTGTCTCACTGCTCATCCCTGCCTCACCCTGGGGCAAGGGAAGCTGCCGAGCAGCCGGCTTGCCTGGTTCGGGTTCCAGGATCTGACAGCTTGCCTAGCCCCTGCCACAGGTTACCCCCGGACAGGTGGCCAGCAGCAGGACACAGGCCCTGCCTTGGATGCTTGGATGTGACCTTGGGGACATCTGAGCATGTCTCTGAGCCTCACTTTCCATCTGTCTAATGGAGATGAGAACGCATCCTCGAGAATTGGGAGGTGTAGAGGCAAAGTATGAAATGTCCCCAGTACTGCTCCCGGTACAGCGGGCTAAGTAATCGGTCACCTCTTGTCCTGATTCTTGCCGTTGGAGGGGGCGGCAGAGGGGCCAGTGACTCTCCCCTGAGGACATGGACGAAAAGGAAAAAGGAGATGTGATGGGACTTGCCTTAGATTTTGCTCCCACGGGCTAAGTGTGTAAGCTTGTGCATGACGTGCCTGCTGTGGGTTCTAGAACAGCTTTCCGCGTGCAGCCGGGTGCTCCGGATTCAGCCCGCCGCACCCGCGATGCAGGTGTTCAAGTCCACTACAGGCATCGCAGGAGACGGCCTGGTCGAGATCTTTAATCTGCAAAGAGGCTCTTCTTACCGGCCATGTGAGTGACGATGAGCAGATGTGCTGGAACGCAGGCAAATCGGTACGGACTCCTCTGACAGTTACCACCAACCCACCAAAGATTCTGTCTTCCTGTCACAGAACGAGAGGACTAGGGACTTGGCCTCATGGAGAAACCACCAGACACTGCAGCCTTCCCCTGTCTGTAAACCACTGCCTCCGGCATCTTGGGCTAGTCAAGAGGCCCCGCTCCAGCAGTCCTCCGTGGGCTGCTTCTTTGGAATGAGCTTCTGGAGCAATTGTGGGATCACCGGCAGTGGCGGAAAGTAAATAGATAGAGGGTGGGAGAGCCGGTTTTAAAAAGAAAGCCGCATCTGCGCGTCTGGATTGAATCTGACGAAGAGCTGGCAGTGGAGGGGCTGCTACAATCCCCTGAGTTTAAACTCCTCATAGGACAGATGAGAAAACTACAGGCTAGAGGGGAAGTGACTTGCCTAAGGTCATGCAGCAAGGCGGTGGTAATGCAATTCAATCCATCCCTCCCTCCCCCCATCCATCCGTCTGCCATCCATCCGTCCATCTACCCTCCCCCCATCCATCCGTCACCCTCCCCCATCCATCCGTCTGCCACCCACCCCCATCCATCCATCCGACTGCCATCCACCCACATCCATCCATCCGTCCACCCACCCCCCATCCATCCATCCGTCCATCCACCCCCATCCATCCATCCGCCATCCATTACTCTTCCTTCCATTCACCCATCCACCTCTCCCTACATCTGTCCACCCATCCACCTACCCACTTACCCATCTGCCCATCCACCCATCCACCCACCCTCCCTCCCTCCATCCATCCATCCATCCACCCACCCATCCATCCACCCACCCATCCATCCATCCACCCACCCTCCCTCCATCCATCCATCCAGCCAGCCAGCCATCCAACCATCATTCAACTAATCAAAGATACATGCTTAAGATTTCTGATGTGCTAGGCACCATACTAGGGCACCAACAAGCAGGTCAGATCCACATCCTCAGGGAGCCTACATGCCAGTGAAGGAGAGGGAGGGGTTCCAGCAAATCATGTATTTAATTTCAAGTGGGATCATTGTTATGAGGACAAATTCAGGGTTCTAGGACGGAGGATCCTGGGGGATCTGGAAATACTCTCTAAGGAAGTAATCTTCAAACTGAGACCTGAAGAAGTAGTATGAGCCAGACAAAGGAAAGAGTGGAGGAAGAAGGGAGCATTTCAGGCAGAGGGAGTCTCCAACAAGAGGAGCATGGGCAGAAAGAAAATGAAGGAAGCCTCGAAATGCTGGGAAGGCTGGCAGCGTGAGAACTCAGGCTTAGAGCTTCCTGGCTGAGCGCTCTTTCCACCATACTCCACAAGCCCTGCTTGTACCTTGTAGAACCAGTCTCTTCTCTGATTCGCACGTTTGGAGAGATTTGGTAATGAAAATGCTTAGCCGATTCGCTCTAAAGAGGATTCATTCTAGACTGGCTTGGGGCTTAAGTGTTGGAGGAGAAGCCGATTTGGCTTATAAATATTAAAATCCAACTGTGAGAGCACACCTAATAAAGAAATAAATTCTCTCCCCAAATAAGAAGTCTGGGGTACTCCATCCTATGGTGGAATGAATTCCCTAGTGATCCCAGGACTCTGGGTGGCGTAACTGACATTCTCCAGACTTTCTAGCATAGTCACAGGCAGCTAATACCTATTTAGGCATCATATCATAGCACGATGGCTTCTAAGGGCAGGTAGATGGAGAAGCAACCTCACACCTTTTCTCAGGGAGAAAAACTCTTTTCCAGTTTTACAATATACTTCCTTTTAAGGCTCATTGGTCAAACTGGGTCGTCTGTTCACTGCTAGCTCTAAGAGGGGCTGAAAAAGTGGTTGCCTGGGGAGGTAAGGAAAAGAGGTTTGCAGATGGCTGCTGGACGACCAACTGACACTCTCTGTCACACGCCTTTAGCTGTTAGGGCAATAAAGCCACCCAAAGGGGTGAGTCCTCTTTCCATTCCTAGTTATGTGGTCCTGGTGATTCTGACCTGTTTCTGCAGTTCAGGTTTGTTAGCATTTCAGTGCGTGACATGCTGCAGAAAAAGCGTTTGACACAATTCAAGACTCGGCAAGTTGTGTCAGCGTCTGAGGAGGGAAGTGCCTCAACCTGGTGAGAAGCAACTGGAAAGCCAAGTGGGAGGAAAAAAGGAGCCCCAATCCCTACTGCACAGCGTACACAAACATCGACTGAAAACGTACCAAAGAGATAAATGCAAGAGCTAAAACTATGACCCTCTAACCTTCACAAACTTGGGGCAGGCAAAGATTTCCTGGACATGAGAGAAGACAAACGAATAAAAAATTGACAAATTGAAATTCAAAATTAAAAATACTGTTGAAAATGAAAAAGGAAGCATTGGGAAGCAAGAACGTAGTTACAATACATACACTTAGATATTGGCTTGTATCCAGAATATGTAAGAACTCCTACAACCGACTCGGTTTTACAAATGACCAAGACCCTTCACAAAGAAGGAGACTGTCTAATGGACACACAAGATGCTCAACGTTCCTTAGTTGTTAGGAAAAACACCTGCTAAACCTGTAGTGTGGCAGCATTCCAAGCCCACCCGAATGGCGAAAATTAAAAAGACTAACACTACCAAGTGCTGGTGAGGATAAGGAGCCACTGGAACTCTCGGGGACTGGTGGTGGGTGTATACAATGGACAGCCACTTGGAAGGACAGCTTGGCAATTTCTAACAAAGTGGGAGAAATCAAAACACAAGCTCACAAACGGACTAGACGCCAATGATCAGAGCAGTTTTACTGACAGGCTCAAAAGCTGCGTAAAAACCCTAAAGTCCACCAACAGGGCAAACTGTGATAAAACCATATGATGGAGCAGTCCTCAGTCATAAAAGGGAGCGAGCTCCCCATACATGCAACAGTACTGATGAAGGCTAAAATATTACTTGGTGTGGAGGAAGTGAGACAGAAGAGTACATACGGCACGATTCCATTGAAATGAGGTTCTAGAACAGGCTGAATCAATCTGTGGCTGAAGACCTCAGAAGACCGGCTGCCTGGAGTGGCAGCTGATTGGGAGGGGCGACGGGCATTTTTGCGGTGATGTAAGTGAAGAGATACACTGTATCTTCACTGGGGTTATGGTTGTGTTGTGTATACATTCGTCGAAATTTGAAATGGATGCATCTTACTGTAAATACATTTTGCCTCATAAGATTGATTTCAAAAAATCTATCCCAGAGCAGAAAAATGTGTCTTCTCGTTAGCCTCAGGCTAATGGAAATGTCTACTGGGCTCTTAAAATAACGGTTGCATTTTAATCTCTGTGGGAGGTGTAGGAGAGTCGAACTCTTTCCAGGGCCGCTGCAGCATCCTAGTTGGGTGTTGGGCAAGAGCTCTGAGTGTGGTTATTACTGGGAAGATGTGTCTGCATAATGCAATCAGGGGCTGCTGGAGCCTCAGCCTCATTATGAGCTTTGGTAAAGCAAGAGTTGGGTAATCTGGCCGCGCGCGCGCACACACACACACACACACACACACACACACACACACACCAGTTCCCTCCACCCCAAACACAGAACATAGATTTATCTGTTCTCTGTGGACAGTCAGGCCTCTGGGGCTGGAAGATGAGACCTGCCGCCATCATCCTGGGTTGTTACTGTCGTTAAAGGGAGGGCGGCCGTGGATGGAGCACGAACTTCGTGCAGGCCCCTCACTGCTCCCGCTGCACTGGCTAATCCAAGCCTGTCACCAATACTGTGAGGTAGAGAACTGTCTTCCAGCTACGGGGGAGCCCGCTGAGTCTCTGGGAGGGTCACAAACCTAAGGCTGTGGATCCTGGTCCCAGCTGTTCAAGCCTCCCTAGAGCCCTGGCCATGGGTGTGACCTGGACAGGCTCCCCACCCTCCCCCGCTGTGGGCGGGGCCACAGGCTCCACCCCTGGAGCCTCACCCGCAGGACTGGCTTTGGCCAGCCTGGTTTCAGCACCGGGAAGGTACCAGCTCCATATCATTTGGGCTCCCGCTCAGGAATGTGCACCCCTGTGACTCTGCCAGGCCACGAGGATGTGAGTGGGCCAGCTAGACACGAGAAACAATGCTGACGAGTTGACTTCCCACTTATCCTGGCTGTGGCCAGCCCAGATCAGCCACAGCCCACCAATCCCAGAAATGTGCGCAAACCCAGCCCAGACCAGCAGGGTTGACCCCTAGCTCACCCCAGATACATGAGCAACAGACATTTACTGTCCGTAGGACCCTGAGGTTTTGTGGTTGGCTCTTATGCAGCACTATGACGTTAAGCGGTAACCATATGCCTTCATCTCTGAGCACACTGAAGACCTGTCTGGGGCAGCTCCCCAGGGCAGAGCTGTGGGCGGGCGGCAACTTCTCCCGACGGAGCACCTGAAGCCCCAGGAATCTAGCTCCTGTGTCCCCCGCCAGGTAGGTGAGTCGCCCCCGGCTCATGGATCACAGACGAGTGGTTAGTCCATTTACGGAGCAACAAGCAAATTACAAAAAGATATAAAGCTCCAAAATGGAAACAGACAGGACCAGTGCTTCCCGACCATCGGGGGCACTGACTGGAGACTCGTCCTGCGGGCGACGTGACAGACGGTCACTGTGCAGTCCTGAGCGGGCCCTTGGTTCGCGTGGGTGATGCTGCCCACGCTGGTGGTCCAGGGACCACACTTTGAGAAGCAAAGGACGAGCTGTCCAGCGAGAGTGGAATGGACAAAACATCGGGGTCCAAGGCCTATCGCAAGAGTACGTCTACTTTTCTGGACATTTAATTCAAGCGTGTGTGTGTGTGTATTGGCATGTGCACGCGTCCAGTAAAATGGGGCCCAAGAAAGTGAGGAACAGTGAACTACAACCAGAAGCAGGACTCGTGTCCAGACACAAACACGCTCAGGTGGAGTTCGGCCATGGATCATTCTGACTATATTTTAAACACCGAAACGTCCCTGTAGGGGACATACGCCTTATCTAGTCCCACGGAGCTTCCATTACGAAAATTTGAACCCGTGCCATTTCCTGTGGTGAGGGCTTACACAGAGGGGTGAGAAGGGCACATCTATTTTGGATTCTCATTTCAAAACCTCCCAGTATCGCCGAGATCAGCTGGCACAAACAGCGCGCTTGGGAGTTTCTTTCACAGGAGCGCACCGGGTGCCTATCAATGAGCCGCACACACCCGGGCGGAAGGGCCCGCCAATGGCCGCTCCATCAACTCTGGCAGTGTGTACATTACGCCTTTTGATCTCCGAGGATGCTGTATTTAGATGACATAATGCGCCTCTCGTTATCTTTCTCTAAGGTAGAAGGGACGTAAGCAGATATCCACTTTTGCAAGATAAAATTAGCACCTCTTTGCTGGAAGATAAACATTTTCAGCAGGAAAGCTCTGATGAAAGTACAAAGCAGCCGAGGGGTATGAGGCTGTACCCCTTTGAGTGAAATTCCTATTTATAATAAAAGGAAATAGCATTGGTATGACATAGGGCACTGAGACGCGGCCACGGTCCCCAGCGCTAGAGCGGTGGCCCCAGTGGCTGCCGTCCCGCAGGGGACAGCACAGTCGGGGTCCAGAAACTGGGGCTCAGGGTAGGAAAGGGGAGTAGGGGCTCCATGCCGACCCCTGACTCACAGCAAGGGCTCCGCTGGGCCGCGTGCTTTCTGTCGCACCTTCCGGGGCTGCGGCGAGCAGCTGTGCGGTCTGCTCCCCACACCTCTGCCCTTGGCCAAGGGGGGTCAGTGGGGCTACTGTCCCCTCGCCCCCCCACTCACGCCGTGCCGGGCTTGGTCTGCCCCAAAGGTGGTGTCACCCTGATTGTTCTCCCAAAGCCACCGCGCGGATGAGCTATGGCGGCCCCGTTGTTCCCCCAGGGGGATTCCCACGTACGGGCTTTGCCCACAGACCCCCGGCCCCAGACAGTCTTTCCCTCTCCACGTTCCCCTCTTCGTGGAGGCGGCGGGACTGTGCGTGGAAAGAGTCCGGGGCTGCTCACGTCTGGAAAAGCGACCACGCCGTGCACATGGTCCTAGACTTCATCTTCCAGGAAATGTCAGCTCGGGGAGGCGCCGCCGAGCTGCGTCTTCTCTCAGAGACCCCCGGTGGGCCGGGAGCGACTCCTCCTGTGTTGGGGCAGCCCCCTCCCGCCACGTCTCCAGCAAGGATCTGCGCTCGTCTGCTGGGGGCCCAGGGCAGGCACCTGTGGGGACCAGCTAGGGCGTGGCCCTGTCCTCGCCGTCCAGCAGAAATGACCGACCAAAGTGTGGTGAGGGTGACAGGAAGGGGACACCGTGTAGACAGGCCTGAGCGACTCTTGGATTCAGTATTCAGAGGCAGCCAGAGGAGAAGGGAAGGCAGGTGAGGAGGAACCTGTGTGTGCAGTGACTCAAAGACACGGCGAACTGAGGGAGGCCTGCTTGGCTGGGCCACAGAGAAAGGGCAAGACGGTTGTGGACCAAGGAGATAAGACCAGACCACCGTGGGGCCACAGAGACAGGGCATAATGGCTGTGGGCCCAAGACCCAACCACGGGAGTGCTGTGAGTCACGTGGATGGTTCCGGCTGATCTTCATGGTGACAGGTGGCCACACACTCCTGTCTGTCCCCAGCAGTGGCTGTTGTCCCCCGTGCGTTAAGAAGTGTCCAGGTCTGAAACAGTAGAGGACACTCCCTCTCTGAAGGACGTCTAGCAAAAGGATGACGCGCTGAGCTTGAGGAGTGAGAGGCCACCCCCGGCTGCTGCGCGAGACTGGCTCAGAGGGGCAGGGGCGCTGGGGGAAGCGCAGCAGCTGACCAAGGCGACTGCCTTGGAGAAAAAGCGACCAGGTCTTTGGGTGGCCCCCTCGACGCCGGCCCAGCACTGACATTAACCTGGGAGGCCCACAACGTCACGGGGCCCAACAGTCCCAGGAGGTGAAGGGATTAGTGGGGTTTTAGCTCAGATATGTCCAGTGGGTCCCCCAACCTGCCTGTGGTCACTTCCCCCATTCTGGAGGGTGGACGTGGAGTGGACATGCTCAGCGGCGGGCAGCACCCTGGGGGAGGGAGCGCAGGGGAGAGGAAGGGGCCTGTCTAAGGGGACCCCAGAGCTGAGGACAGTCATTCTGAGTCCCGCGCAGCCCAGAAGTGCATACTGTGTGGAGGAGGGCGGCCTCCCCCTTCAGAGTTGCCCCTGGGCTCACCCTCCACAGGAGCTGTGGGGGCTGTGCTCCCACTTCCGCTGGATGGCCTCAGGAGAGGCGCAGACCCTGCCGACACGCCCTGGGCACCAGCTAAAAGGGACGGCAAACTTGTAAGCGTGCGTGACTTGCTGGCATCTTCTGTGTTCACAATGACATTGACCTGGAGTCGGCCTGTGCTCTTGTTAAGGGCTGCGGATTCACAGTGGGCCCTGATTTGGCTCGGGGCCCGCTCCTCCTGCTTTGGAGGGTCCTCCTCCTCGCCCTCCCCCGGTCAGAGCTCTGGTGTCCCAGAGCTGGGCATCCGTTCTGGCTTTGGGAAGGGGCCTGCAGGAAATCCCCCACACTTTGGTACGAACTTCCATCCCGGCATTTCCACCCCTCCTGCGGGAGGCATTTTATAAATCACATCTCATTGCCGATGACTGAGACTCTTTCCCAGGAGCAACCTTCAGGGAGGAGAGGCAGGGTCAGGAGGGTTTTCGGGGTATGCCTGGCCCATAACGTTCAGACTGCCTTTGATGCCCTTCTCTGAGCCACGGTGAGCTCCTTGCCCTCTGTTCTCTGGCCTGCCAGGCCCCTGGAGTCACACCTGCTCTTCCAGGGAGAGTTCCTAGAGACCCACGGCCCCGCACCTAACACCACCTTCACTCCGAGCCTCTTTCACGGCGGGCACACGTGCGGAGGGGCTGGCAGTGCGGAGGTAAGCAGTGCCCGATCCCTTCACGTCTCTGAAACCCGCTTCCCAGTCATCACCTGCTCTTAGCTCACCTGGAAAATCAGGCCCCTCCCTGGATTCCCTCCTCAAAAAAAAAAAAGAAAAAATTTAATTAAAAAAAATTTTTTTTTTAAAAAGGGACTTGAGATTTAATACATCAAAGAGAAAAAGAAAAGCTTTGATGTGATATTGATTTTACAGTTTAGTTCTGATTTTCTTTTTAGCTCTATCTTGGTCAGCCTTGTTCAGGGCGTTGGCTTAATCCGTCCCTGGCCACCTCCTGCGCTCTCCTGGCTTAAAACCTCTGAGAGTCTGTGTCATCAGAAGAAGTATCCCCCGCCAGGTCCGCAGATATTGGCTGATCAGTGTCAACATTAAATCTAGCCCAGGGAGACTGAGATAAGCCCTGAGAAGATTACGGGGCTGCCCCTACGCTTGTATGAGATTCAACACAAAAGCAATACTGAACTGTGTAAAAAACACAAGGAAATGCAGCAAAGAGCTGGTGGTTGTCTCTTGCAGTCAGCGTATTTGATGTGATTTGCTCCATTGGCTCATCTTTCATTAATTGCTTCTCTGATTTTTCCAGCGTTTTAGTCATGCACTTCCCGTTTTCCCTTCTACTGCTTGTCATTGTCTTGTTAATCTGCAGAGGCTCTTTCTGTTTCTGGGCTTCTGTGTTTTTTCTGTCATCTCACTTGTTATATAGGTTTATCTTTCTTGGCTTTTAATGTTTTTCTTCAGGTTTAACTTATATCCAGAAAGTATACGGAGTGCAGAAATCTTACTTTTATAGCTTGCTGAGTTTTATGTACGTGGTCACCTCAGTAGAAATACACAAAACCCCCAGGACCTGGGGTTCCCCCATGAGGACTGCCCCTTCTCAGCCTATACTTTCCCTTGAAGACGGCTTTTGTTCTGACTTCTACCCTCGAAGTGTGTTTGGAAAAACACCGAATTCCTCAATGCTCTTCTTGCTTTGGATACCCTGACTTGCTGGGACCTGTTACCCCTGCCCTTGGAGCAACCCTCCGTGGGCTGTACCCTTCCTGAGAACGTCTAGACCCCAACAGTGGGGATCAGTCTTCCTGGTCCTCCTTCCCAGCCTGGACGAAGGAAGCATCTACATCAGCTAGGCACTGGCGAACCCAGGAGCTTTGAAAACGTCCTCACGCAGGGTCGCACGCATGAGGGCTCTGGTTTAATCAGTCTGGGTTACAGCCTAGGCACTGAAGTTTTAAAGAATCTCCCCTGGTGATTCTAAAGTCTAGTCGCAGTTGAGAACTCTTGCTCCAGATCAAGGAGCTTGGGAAGCAACTCCCACTGAGCCCGTAAAAGCAACAGTCGCTCGGTGGGTCACGGACCCGCAACTTGGGGCATCCCCAGGGCGCTGGTTGAAGCCGGACAATCTCAGCCCCACCCAGACCTGCTGAACCGGAACGAACCTGCCCTGCAGCCAGCCCCAGCGAATAGCGGGCATGTTGCACAGAAGGGCCTGAATTCTTAGGTGCTTTGCAGCCCTGACATCCTGTGGTTTGGCTCCACCCACCCCCCTCCATCACGTTGGGGTGTGGGTTTAAGAGACGACACCTTTCAGGGACTGTCTGTTCTTATACCGTCATGGCGAATTGGGTCTCTCGTTCTTCTCTGTTTCTTTTAGATGCGTCCTTAATCAGCAGAAATGGTTTCTCCGTAGTCTCTGTAAATACGTCTCTTAATACGGATCTCATCTATGAAGTTATTCTCCCCCAAAGAATTTGTGACAATTAAAAAAAATGTCTTCCTCACCACGTCTGCTTCTCAGTAGAAGGCTGAGTTCACGCAGGTTCTTTCAACCCAAAGGCAAGGACCGAGAGGCCGCTTCTGCCAAGCTTTGACCTGTGGGGTACTACTTGGGCATAGGTGCTTCGTGTCCCCTGGGGGGCTCCTCAGCTCCATTAAAATGTATCAAAGGTCATCAAAGGCTAGTTGCCTTTGACTCTGTTCTATTACAATTGGAAATTTATCTACCTCCCCACTCAGTAAACTGAAATACGGCAAAAAGTTTTCTGGGTAAAATATTCCTGTTACAGAGATAAACACGTAACAGAAACATGAAGTCATGCAAATACCCACACGGGGAGGGATGTGGCCCGGTAAGAACACTGTCTGCACAGTGAGGTACGCGTCGGGCGGCAGGGCTGTGCAGGGGCAGGGCACGGCTGCCCCTGTCACCATCACTACGAGCCCATCAGGAGAAATTCATAGGAGGGGTTAGGAAGAGATGATACAAGACTTTGATCAGAGATATGTCATGGAACACATCAAAATAAAAAGATTCTGCACAGGGAAGGAGCTAAAAGACGACTGACAGCAGGGGAGAACGTATTTGCAAATGCCGTATCTGATAAAAGGGCTAATATCCAAAATCTATAAAGAATGGATACAACTCAACACCCCAAAACCAAATAATCCAATGAAAATGGGCAGAAGAGGGGCCCCTGGCTCGCTCCGTCGATTAAGCGTCCGACTCTGGATTTAGCTTAGGTCATGATCTCAGGGTCGTGGGATCGAGCCCCGCGTCAGGATCCACGCTCAGGGCTCATTGCAGAATCTGCTTGAATTTCTCTCTCTCTCCCTGTGCCCTTCTTCCTTTCCTCCGTGGCAGGGGGGATGGGCAGAAGACATGGCCAGACATTTCTCCAGAGAAGACATAGATGGCTAACGGGCACATGAAAAGATGCTCCACGTCAGGAAAACACAAATCAAAACGGCAACGAGATATCCCCTCACACCTGTCACACGTACCTGTGTTTATAGCAACAGTATCTAGGAGCAGCCCAAGCATCTACTGACAGACAAATGGATAAAGAAGGGGTATTATACACACAGCGGAATATTACTCAGCCGTAAAAAAGAACGAGAGCTTGCCGTCGGCAACGACGTGGATGGAGCCGGAGGGGACGATGCTGAGTGAGATAAGGCGGTCGGAGAAAGACAAACACGGTAGGATCTCACCCAAAAGTGAAACTTAAGAAACAAACAAATGGACAAAGGAAAAAAGAAAGAAACCCCAGAGCAGACTCTTGACGACAGCAGACACTGCTGGTCCCCAGAGGGAGGAGGCGGGGCCGGGGAAGCGGGGGATGGGCCGAAGGAGCGCGCCTGTCGTGAGGAGCCGCGGGTGACGTATGGAGGGGCCGAGCCACTGTGCTGTAGCCTGACACTGAGATCGCTGCCAGTTAACTCCACTGGGATTAAAATGAAAAACTTAACATAAGTGAAGAAAAAGAGAGAGATGTTAGGAGAATCGCCCATGATCCCACCACTTGCAGGTTTTTATATATTTGCAAACTATCAGCATCACTTTCGTTCCGGGTGTGGGGCCTCTAAGTGGCCAGTGTGGCTGAGAGCACGGGCTCGTGTCAAGGTCACGTGTCAGCTGCGGCAGGTTTCATTGGCCGTTGGAGGAAGAAGGTAGGGAGAGAACGTGGGATCGTCAAGTGACACCAAGCCACGCGGCACCACCACTGGCCTTCCCGCTCGCTCGGCTGGCGGTGCGGTCCGACGTACACAGCAGTACAATAACGGATACTTAGTGCCCACCAGCTCTGGGATCCAGAGGAGGCGAGGTACTTGCCTGAGCAAACACAGCTCACCGGGGGCAGGGGCGGGACCGGAACCCGGTCTGCCCGACGCCCGATGCCCGATGCCCCGGCCACCACGCGGCCCGGCCTCTGCGGGGGGGGGGGGGGGAAGGCCCCGAAGCCTGGGGCAGACAGGTTCAGGACGCAGCGCTGTTTATCGTCCCTGCGGCGCTCCGCGCAACCGTCAACACACTGTTTGAAGGCTGAGGCCGGCGCACTTTGAAGAGAGTGGAGAAGGAGGGCTCCCGCGGGGGGCTGCCGTCCAAACAGATGCGACAGAAACCAGAGGGCGGCCAGGGTGGCCGAAAGGCTGATGGGTGGGCGGCGAGCCTGCCGGGGGTCCTGGGCCGTCTCCCGATGGCATGTCATGTGACCGCCAAGGCCGGGCCTGGGGCCTCTGCACGGTCCCTCCCTATGAGGGCTGGGGCCCCGGGCGCCGTGTCCATCCTCCCAGCGGGCACTGAAGCCGTTTGCTGCCAGCCGGGCCTTCCGGGGGCAGACACCGGGGACCACACTCTCTGCCCCCAACAGCTTTGCTATCCCGTGTTCGAGACCGTGGCCCTGTTCCCAGAGGGGTTCCTGAAGCGAGTCTTGAGGGCTGTGACCCACTGTGTGAGCCGAGAGGCGGCCTGGTCGTGGGGCTGGGGTCCCAGACCAAGCTCCTAGCGTCTGCCGAGCACTGCGGACGTGAGGGGCACCTCCCCTGCCCTTTGACGCAATCCCGAGCAGCTCTGTGTCGTGGGCCCGTTGCCACCCCACTTCGCAGGTCAGCACTGGGCGACTCCGGAGGGTCAAGCGACGTGCCCAGGAGACAGGCTGGGGCTCGACCCCGGGCGGTGTGACCCGGGCTTTACCCGGTATCACAGCCCAGAAGCGACGTTCCGCGCCTGCGGGAAAACGGCAGGCTCCCGACCCTGTGATTTGGCCACTGTCCCCTCATCGGTCCTCAGGGCCTGACGTCTTTCTGCCTCCACAAAGTGAGGGCAATGAGCCTCTGCTTCCTGGGTCGTCGTGGGGGTCAGACGAGCCCTTCCTGCGAGCGCCTGCGGCGGGGCAAGGTGCCCGGCCTCCAGCGTCGCCTCCGTGAGGCCATCACCGGGACCGAGCAGCCTCCCCTGTGGCGGCGGCTGCCTCTCCCGTTCCTGCCGTTGCCCGCGTTGCAGGTGACGACGGTGCACGTGGGTGTCCCCGAGGAGGGGGAGGCGATCCGGATGAACTGCTGCAGACAGCGCGTGCTTCCCGCCCCCTGTGCCCCGGGCACGTTTGCAGTCGGCCGCGGCCGCCGTGCTGGGACGTCCCGCCCAGGCCTGGGCGCATGTGGCTCTGTCCCCCCGGCCCGCCGGCGACCGGCGCACCGCTCCCCATGCCGAGCCTGCCCGCCGGCTGCTGGGCACGCGGGGAGGGCCCGAGGGGTGCTGGGTGGGAGGGAGGCCCGAGGGGAAGCTGCCTGCCCCTGCGCCCGCAGCAACCTTCTGACGGAGGGGAGAAGGGAGCGGCTCGGGAGAAAGACCCTTCCCAAAGTCGTGTGTTTCGGGAGCGCGTCCATTCAGGCTGTGCCCCGAGAACAGGAGGAGAGAAGCGTGCATTTTGCTGAGTTTTAGTCGGCGTCCACGGGGTCCAGCGGGGCCTGGGGAGCCATGGTTTGCGTTGGTCCCCGTGGCCTCTGTGCAGATGACCGTTCCGGCCACTACCCAGCTGGGCTGTCCTCATTAACCCGGTCACAGGGGCTGATAAGCCGGAGAGGAGGGAGGGCGGAGCTGAGCCCCCACGAGGGGGTGCGGGGCGGGGGGCGTCTCTGGGCTCTGCTAATTGGGGTTCTCTTCTCCTCTCGATTAGGCTCTGCTCTTTGTCTGAGCAGACAAGATAAGGAGGAAGCTCGGCTTCCCTAACGAGCCCGCCTGGCAGGGCCGCGTGGTCACTGCCGAGCCCCTGGCCTCTGCAGGAATCCTGTCGGGTTTGGCTGTGGAATCGCTCTCCTCAGGGAATGCGGACGAGCGGTCGCTGTCGCCCTCACTGTTGCTGTCGCTGGGGAGCGGGACGCCACCCGGAGCCCCTCGAGGGCCACCGGCGGAAGGCGGACGCCGCCTCAAGCTGCCACGTCTCCCTCCTTCGCCCAGAGACATTTTCCTTCCGAGCGGCTGACCCGTTTGCTCATCAGAATTGCTGAAGTTCTGGGCGCCAGGGACTCCCCAAAGCCACGGCTGCCCTCAGGCCACGGGGGAAGCGCCAGCGCACGGGGCAGACCGCAAACACCCACCAGCGACATCAAGCCGGGCGCTCCTTTTGCGTCTTTTCACCAGGCCGTGAGAAGACAAATCGTGATTCATCAGCACCTGGTTTTTTTCAAAAATAGAAATAATACCCACCCCTCCCCGAAACAAAGCTTCACTCGGCGAATTTGTAAATTAAAGCAGGGAGATGCTTACTTTAAATTTTTAAAGGCCCCACATATCCGATAGTCCCAACCAAGAATAATATTTGGCGCGGACACGGATTTTCCCCTCCTATCTGAATATACAAAGTATTGTATGTTATATTGACATTCGGGCTAAATCTTTCCCTTATAAGGTGTTTGACATAAATAGCTTTTATTATGTAATTCTTCAATGGAAGGAAGACACACATTCCTTAAAGGTTCCAGCTGTTATTGTTATCCTTCGAGATGTGGAATTGGAATCCCAACTTCCAATATCAAATTTTAGCACAAACCCTATAAAATCTATCTTGTCAGAATGTGCCAGAACCTCTAAGCCCTTCTCGGCCGAACAAGCCGCAGCTGGGGCTTCATCCTGACGGCAGAGACCGACTCTGCGTGTGGGACGGAGGCAGCGAACCGGCCACGGTTTTCGCCCGGCTGCCGGCCGGCTGGGGGAGGCATGGGTTTGGATTAGCCGTGTCCCACACCGCCGGACGGAGTGACACGGGTCTGGAGGCTGAGCCCGGGGCCTGGAGATAGGGCCAGCCGGCAGGAATGCAGGGAATGTTTTTCTTCGGACCCTATCGAGGCACACAGACCATGGGGATTCTGTCCGTGGTGACAGCCTTAACATTTGCCAGAGCCCAGGACGCCGCTGCACAAATGGCATTGCCCACCCTGGAAGTGAGAAGGTAACGTTTATTTTTGTATTTTTTTCTCTCTCTCCCATATACAGACTGTAGAAAGACCACCAAGCGTGCGCCATTTTTTTTTTCCACCATGATGTACAATTCACATTTGTTAATCAAAAAAAGTGCCCGAGGTCATCCACCTAGACTTTTTTTTTTCCTTCTTCTTCTTAAACAGGAAACGGGTTTCAGATGTTTATATGTTAAAAAGTAAGGCTACTAATCTGTTTAGCCATTTACCAGATCCTGGAGAACTCCCTCGTACATTTCAATGTTCAGACCCCGTCGAATGACATTCATTTGATCCCTCTTGTTATTTAGAATGAAAAACAAAATCTTTCGATAAGTCACCTGCTTTTCTGGGACGGTTCCAGCAGAGGTAAAGTAAATGAGTAAATGAATCCGGGAGCTCCGCGGAACCGTGCTCACGGGGGTGTTGCTGTTGGGTCGGAAAATCCAACATTCTCAGGCCATTCTTCACAACGGACCGTGGTCACACGTATTTCCGTGCGTCTGTCCTCCTCGGATTCAGAAGGAGGTTCACAAACGCACACGGTTAGGAAGTCTCCAGCAAGGGCAAACGAGTCCTTTCAAATGTCAGAGCTCTCTCTTTGAATCAGCAGGGTATTTTCCACGGTGCTTCTCGAGATCAGGCTGTGAACGGTAACAGAGAAAACCCATTTTCCTCAGGAGTCCGTGATCACTTGAAAGGACTCCGGCCTGATGTTTAGAAATCAAGGTTTTTGTTTTATTGCTGGAATTTTTTTTCTTGCCCCGGGGCTGATCATTTCAAACGGTTGCTGGGGAATGTGTCCCTGTTTAGTGTGGCCAAGTCAGTGATATTTTTCTATGGTGGGAGGTTTCTGTGTTCATAAACCAGGAGAGAGGAGCACAAACAGGGGAGGTTTGAATGCTTTTTTAGTGAATTTGTTAGTATTCAAAGCACTGGCCGAAAAGACGGTTTTAAACATGGGACTCAGAAGGAATCCTATCATTTGCTAACCTGGGTCTCACGGCCCCTACTCCCTACCCGCCTGTGTGTGACCAAATGCTTTACGTCTGCAGATTGTGAGAGGAGGCAAACGACGGTTTTGGAGACATTCTGTCAGAGAGAGAGAAATGCTAGATTGGGATGAACTCTTAAAAGAGCTCCCTAGTTTCTGGATGGGTAAGAAAGGTATTTTCAAAAATTAACATGCAAAGAATCATTCTCAATTCCCTTACTGGTCTCCTCCCCTACCCTCACCCCACTGTTATTCATTATTCATATTTGATACGAATATCATATCATATACTATTGTTAATAATAGAATATTATTAATATTCACCATACTATAGAATCTATATATGCAGATGTAATAGTCTACAAGGTCAAAGTATAGTTGTTTTCTTTTTCATCAAACCGGCAGAGGTCTGATGTCTGAGGTACTTGAATGGAGTTGGGTTGGATATGATTAACACAATTGAAAATGTGTGATTTTTGGGCAAATGAAAAAACCATTTTGATTTCCTGGGGCACATTTTGACTCAGCGTTCAGAGGACACAAGGCTGCCCCGGGATGGGCGTTCGGCACCCCCAGCGCAAACCCGGTGACAGACGGTGTCTGTCCACCTGCACCGGACAGGAGCGAGAGGAATGGCAAGTGATCCTGCTGAGTGAGAAGCTTCTGTCGAGCGGGTCCGGCCAAGCATCGGCACCGCGGCCGAGGTTGGTCCACGTGGAATAAATCCCCACCTACCCCAGGCTCCCTCTCCAGGACGTGTCTGCTGCACCCAAGGACCCCGAGTCTTGCCCAAGGACAGCCCTGCTTCAGGAGCCCTTTGCGGCGCAGCAGGGTGCTGGGGGAGCAGAGGGGAAGCAGCATAGCGTCTGTGCGCTCCTGGGAGGCCGAGGAGCGAGCGGACAGAAGGAATCAGTCTGAGGAGGGGGCAGACTCGGGGCCGGGGAATTTCCTGCGTGGGGCAGGATGTGGGGCGTCGGGCTGGTGCTTCCTCCCGTGTGAAAATCGCAGGACACGAACCACTCGGCCCAGCACCTTTTTGTTTTTTTGTTTTTTTTTTATCTTAACCATCTCTCCGGGTCCTGGACCGTTAGGAACAGAAAAAAATGCCTAGGTCTGCAAATCCCGGGCGATCGCTGTGTCAGCCCGGAGCCGAGATGTTTCCCAAATGAACACCTGGGCGGTGTAAATCAGCACAGCGGTAAACACTTCAGGCCCCGCAGGCCGTGGGCTGGCGGGCGGCACCCTCCCACCCGGCGGGCTCATAAACCAGGCTCTGGCCCGCCACCATAAACGTCCCTCTCGCTGAGAAAGACCGCTCCCCGGCGGGGAGCAGAACCCCTGCGAGGAGGCCACGCAGATAACGGACGGCCCTCGCCGCTGTCCGGCTTACCCTGGGCGGCCATCCGGAGTAGCTGTCAGAGGTCTGTGTCCTTACGAATGCTTCGTGACACCTAGAGAGGTGACCGGGGCCGCTGGCTTCAAGGTGGCTGTTTTTGAAGGTGCCCATGCAAAGATAAAACCTAAAAAGGAGAAGAAAAAAGGCTTTATTTTTTAGACACTGGTAACAAAATCTTCACAGGAGCAGTGACAGTAAGCAGGAGACCTGCACGGAGTGTCCCCCAAATTCACAGAAACCAAAGTGCCATTCCCTGCTTGAGAACGTAGTGAATTAAGACATTGAACGACACCTCTTCTGAGTGCTGTCCTAGCCTCTTGCACGCCCAAGGAGTGCGCGTGCGTTTGGTGTAAGCGATTGTTAACAAAAATCCCTGAATGGCGGAAAGCAGATGGCGAAACGCGCCCGAAAAAGATCACCTCCTTGGGAATTTCTTTAGATTCTGATGCTCTTCTTAAAAAGGAGAAATCTCTCCTTATAATTATCTGATTAGGATAAGTCTTTTAAATGACATTTTCTGCCTTCAGCCAGACAGATGGGAGGACAAGCAACATAATCTTTATAAACGCGGCCTCCAGTTCAGGCTTTTTGCGGCTTTCTACCCACAGCACAGAGTAGAGAAAAGGAGGGAACCCGAGAGCAGTTTCCCTGCCTCTGGGATCGACCTTGCACCAAAGAAAAATAACCCGGAGAAATGTGTCTGCAGCCAGGAGCGAAGCCGGGATCGAATGGTTGCTGATCGGAGCAAATATTTAGACGGGATAAGTCAAATCGAGCATTATTAAATAAAGCTTGTTTAATATGTCTCGAACAGAAAATGTCTTTTGAGGAGCGTTTTCAACGTGGTCCTGGAGATCCGCTGGGGGCCCGTCTCGCACTTCAGTGGGGCAGTGTTCCTACGACAGACTCACCGGCGTTTTCCCTTCACAAAGCGTTTCCCCCCGTGGGATAAAATGAAAGCAGGAAAGGTTTTAGGTAGCTCGTCAACACTGTTAACACAACACAATCAATAGGAGAAAACTGGCCCCTGTTTTCAAGTTTATTCATCAAGCGGAACGCAGCCTGGCCGCCTGGGTGACCAGGGTGACAGGGGTGACGGGCAGCAAGCCGAGGGCCCGTGTGGTGGGGGGGGTGACGGTTTCCCAGCTCGGTGCAGCGGGGCAGCAGCGGACCCGCGCTCTCACCAAACCTAAAACCACTCTCTAATGGGTTTTACAATATTTACATTTTCTATTTTATTTATAGGATGCCAGATGTCTACATTCAAATGAAAAAAAAATCATTGGGGATATAAAGTCCCACCCCTTCCCCACATTTGCTCGCTCATGAGACGTGTGTGTCCCTGCTGCGGCGTACCTGCATGTGCTCGCCACCTCGGACCGGGCCTGGGGTCTCTGCAGGGGACCCCAGATGGGGCGTCTGCTCCCACCGTCTCTGCGGCCATGGGCGTATCTTTAATTCTGGGCCACATTTTCTCCTGCTGTAAACAGCGAGGGGGCTGGGACCCTGCGGAGGCTCGTCCCGGCTCGGGGATTCTTTGCACGTTCCAGTGACCACCCTCTGGCTCACGGCCCTCTCCTGGCCCTCCTCCCGAGCGTCCGGGAACCGGCTCACAGCTGGGCCCAGAAGGGCCGGTCGGGTCCGCCCCGTGCCGCAGTGTACGTGTGTGCTCGGGTGGGTGAGCTCTCACGTCTTTCTTCCTCACCCTGAAAGCCAGCCTCTTACTCACTCGGTTGTTTTCGTCGCCAACCGACTTGACCCACAGAGTGGACAGGGGACCCGCCACCCGCAGCCCCTGTCTGATTTATCCGCTTGAAACGTAGCTACACGTCCCCTCGGGCAATTCGAGATCCCGCAGATTTCCTTTGTAAAACCTAATCTCTCCTGGGGCCCTGGCTCGGGAAATTTTATTCCCTGTCCCAACGCAGACAGATGAGCGGTTTGCCTTTTAGCTCAGACCCAAGGCCCATGCGGCCACCCTGGGCTGCAGCGTGGGAACGAAAGCCCCGCTGAGACGAGGGTGCGGAGTGGCGGCCCCGGGTGCCGTCCTTCGTTCCTGGACAGGTGCCACTGCCCCCTTCTTGGCAGACACTGGCGACGCCTGTGCATGCTGGCCCGGGGGAACGGGGGCCCTGGCGATGGCCTCCCAGCAGGACGGCAGGCAGCCCAACAGCAACTCCTCTGCTGAGCTTTCTGGGCCCTCGTCAGGTCATAGGGTTCGGGACAGCTGGAAACGCTGGCGGGGAGGTGCTCAGAGTGTGGTCTGAACCACACTGTCCCAGGTGGACAGGCAGTGGCCTGGGGGACTGAGGCCAGAGTTGGAGCAATGCTCTAGAAAAGTCTCGTGTGCCACTCTGGTTGGTCAATGAGAGCAACTAGGAAGCCTGGCTTTCCGTCCCAGCCTGGGGCCGCAGCCCTGCCCCTCTCTGGCATCAGTGTGGGAAGCCCCGAGGCCGGGAGGGCAGGAACTAGAAGACCGGGTGTGTGTCCTTCCCAGGACGCAGGGCAGAGAACCGAGGGAAGGGTGACAGGTGGGTGGGGGGGGGAGGGAGAACCACGCTGTAGGGTTAGGGGTGAGTGGGGAGGAGAAAGGGAGGCTCTGCTAGCAGCTGGGCTGGAGCCCCAAGGAGAGGCTAGGGGAGGGGCTGGCGAGGAAGGGGCAGGATGGACCCCGCATCACCCTCCCCTTCACGGTCTGGCCTCTCGGTCAGCTGGCCAGAGCTTGTCTCCTGCTGCTTCCACCCTAAGCCTCCCAGCCCCTGGTGACTGTCCCTCGGGGTCCTCTAGAAAGCGTGGACAGTGCAGATGCCTGGTGCCATGGTGGAGACTGGGGAGACGCTAGGGCTTCTTATCAGCCCCTGCGCAGTTCCGTGGCCGCTGGGGACTGAGACCCCCTGCCCGGACCCTAAACTTCCGAGGCAGCTTCTCGTGTGAGCTGCCCTGCCTGACTGCGGACAGCAGAGGCTTTGCTGTTCGTTACTGCACCCCGGAGACGCCCCGTGGCGGGGACCAGCCTCGGCCCAGGGGCTGCAGCCGCCGGGAGGACCCCCGGAGCTCCCCGGGCTGTGCGTTTGAGGGAAGCAGAGACACACGCAGCAGGGGGAGCCTTTCCCAGAGGCTTGCTTCTGCTCGGTCTGCTTGTTGCGCGGGGCTGTGGGCAAGCGAGGGTCCCCTCGCTAACGCACATGCCCTGCTCCCAGCCCAGGGCCTCGCCGTCCACGCTGGGGAAACAAGGAGGCTCTGAGCCCAGGACGGGACTCCCACAGAGCTCCCTCATGTCCCCATGCGGCTTTTTTCCCTCCTCGGTAAATGTGGCATAAGACAAAACAAAAAGCACAAAATTTTAAAATTTTCTAAGAAAAAACTGCAAATCCTGATGGACTGGAGCCTCCACGCCTGTTTTGTGTCCTCGGTGATTCTGGTGCCCCGCCGGCCCCCTCGCTTTCTGGTGAAGCGCAAGCCTCGGTAAGGAGCGCTGACCCGCAGAGAGCGTTTGGCAACTGCGCGCTGTCTGGGGAGCCTCACAGGGCCTCACTCGTGCCCTCTGGTAACCCCCCCTGTGGGGCCGACGTGCCCATTCTGCAGATGGGGCAAGTGAGGTGCGGGTGGCCTCCCTGCAGCGCATGGATAGCACGAGCCCGAGCTGGGATGGGGACCTGGGGGGCTCGGCTCCCCCGTGGGCAGTCCCGGGAGGAGAGGCTGGCACCGGGGAGCTGGAAGATGTCATGTTTTCTCAGACAACCTCTTAGTGTCAAAACAGCGGCCTGGCCAGCTCTGCTGCTCTCGTGGGGCGCTCCTGCTTCTGAGGCCTCCGTTCGCTGCCCCACAGAGGGGCTCACCGGGGCGGTCCCGCAGGTATACCGCCCGCCCGGAGCCCCCAGCTTCCAGAGACGGCACGGCCCGCCACTTCCTCCTCCGTCTCTTCTCCCGTGGGGATGGCGACGCGCTGGGGTCTGTTTGTTCTCAGGGAAGAGAAGAACCATTTCTGGAAACACCAAACTTCTCTTTGCCAAGACGAAGCTCGGCGCTCGAGACTGGAAGACAGTGGGGCAGGCTTGGGAAGCGAGCAGGAGTGCCGGCTGACCAGCAGACCCTCCGCTCCCTGACGCAGCTCCAGCCTCTCTGTGAGCGGGAGCCACGCACCGCCCCCAGCTCCGCCGAGACGTGGGCATCTCGAAATCACAGCGGAGCTCGGAGGGCAGGGTGCCGCAGTGCTGCTCTGGGGGGGCTGTGGTTTCTGCAGAACCAGGCCCCCCCCCCCCGGGCCAAACCCCCACAGCCTCGGAGCCCAGGAGCCGTGCCCCCTCTGCCCGGGCCCAGGAGCCTCCCCCTCGCCCTCTGAGCGCCACCGGCCCCGCCACGTAGGCTGTGAATGGGTCTGGTCCTGCCTCTGAAGTAGGGCTGTGAGGATTATGTAGGGCGATGACCCATGCTCCTGAAAGGCCAGCTCAGAGCCTTCTAGAACCTTCTACAGAGTAGTAACAATAAGAAACAAACGGCACAGGTTGGGTACCGACCCAGGAAGGTAGGGACCACCTCAGACGCATTTTTCGGATGCGAATCCTAAGGCACAGAGTGGAGCTGACCTTTGAGCCCGGGGGGTCTGGTGGAAGGGAGGCCAGCCTCCCTCTGCAGCCTCACCACACACCTGACAGACGGCAGCCGTTATTGTTATTATTTGGGGGGGGGTGTGGATAATTTTGTGTTTCTTAAGAAACGTTTTCTTTGGAGACAGCCGTAGATGCTATGCACTGGTAAGGAATGGCCTGGGACGATCCCTGAACCTTCCCCCCGGTTTCCTCCGCTGGGGACATCGGCACAGCTGCAACGTGACGTCACAGCCAGGACAGGACATCGGCACACCCACGGTGTCAGGCAGGCCAAACAGCAGCCGGGAGGGCTAGGTGCGCACTCAGACCCTGTCCACGCGCGACCCCCGCCCTCCCTTTCTTTTACTGAACGCGACCAGACGCTTGTGTATCTGGTGTTCACCCCCCCCCCCCGCCCCCCGGGAGACGCAGGTTCCATGAGGTCGCAGGTTTGTCGATGGGTTTGCTACTGTTTCCCCTGCCGAGAACAGCGCCCGTCACGTGAGGCTTTCGTACGTATCTTTTAACGGATGGATGAATGGACGACGTTTTCTCACGGAGCCAGACAACCTCTCTGAGCTCCCTTAACAAAAAATCTGTAAAATGGGCTGAACACTCCCCACCAATGGGGTGTGATGAGGACCCGGCCACATAAGGCGTGTCGTGCATCCGGCCCTCAGTGTCAGCAGGGTCTCGGCCCGGGAGGTCGAGCCGTGTGTCCTCCCACACCCAGGAAACTCCCCCTGCGTCCCTGGCCTGTGTCGCTGTCCTCCAGGGCCTCTGGGGTTTGTCAGGCCCCGGAAAGGGCCTGCGATCTTTCAGCAGTCAGAGCGTTGCTAATCAGAGGTGTGCGGCCCTTGAAGGAGGCAGGCCTTCTGGAGGGCGGCATGTGCGTCTCAAGTACCTGTGTGAAGTCTGCTAATTCTGCTCACTCGGAACAATAAACAGTTTAACACCTGCCCTCGTTCTGGGCCCTGGGGCCCCGGGGCCCTGCTGGGATTCAGGGGACGACGGGTATTTCCTCCACTCCATGGGGACGAGCCCCTGCTTAGTACCAGGTCTGTAACCCAGTCAGGACCTACCAACCCCTAGGGCTCTCTGCAACCCACACCGCCCCCCACCCCCACCCCGCGGTGTCCCGTAGTGGCAACAATGTAACATGCCTAATCCAAGACTTGTCTGCCAGTTCCCGTCTGCCTGTGTGGTTCCCAACTGGCAGGGATTTGAAAACTAGCATGTTTCTTCCTATTGCAAAGTAAGTATCTTATGTGCCTTATACAAGGAAACATTCCTTACAGAAAGCTTACTAATGAGGACATGGACACATGGAAGGACTAATTTATTGCTACCCAGAACCCGGCCGTGTAGGGATTAGCTGCTTTACGTGTTTTGTTGTATTTTCTCGCTGTCTCTCCTTCTCTATGTATATATATATAACATAGTTAGAATTATTATATAATTTTAGATCTTGTTTTTCTCATTAGCATCTAAAAAAAAGACTTTATTTATTTGAGAGCGAGCGAGCGAGCATGAGCCGGGGGAGAGCAGAGGGAGAAGCAGGCTCCCCGCTGAGCAGAGAGCCTGCCCGACACGATGCGGGGCTCCATCCCAGGACCCCAAGATCATGACCTGAGCCGAAGGCAGAAGCTTAGCAGACTGAGCCCCTCAGGAGCCCCTTTTATCATCACTTCCTCATGAAATGTTTCCATTTCTTTAAATATTATTTGGGAACATGTATATTTTAAGTTAAAAGAATCGAATCCTGCAGCAGATGACAAGGAAGACAGTCAGTGTGGACAGAGAAGCCAGGACAGGACGCAGTGGGGATGTCCGGAGCCCCAGCCCATCCCCTCCTGACTGGCACGAGGTCCGCTCCTGGAGATGCCCCTTCCTGCACGAGGATGAGGAGGGGAATCCTCGGACGATCGTGTGGGCCTGCCTGCGTGTTCCCCTCGGTCCGCTCCGGGTGGAGGAGTGACCGCTCCGCGGGTGTGGACGCTTCTAAGCTCCTGTGTATACACTGACAAATCGCCGGGGGGAGAGGCTGTAAATTCTTTTACCCGTCCATCAGCTGCGCTCACAAACGCCTGTTACCCCTTTGTCAACACTGGGCGCTAAGACCTTTCCCTTTCTTTTCTTTTCTTTTTTTTTTTTTATTTTGTTTTGCTGATCCGAGGAGCAAGGATGTGAAGTCAGCCCTGTGACTCTGACACGGCCGACTTCATTCCTAACACTTTCATCCCAACCCGGGCTCTGAAGGGAGCTCCAAACCCAGCAGCCAGAGCACAGGGAGAGCTCCAGCTGGGTGTTACGGAAATGGAGAAGCTCCCAGTCCATGAAAGCATCCCGCTCCCTCTGCAGAGCTCAGGGTGGGGACGGGGGCTGCCTCTCCGGGCAGCTATCAATCTTGGCTGCCTGCAGGGAATCTGCTCTCAGAGGGGCCTACCCAGGAACTGGGAGCTGGAGGAAGGGGCACAGAGCCTTCTCATGAGACAGTCCCCAAGGAAAATGGTTTGCAAACTCTCCCCCGTGGCTGAAGGAAGCTTGAGATAAGGAGCCTGCCCCTTGTAAAGAGCAAATGGTCCCAGTTGAGAACCTTCTGGAGCCTGTGGTGGGGGATGGGGACGGGACTCCTGGCTTCAGCGGGCTGATATCTCATGAGGCCAGTGGGGGCTTCTGGGGCTGGCGCCCCAGTGCCTGACCGAGCTGCCTGTCACTGTGGATTCCAATGCCGTGATGACACGGGGCACCGGGGCATCGAGAAGGGACAAGGGACTCACACTGTGTGCAAAAACCGAGAACAACAAAGTATCTGGCAGGCGGTGCTGAGCCCTCCTGCCGCGTTCCCAGGGCCGGTTACCTCACCGAGGGCCTGACTGTCTTCTCTTCTGCTGGCACCGGCTTGACTTTCCTTACATGGAGGAGAAAGGAACACGTGTAAAATGAGCCACGGAAAGGACACAAACCCGTGGCACTGAGCACACTCGCTGCGCTGTGAACATCTTTATCATCCCCGGAGAAACCCGACCCAGACGTCGGCACTCCCCACTCCCCTTGTGCCGGCCCGGGGACTACTCGTCTGCCCTCTGGCTCATTTATCACCTGCCCATTCCGGACACTGCATGTCCGCGGAACCCTACCCGACGCGCACCTGTGAGCTTGCTGCTCTCCCTCCGCCCGGCCCGGCCCAAGGGCTGCCAGCCATGCGCCCGTCCGTGCCCCCTTTCACGGCTCAGCAACATCCCGCCATGTGCATGGGCCCCGCTCTGTCTCCCAGTCACCTGGTGACGGACACTTGGACCGTTTGCAGCTCTGGCTATTGTGAACAGTGTGGCTAGGGACATTCTTGTACAGGATTCTGCTTAGGGGCCTGTTTTCACACTTTGGGGTACGAGGCCAGAAGTGGGATTGCCGGATCTCCCGGCAACTCCAGGTTTAACCTTCGGAGGAGCTGCAGGCCGGGTCCCTTGGCAGGTGCCCCGTGGTGGTGGCCACCAGTAGCTCAGGCGGGTCCCGACCCCTGCAGCTCAGTCTGACCCTCACCGCGTCTTCCCAGAGGCGTGGCCTGTCCTCCCCACCTATGATGCAATAATCTGAGCAACGGCGGAGCCTCCTCCTGCGTGGTCACCCCGCCCGCGGTCTATCTGAGACCCCCGATGGACCGCGGTCCCCTTTCGCGTTCCGATGCCACCGTTCCCTGACCACCTCTCCACCTCTCAGGCCTCAGCTTCTTCCTTGAGAAAACGGCGGCTGGAGCTGGTCGAGGGGCTGCTTGGAGCCCAGCCGGGCGCGCGGTGGTGTCGCAAGAACACAGGCTGGGAGGCCCCATGGGAAGGCACGCAGGGTGCTGTCGGAGGCTACTGGGGGGACCCCAAGCCTGTGTCGACTTCACAACTCACTCTGTTGCTATACGTAACGCACAACGGATGATTAGAGTCACAGCTAAGGAAGACAGGCAAGCGCTTCTGATCCGTGAAGAAGTTCCCGGGGCGGGTGGATGGGAACCAGGCGGGTTCTGGTGTCGCTGAGGTAGAGGGGGTGGTGTGTCCGGGGGCAAGCCCCGCTCCGAACTGCTGACTGTTAGGAGACTGGACGCACCAGCTCTGTGACCCGGTGGGGCTTGTGTGCAGCCCTTCACGGGCCCAATCAATGCAGTGATTTACAGAGAAAAGGCCTTTCGGGGACCACCTCCGGCACCGAGGTCTGGGGACTTAGGGGACAAAGCCAGCATCCATCTTCAGCTGTGACATGTTCCTGTCAACAGTCACTCTAATGGAAACAGGACCCAGCGGGACAGTGTGGCAGCCTCCTCTCTACTCCCCAAACCCTGCTCTGCTTGGGTAGTAAAGGGGAGCGGAGAGCTGCAAGGCTGCAGGGCAGGGGCAGGGCAGGGAGAGGGCATGGGGGAGGGCAAGGCTGCAGGGCAGGCGGAGGCAGGGGGACGGCAGGGTTGCAGGGCAGGGCAAGGGGAGGCAGGGGGAGGGCAGGGCTGCAGGCAGGGAAGGCCCTGCTTTATTTCCTCAGTTGTCTGGGCCCCCATGGACTACCAGGAGTGGAACCAGCGTCCCCTGGAAGTCTAGCCTCCCGCAGGGAGCGAGGCTGAGCACCATGCCGAGCCTCGCAGGCCCAGATCTGGGAGGCCAGGCAGGGGGGCTTCCGAGGAGGACAGGGACGCGCCCTGACCTTGGACAGAGGTCACGCTCTTTCCAGCAGGCTGCGCTCTCAGGCAAGTCTCCCGCCTCTTCCAGGGCTACATTTGTACCCGCAGAACGAAGATGGGAGGTCTCCACCTCACGGGGCACATGAGGCAGACAAAGCCTCGCTGACACGCGTCAACAGTTTTGCGAGTGTGGAAAAGGGGGAAGTTTTGGCCCGTGTCGCCCAACACAAGTGTAACTCAAAGTGCACACGTGATTTAACACTTTCGAGTGACACGTTTAGGAAAGATGCAAAAAAGAAACAGGTGGGGTTGAGTTTAAAATATTTTAACCCGGTATGCCCAAAATATTACCCCGCGATTAACGTAAACACGGAGCCATCTAAAATCCCTTCCTGCCGCGTTTTCGAACTATGGCCGCATGTCTCCGTTCGGACCAGTTCCAGCCCGTGCCCAGAAGCCACGTGCAGCTGGGGGCCTGCGCACCGGGCAGCTCGGGTCTACACCACCACGGCCCCGACGCCGTGTTGTATCTGCCGGACGGCCCGTCGGTCCTGACTGGCCTGTGGCTCCGTAGCGGCCCCCATGCGCGAGCTCCCTGAAGTGGGGGAGGGTGCAAAGGCGGGATCCGGTAGGCTTTTGCGATTTCCACCGCTTTCGGGTCCTCCACATTTGGGGAGGGGTTAGTTTAAAAATCTGTTTGTAGGGCGCCTGGGTGGCTCAGTGGGTTAAGCCGCTGCCTTCGGCTCAGGTCATGATCTCAGGGTCCTGGGATCGAGTCCCGCATCGGGCTCTCTGCTCAGCAGGGAGCCTGCTTCCCTCTCTCTCTCTCTGCCTGCCTCTCTGCCTACTTGTGATCTCTCTCTGTCAAAAAAAAAAAAAAAAAAAAAAACTTCTTTAAAAAAAAAAAATCTGTTTGTAGACAAATAAGATGGTGACATGGTTCGGCAGGAACCAGGATGCTCGCGGTAGTGTCATTACAAGAGGGGGCCGCGACAAGAGCCACGTGGCCGCAGAAGTCGGTCACGTGGAGGTAACCGGTGACCTTGACGAGCGTGGGCCAGTGACATAGTGAGGGGGGAAGCCAGACTGGAGTGGACTGGAAGGGCAGGCGATGCTATTTCTGTGTTTTAAGTAAGAAAATCTGGATGGACACTCACCAGACTGTTAGCTGGTTGTCTCTGGCTCGTGGTGCACGGTGGTTCGTCTCCTTTTCGTCTGTATGTTCTAATTTTCCCACAGCAAACGTGTTAGTTCAGGTATTATGAGGTCTCAAAAATGGACGTGATATCCTGGGATGGTAATAACGTCAGCTTTTGGGGTAGGTACATGGAAAAGGGGCTGGAGGCATCACTGACCGTCGTTGGGGTGCGAAGGGGTTCTGATTTCCCTGAGGTTCCGTAACGCCGAAGCTCTCAAACCCCCGGCCGACCCCCCAGTTAGCCTCACGTCAGCTTGTGGGGTCCTCCCTGACACCCTGCCCCCACAGACTCTAAGCAACTTCGGGGAAGGGGGAAATTTTGCCGCATCTACTAAACGCCTAGCACTCTGCTCGTCTTTATCTTACAGATGAAAACAATGAAGCTCAGAGGGGGCAAGACGGCCGGGAGCCCGGGGGCGCTCAGCCTCTGGGGTGCAGTGGCAGGTGAGTGACGGGGACAGTAAGCCCACGCGGGGCTTGCTTTGTGCTGGGCTCTTTGACAAGCATGGAACTAACTCGTGTGCATTCGTCCTCCCCTCCCAACAGCCATCAAGAGGGAGGCGCTCTTCTTGTCCCCAGGTTACAGGTGAGGACTAAGCACAGCAAGTAAGTCCTCGCCTGGGCTCACGCTCCTGGTGAACAACGGTGTCTGGGTTTCGAAGCCAGACAGTCCTCCTCTGGACCACGTGTCCCTTCCTCCCCACGCAGACCACGGCTCCTTCCTCTCTATCACACCGCCCGCTCCCTGCAGGGCGGACTACACCCGTATCTCCGAGGCTTCTGTGCCTCCCTGCGGGTCCCAGCGTGGTGAGCACCGGAGTTGGACTGCCCCCCCCACCCCCCGCCGCCGACCCCCGCAGGAAGACCCGGGGTGTGCTCTGGGCTCTGAACAAAATCAGGGGAGTCTTAGGATCGGGACCGGAGGAACGGTAAAAGGAGAAGCGTGAACAGCAAAGAAAACAAATGTGTGTGTGCACACGCGTGTGCAAGCGGTGGGAGTGTGCTTTTGTTGGGGGGAGGCAGAGGGGTCCTGTTCAATTTAGTCAAAGGCTGAAGCTGGTTCTTGCCGTCAGCAGGAAACCCAGACGAGGAGAAAGGAAAGGTCCCCAGGGACGCCGCACACCTCGAGCCCTGCTTCCCTCACGTCATCCTCACCCCCCAGGCACCGTGCGCCCACCAGCATGGGTAGGACGCCCGTGCCGCGGGTGCGGTGCTGGCCCAGGTGTCTACTTGGGGCCCCCGGCAGCCAGCAGGAGCCGGCCGTGTCAGAACTGCACCGCCGCTACCCACGTCTGCCTGCCCCATCAGCTCCCAGCCCGGGCTCTCCCCATTTCTCAGATGGGCACCCGGGTGCGGGGACGGAGCTCCCCCTCAAGCATGCGGAGTGGCCCACGAGTCCTGCGTCGCCACACCAGCTCCGCGGACGGTGAGCCGGGGAGAAGCGGGCCCTCGTGGGAGGGGATGGGTTCCCTTTAAGGAAGAGGCAGGGATTCCCCGTCTCTCTGCCTTCACTGGCCTGGGGGGGGCCGGGCATGTCTATCTGGATTTGTTTTTCCATCACCTCCGGTGACTGTCACCGGGCCTGCCTTGCAAAGCTCGGCCCTAACCCGCCGCCCCTCAGAGTGAGTCCCCGTCGGAAGGGCCCCACTGGGTTTAATGCCCAGCTGTCACCATCTTGAAATTCTGAGTGAGGGGCCGCTCCCCCCACCGGGGCACTTCCTCCCACAGACCCAGGCTGCTGGCTCGGTACCTGAGGCCAGCACGGGCTTCCCGGCTGTTGTAAAATACAGACGCTGCTTGGAACCAGCCAGGTTACAGAACGAGGCCGTCAGTCGCATGAGCAAACACAGGGCAGAGAATCAGAACCAGCCACAGCATGAAGCCGGCCGGGAGTGAGGCGAGGCGGGGAGGTCACCTGGGGTCTGACTCTAGCCACCAGGGTCCCGCTTTCAGAGGCTGACGGCTGCGCACCTCGCTGACCCCCCACTGCCGCTCCCGGCCCGAGCTGTCCCTCTCCCTCCTCTGGTCCACCAGGCTCCTCATGCCCTGTCACCGTCTGTGGTGGCCCCCAGAGCGTGTCCACACCCCAGGTCCTGCAAGCTGCGGATGGGACCTTCCGTGGAGAAAGGGAAGTCAGGTAAGACTCCCCGGAGGAGATCATCCTAAATCCAACGGCTGGCACCCTGAACCAGAGAGGAGGCGGCAGAGGGTCCCCAGGAGCTGGAAGAGGCAGGAAGGACCCCCCCCTTCAGGCGTTGGAGGCTGTGGCACCTGGATTTTGGGCTTCTGGCCTCCAGAACCAGGAGAGAATTCACGTCTGTTCTAAACATCTGCTTTGTAGCAACTGAGGGCAGCCCCTGGAAACCCGCGCACCACCCGCCTTCCTCCCTGCTTTGTTTCGTGCAGTCTTCCCTCTGGGCTTTCCCCCACCCACGGTAGGTACGCAGGGCGAGGCTGTGTGTGTGTGTGTGTGTGTGTGTGTGCACTGCTCACAGCTGTGGTCCTGGCACTGGCAACAGGGACAGCCTAAGCCTCCCAGAACCAGGGAGACAGAAGCATCGCTTTGGTCCCCAGAGCCACAGACCTGTGGAGCGGCAGGCTGCACAGCCCCGGACCCCAGCCGGCAGCCAGCCCCTGGGGTGTGTGGAAACTGAATCTACCCCAGCCTCCGCCCTAGGAATTTCACAAGCCCGCCCTGTGGTTTAGGAAGCTCTGGAAGACGCAGAGAGGGTTCCCAGTCCCTCGTCCCATGCTCCCCGTCATTGCCGTGAGTCCTTTGTCTCCCTGGCCCCCAGGTCACGGGGCCTCAGCTGTAGGGAGCCAGGTGCTGCCGGGGAGGGCCCACTCCTCTGAGTCATGCCTGGAGACCCTTGCCCCAACAGCAAGATAACCCACGCCCCCGCCGTCCCAGCTGTCCAGCGTGCTCCCCCTTATTGGTGGCCCAGGACGTGATGGTCAAGTCGATGCAGACGTTAGTCTCTTTGTCTTAAGTTAGATCATCCCGATGGGCCGTTTCTCAGCGGATCAACTTCCGTGTGCCCCTCCGGATCCACTCCTGCCTTCCCTGCCCTCTACGGCCCTGCTGGCCGACCCGCACGGACTCTGTCACCCATCCTGGCCTCTGCTCCTGGCTGGAGCTGGCAGTGGGCGCTCCGTGGATCCACAGACAGTGAGGTGAAGGAGGCCAGGAGTTCTCGCTCCCTCCCTGCTCGGACACCTGGTCGACCATGTCCCCGACCTATGGTCACAGCTCCTGTTGGGGTCCTCTCCATGTGGACAACCTACCTAGGTGTCCCCCCTCCGTCCCCTCACCCCTGCAGTCCCCCGCTGCTGCTGCCCTCCCTCCTCCAGCCCCGCAGACCTTGTGCGCCCCTTGCAAACGCTGTCCTTATTAAAACCCTTTCAACTGAAAGCCCCGTTGGAGTGGCGGTGTCGTTCTGACCCGGCAGGACCCTGACTGATCCTGTGTCCCTAACCAGGCTATTACTGATGACGCAGCTACCCTAACGGGAGGCTCCCAGGAGAAGCTCCCCACCGGAGAGTGTGCCCGGGAGGCCAGGGGCTCTGTCTCGCTCTCACTACAATCCGTACTGAGGTCATCGCAGAGCCCCGCGGAGCTGCAGGAAGTGGTCCAGGGACATCCCGCAGGGGCGACGTTTTGCAAAACTGTAGCACAGTGTTATACGCAGGGTATTCACACTGACAACCCACCCGTCCCTCATAGCTCTGATGTGTCCGTGGCCACGCGTGTGCTCACGGCTTTGTCACGCGTGTAGAGTCACGCACACACGTGTGCTCCGGAGCATTTCCAGCACTGCGAGGATGCTGTCCGTCTGACGTCTCTGGAGGCTTTTATTTTACCCCGATTTTCTCAGAAGTCTTTAAAAAAATCTTGTTTTCTCACCACTTTGTTCCCAGTGCCCAGAACCATGCCTGGCACGTGGGAGAAACTCAGAACATCTTTACTGGCTGGACGCGGGCTGCGTGTCCTCCTCCCGACAACCCCTGTGTGCGGACCAGGAAGCGGGGCTTAGTGACGACGGCACCGTGCACCCAGGCTGGGCACCGAGTTGGAGACTCCCCGGCGCTGGGGGCCGCAGTCGGGTTCCCTGGGCTCTCCCTGCTGCCCCCCGAGGAGCAGCGCTGCTGACCCTGATGCAGGAGCCCCCCCACCCTCCGTTCAGTCTCAGCATCTCCCCGGCATCTGCAGCCGCCGAGCACATGCTTCTAGTCTCGCTGCACTGTGCGTCCTCCCCGCAGCTGTGCCGGGCAGCCGTCCTCTGAGCTTGTCCAAGGCTGATAAAAGCACTGGGCAGGACGCAGCGGAGCCTGGAGCCTGGCCGGCCTGATAACTGGCTTCTCTTTGATGTTTTTCAAGTTCAGAATGGACCCAGGCCCCTTGGCTAGCGTTGCACGCTTGTTTATTTTCGTCGCCGTGCAGGCTTTTGTGATTTCCCCTTCCCAAGTGGGACAGCTATCATTATTCCTGTCATTACCCTATTGGAAATGTTGCTAAACGCACTCTCCCGCTCCGTCCGACCCCTCCTTCCAAACGCCCGAGGAAGACCACCCACAACGGCAGACCTTCCCTCCATTTAATTTCAGTCTCAGGATGTAAGTTTGCAATTTCATCACAATTAAAAAAAAAAAAAAGCCCCAAACCAAAAATGAGACTGGCTTTCCTATCCCAGACCTGCGGACCATCCCTCCCTGACAGGCGGGCTCAGGAGCCGCCTAGGAGTCCCCAGCAACCGCGAGCTCTCAGGGCCGGGGTTGGGGGGCCCCGGAAACAGTTTCACAAGAAAACACACACAGTGCTGTCCTGCTAAGTCACGTTCCAAGTGCGCTAGGTCAGAGCAAGACAGCTCAGCGTGTGCCTCTCATAAATACCAGCGAATTACTCAGAGGGCACAGGAATGTGGGGCACTGGAGAACCACACCACTTCCTCCCTGGGAGCGTGGGTGCTCTTTGGATCGGAATGTTCTAGATTTAAGGACCCACCTGGAAAGACCCTCAGTTACTGGCAGAGTCCCTTGCCATGTCTCCCTGCCTGCTCCCTTCCTGAACATGACGTTTGTGTTTAATTTTCTTGCTTTCTTTCCTTTCTTACTTACTCTTTGTCTTTTTAAGTCCATGTCTGAAACACACGCGTAGACGCACACACACGCTCAAGCACACGCTCCTTGCCGGCTTCCCGCCCTCTGCTCGCAGCAGATTTCCTTTTTCAGCCTTTTGGAAAGTGTTGCAATGGGGTTTGACTGGAACGAGATTCAAGTGGGTGATGTGGCCCGGGGTTGCCGCCAGCTCTCAGAGTGCACATTTCTTTCTTCTTCATGTTCCTGGTCTCCTTTCTTGTTCTTTTGCTAAAGCGGGAGCCACAGCACGGAGCCCGCGGTGGGGCTTGAACTCACGACCCTGAGACCAAGCCCTGAGCTAGGATCAAGAGTTGGACGCTTCACCGGCAGAGCCGCCCCCGCGTCTCCCCCCACCGTCTCCTTGTAGAGTTTGTTCCTTCCTTCCGAGCAGTAACAGAAATGTTTTCTCAGTGAATGGTATTTCCCCGTCTACCCTGCATGAGAACACCGGGAGAGAGGAGTAAACCTGTGTGTCAACCAGCACCTGAAGTCTCCAAATCGGAGGGAAAATATTTTAGTCAAAGGAAAGGCAGTAGAAAGGAGTTTCAATTTATAAAATGATGCTCTACTCTTTATCGAAGGAAAAACAAATTCTAACCACAATTAGACTGTCTTCCCAATATCTCAGGGCGTGTAGGTGCGCCCACACATGCCGTCCACGGCACAACCTCGGGGGGCGCCGTTCGCAGGGGTGCGGCGCTGTGCTGTGGACAGGACGGGCGGTGTGTGTGCTGGAGTGGGGGCGGGGCTCTCACATGTAGCTGGCGGCAGTGGGATTCAAGCCCTTTGAATGGTCACATTCAAACAAATGACATATTCAAACACAAACATGATGGTCACTAACAAAATTATGCAGGCGATTTCTCTGGGGCCCTGCCATTGCACTTTTTATATTTTGGTTTTTTTTTTTAAGATTTTATTTATTTATTTGACAGAGAGAGACACAGTGAGAGAGGAAATGCAAGCAAGGGGAGAGAGAGAGGGAGAAGCAGGCTTCTTGCTGAGCAGAAGCCTGATGCGGAACTAGATCCCAGGACTCTGGGATCATGACCTGAGCTGAAGGCAGAGGCTTAACCCACTGAGCCCACCCAGGTGCCTCCCTGCAACTGCGCTAAAAATTATTTAGAGAGACCACACGTGCACACAGGAGGTAGGGAGCAGAGGGAGAGGGGAAGAGAGAATCTTAAGCAGGCTCCAACCTAGCATGGAGCCCAACGTGGGACTCAATCTCACTGCCTTGAGGTCATGACCTGGGCTGAAATCAAGAGTCAGACGCGTCCCTGAAGGAGTCCCCGGGCGCCCCTGCACTTCCACTCTCGAGCGTCTGTCCCGCCGCGGGAGCGCACACACTTCTTCAGAAGCCTGGGCAGTTTCTCCACCACCACCTCCTGTCCCTGCCCCGCAGAGCCTGGACACAGCCTAGAGGCTGGTTCGAGGGGCCAAGCCAATAAGCTAGGATCTTCCTGAAACGGAACGCGGCGTAGCCTCCGGAATAAAGAGGCCGATTCACGAAGGCAGCAGTCCCTGGGACATGTCGCTCCGTCGGGGGGTGGGGAGGATTCCAGTGCAGGAGACTCTGCACGCCGTCTGCTCCCCGATGAGCCCATGATGTCCGGCAGGTTGTCCAGCCTCCTTTGCCTCAGTTTGTCCATCTGCGCAGTGGGGATGTGGGAGAGATTCCCTGAGTCGGTGTGTGTCAGACACTTAGGACGGCGCCGGCGTGGAGCAGGGGCTGTGCGACCCTTCCTTCTTACTACTGTGTCATCGCGGTCGTCAGAAAGAGGCCACCTCGTGCTGAACGCCCTGGAAGGGTACCCAGAATCACAGGTGCCACAGACTGCGGCTGCCACAGAAACCACGAGACTGAGGGCAGGGCGAGGTGGAGGAACACCTACCGATAAATTCTGTCTTTTGAATTTCTATCAAACGTCTCTATTCATGACTTTTTCAATCTTTTCAATGAAAATTTCTAAGCATGCAGAAAGGTTGAATAACTTTACAGTGAACACCAATGTGTCTACTACCTCAGCTCTGCAGTTAGCACTTTGCTGTACTTGGTTTACCATCCATCCACCCACCAGCTGTCCACTCATCCGTCCACCCACCCACCCACCCACCCGTCTATCCATCCACTCATCCATCCATCCATCCATCCTTACATACATATATCCATACATACATCCATTCATCCACCCATCAAGCCTTTCACTCATCTACCCATCCACCCATCCATCCATCTACTCAACCATCCATCCTTCCATCCATCCATCCATCCATCCATCCATCCATCCATCCACCCATCAAGCCTTTCACTCATCCATCCATCCATCCATCCATCCATCCATCCATCCACCCATCAAGCCTTTCACTCATCCATCCATCCATCCATCCATCCATCCATCCATCCACCCATCAAGCCTTTCACTCATCCAACCATCCACCCATCTATCTACTCATCCAACCACCCATCTATCTATCCACTCATCTATCCATCTTCTCATCCATCCACCCACCCATCTACCCATCCATCATCTACACATCCACTCACCCATCCATCTACCCATCCAATCATCCATCCATTCATCCACCAACCCTCCCATCCACCCACCGACCCACCCACCCACCCACCCACCCATCCATCCATCCATCCATCCATCCATCCTTCTGTCTTCCATCAAACCTTCTCATTTTTTGGATGTAGTTCAAAGTAAACTGTAGATATTAGTATACTTTTTCCCAGATTCTTTCACGCAGGTAACAATTAGCTAGAGTTCAGTATATCTATGGGTTTTGTTTTTTTTATGCCAATGTACAGAGTCAAATGCACGGGTCTGCAGTGTCCTGTTTGATAATTTTGATGATGCTTTATTTATTTTAAAAATAAATTATCTACAAATAAAATATGGCTGACTGGGAGAGAGAGACCAAGATAGAGAGAAATTGAGACAACGCAAAATAGCACTTTGAACCCACAGAGAGGGAAAAAAAAAAACCCATCATGAAGTCAACGTGATAGCTTATCTAGGGGACAGGGATTTACAAGCGATAATGCTTGTTACAGATGGGTCTCTGTTGTGGACAGTTTCTGTTCCCTGAGAGCGTGCATCCTTCGGGATCTCAGAGCTAGATCCCTGGGCAGGAAGCGTCATTGTCAGGGCGTCTAATCTCAGCCCCTCTGCTGGCTGGCCCTGTTGCCTTGGAGAAGGCACTCAGCTCATCTTGGCCTCAGCTCCCGCCTCCGGGAAGGATGCTGCTTCCACTTCCTGGGTCTCCGGGGAGGGCTCTGGGAGCCGACACACAGCGTGTTTAGAAGGGCCTCGGGCATCTAGTGCGTGCTCCGTGGCTGTTGTCTCCTACGATAAATCACACATCTCTCTATCTTCGCTTTTCATTTTTTTCCAAAATTGAATTGGAAAGAACCAAACAATGCAAGTTTTAAGTTTTTCATCCTTAGGGGAAAAACGTCATCTCTCCCTACAGCTTCGCCGCCCTCCCCATCCTCTGCAAAAGTCCAGGGAAATGAATCAGCCTGCAGCCTTCTGCTTCTCTAATTCTTTGATTACTACATGATTGCAGCATCCACTCAGGCCGGGGCTAAAAATCGAAAGAAAACAAGAATTCTTGAGTTATTTCCAGATCCTGAATCTGACACCGCGATTCCTCTCTCAGTTTTGGCAAAACCTACAAAATGAGTGACCAAGAAGGGTAAACAAGTTTAGGTAAACACTCTATATACTGATTCATGATTTAAGTACATCAGTTAACATTTAGCTTAATTTACCACAGTGTTTTAATGTCATTAAGAATGTAACTTCTTAGGAAAACTAAGAAAGTCTGTTTTTAGCCCAGACATGCAATTAGGGGAATTAGTAACGTGATACGTCGCCCTCAGGAACTGCGATAGAGCAAGAGAGCCCGGGCGGCCCTTTATAAAGGCGTTCCTGCAGCCCGCGCCAGAGTTCACCGAGCCTCGATCCGAGGGCAGCCGGGAGGGAAAACACAAAAAGAAAGAAGGGAGTCGCTGCCCCCGCGCCGAACAGCAGTAAGGAGAGATTCGCGATCGTGTGCAGATAGGAAATAGTCAGAAAATCGGGTCTGCGCTGGGGAATTGGCTGCTTTCCTGTCTGGGTCAGAGTCCCCCCCAAGCACTCGCTGCAGCTTTGGAAGTGTCCATGTGTGAGCTGGGCGGTGGGTTTGCTGGGGCCCGCACGGGGAAAAGGAGGAAGGATTTTTCTTTTTCCTTTTTGAGATCCTGAAAGAGAATTCCACTTCTGATGAGCTTCGGCATTTCCTTAGTTTCTGGAAGCTCGACGCCCACTAGATCAGGCGTCCCCTCACCACTGCTGACATTTGTGGCGAGGTCATTCTTCGTGGGGTGCTGGGGAGCGCCCCACGCTTCCCCGGCCTCTACCCCGTGATGACAAAAGCCCAAATGCCTCCAGACTCTGTTGAAGGCCCCATGGGGGCAAAGCCACCGTGAGAACCACTGTTCCCAGTGAAGCCCTCCTTCTGCAGCCGGGGAACTGCAAGGAGGTAAGCTAGAGGCAGGCCAGGAACACGGGCTGCAGGACGGGAGGAGGCACGGGCTGGGCGGATCTGACTGCAGGGAACGAAGCTCGTATCACCGCTCAGTTGCTGCAGGCAGAGGCAAGGTTCTCGGCCTCCCTGAGGACCCCTTCCTTCTGGACTCTTGCCCTGGGGTAATGAACAGGAGCCGTTCCTAGAGATGGTCCTGGACGGAAGCCCCGGGGTTAATGGTCACGGGCGCCCTTTCTGGTGGGTGAGATGGCGCAGTCCTCCCTACCCCTGCACACCGCGGTCCCTCACCCGGACAGTGGTACCGCCATCCCAGTGGCTCTCCCGCAGCAGAGTCAAACACAACTGTGGACACAGACTCTCAGCTCAGGGGCTGACACGCGGTCAGGGTCAAGTCTCTCAGCTATTATTACCGTCATCGAGGTTGTTGTTGGGGATGTGGAGGGAATACAGGCAGAGCCAGGTGTGTCTGAGGGGCTGGACTGTTGGCCTGGCCAAAACTGGCCGCCCTCTCGCCCCTTCTCTGCTCTTCAGGGCCCACGGGCCCCACCCGCTGCCTGCTGGCCCCATCGCCCTCAGAGCCCCAGCCAGAGCCGACACTGGCCTCTCAAGGCAGCAGAGACAGTGACCTCGACCGAGTCCCTAACTTCCCTGATCTCGGATTCCTCACCTGGGTAGGCGCACGAGAACAGAGGATCCCGACCTTCTGAGAAAAGGCCTACCTACCACCATGTTTCTTTGTAACCTCGACCCTGGGGGCTCAGCATGATTCTGAGCACATGGTAGGTAGGCGCCCCGTCAACACTGGACATAAGAGGATGCAGGAATGAGAGGCTGGGTCTCTAGGTATGTCTGGGTGGTCTGTCCACATCTTTCCAGAAACAGGAGGTGAAAAAGACAGGTTGTTGCTTGGATTTTACGTGGACACAGCAAAGACGACCTTCCTGGAAGGGGAAGGTGACCCATCTACCGACCCACGCATCCACCTGTCTGTCCGTCCATCCATCCTTCTATCTATTCACACACGCATGCATCCATCCATCCACCTGTCCATCCATCCATGCATCTACCCGTCCCTCAACAATGTATTCCAGGTGCCAGGCACTGGTTGGTCTGGGCTTTGAGGACGCAGAAGTGTTTCCGTCCCCGCTGGCCCAGAGGAGGTACCGCGGCATGTTTGCTGCGTGAATGAACCGTCTGGTGAAGGAGTGACCAGACGGACGGGTAGAGCGATGCGTGCCATCGGGGTAGACTCATTCCAGGAGTCCCCACCACTAGCTGGACTCGGGTTCGGTGCACGAGTCCCAGAGTCCCCAGGCAGAGGGCGCGTGGTGTGAGTAGCAGGTGGAGCGTGTCGTCCCAGACAGGTGCAGCTGTTTCTAAGGGCGCCGGTGATCGGGGGACATCTAAGGGAGCCGGTGATCGGGGGACATGCTCTCTCTACCCTCGTGAGCGCTTCCCCGAGAGACCTGCACCCCCGCCGCGTGGCTTCATCCTCCTCTACGGAGACGCTTGGTTATCGGCCCGCATCTCAAGTATCAGTGTCAGGCGTGGCTCTGGGGGCTGGGCCCCTGGTCCCAGCTTGTTCTAGGCCCTACTCTGCTGGATCAGAATCTCTGTTCTGTCATCAGGAGAAACAGGAAGCAAAGCTGACCACAGTGCACCACTTGTTAGTCCTGGGACCCAGGCTTTCCTTGGCATTCCGGGGGATGGTGAGCGGTCCTGCGGACCTGTCCGTCTCTGGCCTGTAACCTTGCGAGCACACACAAAGGGGGAGCTCAGTGTATGCAGACGGATGATTATTAATGTCACTATCCAAGTCACATCAAGCGACAGGCTGAATGGGGCAGGCTTGGGAAGGGTCTGATCAGGACAAGCCGTGTGCGTGGTTCCTCCCTGCTCCCCACCGGCCCCAACGCGGGGGAGTCTGGAGCAGCGGGGTGCCAGCCAACTCGTTTCCAGGTCAGACGGGGCGGCTGCCTCCTCCACCGCTCCTCCGGGAAGTGGAGAGCCCAGGCTCCCCGACTACGGACACAGATCCTTCACAGGTCAGCTGCAGACAGGCGAGGCCCGGGATCTGGGAAGAGACCCCTCCGGAGCCGTGTCTGCTCCTGCTTACAGGGTTTGTATGAAGCCGAGTCACCGCTTTGGTCCGGCACCACGTTAAGCACCCTGCATGGGTCAACTCGGTCGTGCCCCACAAGATCCCAGGGTGGGCGCCCAGGGTGAGCGTTATCACATTGCCATCTTGTTCCCGGGGCCACTGAGACTTAGCAAGATCCAAGCAAGTCAACGGGTCACACAGCGGAGCCAGGACCGGACCCCAGTCTAAGCAGCCCCCAATGATCTGTGCTGGGACCAGCTGGGGCTGGTTGGCTCCCAAGGGCTTACAGCTCCCCACGCTGGAGATGCCTGGGCCAGCCGCCCTCCTGCAGATGGAGTGCCCGGGGCAGGTGTGGGCAGGGGAGCTCGGCCAGACACCCCACGTGCTGCGCCCCCAGGGAGCGGACTGCCACCCGTGCGTCTAGAGTTTCCAGGGACTGGAGGAGAGGTTGGCAGAGAAGCATCTTTCTTCAAACTGGAACCGGAGGTCCGGGAGGACAGGTCTTGGGAGTTCTGCCATCGTATGGGGATTCCAGTGTGTTTACAGTCTGCATTGGGGTCCACATTTGGGCGTCCCCTAGCCCTTAGCTCTTGGAGACCGTGTCCCATCCACAGCGGGGAGGACTGGATGCCTTCCGAGCTATGGCAGGAAGATGGCCCCCGTGCCAGGACAGGAAAGCCTGGTGTCAGAACACGAGCGACGCCTTTCCAAGGTGAGTGGATTTCTTCAAACCGATACATTATTTTATTCTTCTTCTTTTTTTTTTCTTTCATTCCCCCAAATGTCAACCTCGGGATGGAAGATCACTTCAAATCTCATTTTATAGTATGGAATATTTTTCTGGTTTCCTAGCAGAGACCAATTTTGGATGAATAACTTGCGACCACAGAAATACAACACCAAAGCAACAGCGCTGGGTGGCAAATTTCTCCGTTACCACAAATATCCTTTCTCCTCAAGGACCAGATTGGAAGCATTTGGGGCTGTTTGGGCATCCCATCCTCAGTCAGGCGGAGGAGGGGCTGCCCGGTAGCAGCAGCAGCCCAGCGCCCTCCGCCTGTCACCAGATGCGCGTTTCCAAAGTGCGGACAGATTCCTTAGTCCTGGGTGTGAGATTCTCCGCCTTGTGCAAAAGGGGTGGTGCCCGCTAGGGATCCAAAATACCCTGATTCCACCAATGACCTGACCGAGTGCTGTGAGGACTGGATGGCGATTACCCAGGGCGCCTGTCTCCATTCTCTAATCTCCAGTCTACCCCGGCGTTCTTAGCCTTTGATGCCTGCCCTACCAAAATGTGGATCCACTCTGGAAGTAAAAGGGGATCACGCTGCATAATTCCAGAGGCACTGTGTTCGGGCAGTGGTGCAGTGACAAAGCGTTCGTGAATAATAAATATTCATTTAAATATTTCATACGTGGCCATCCTCGTCCTCATCACCAGCAGAGTAGTGCAAAGTACAAAGGAAAAAAGAAACCGAACGGTGAGACGTGCAGACGTTCCTTAGCCTCCGGTCATTTTAATCCGCTCAACGTTGTATTAGAAGAAATTTCAAACATACAAGAGTTGCCCATCGTGAAAACCCATATAATCATCACTGAGATTCTAGGATTGTCAATATTCTGTGATTCATGCTTTATCACTTAAGCTTCATCCTCTTTCTCTTCTTTCCTTCCATCTGCCCATCTATCCTGCCATCCATCCATCCATCCAGCTATCCTGTCCTCCTCCCTTCCATCCACCCATCCATCATATCATCCATCCATCCGTCCATCCATCCGTCCACCCATCCATCCCGTCATCCTCCTGTCCATTCATCCATCCTTCTAGCCAGCAGTCATCCTATCCTTTTTAATAGGCTATTTCTTAGTTTTAGAATCATAGAAAAATCGAGAAAATAGTAGAGCTCTCCCATACGAATACCCCATTTCCCTATTGTTAACATCTTACATTAGTCTCATATGGTTGCTACAGTTACGTATTACATACCAATACTGGTATGTGATTATGACGCTGTTATTAAGTAAAGTCTGTATTTTATTCAGATTTCCTTAGTTTTCACATAATGTGCTTTTTCTTTTCCAGGGTCCCATCCAGGATCACATGACAGTCAGTTATCATGTCTCCTTAGGATCCTCTTGGCTGGGACAGTTTCTCAAACTTTCCTTGTTTCTGACGACCGTGAGAGTTCTGAGGAGTGCTGGTCAGACGTTTTGTAGAACGCCCCTCTATTGGGATCTGTCTGGCGTTGGCTCGTGATTAGACTTGGGTCCCTGTCATTTTTCGATGGAGGTCCGAGTCAGTTTATGAGCTCCTTTTGTCAATGGAGAAGGAAGAAAACGGTCTCTTCTCTGTATCAAGGGAACATTGTGTATCAGTGGGGAGGGCTACTGGTACGGCCTGGGTTCAAATCCTGGCTCCGGCACTTATTGATGGGGACCTATGTTCCTCAAGCCTCAGTTTCCTTCTCTGTAAAATGGACATAAATGGACCCTGACTCAGAAGGTGCTTTGAGGGTTCGATGCAACCCTGAGCACAAGGAGCCCTAAACTGAGATCTCCTGCCGTTCTTCACATTCCAAGTGTCCAGCAGAGAGGACAATCACCACAGGACCTGCTGGCGGAGGGAGGCCGGACCTTTCAACACTGGGACAGCTGGAGTGGATGTGACCCCTCTCAGAGCCAGCCAACTCTTGAATGGAGGGGCTCAGGGCACAGGGGTAGCTGGGGAGCCAGGGGAGCTGGTCCTCCTGCGCAAGGAGTCCCGCCTGACTGGCTGGCAGAGCAACACACACACACACACACACCACACACGCGCGCACATCCCACACACACCACAAACATCACACACTCATATCACGTACCCCGCACGCGTGCACGCACACACACACACATCATCGAAAGCCGTCCTGCTGGATGTCTGGCCAGGAGCCTGTTAACCTTCTGGCTGCTCCCCCATCAGGGAAAACACCCTCCTAGAGTTGGAGGGAGGAACACAGTTGCTCCGCGGGCCCGTTTTCTCATTGCTGCAAGTACTATTTTGTACCGGCCTGCGAGGAGATAAGCTAGCACGGAGGAAGCAGGGACGCCGGGGCGCGCACCCCTCCCAGCCCCACGGGAATCCAGGCTTTGCCCAGCGGCAGCAAGCAGGCTCCGGGGGAGGCTCCGTGCCGTCTTTTGGCCGAAGGCTGACTGCGATAAAACCCAAGTCAGGCCTCCCGAGGCCACGCGGGGCTGTCCTGTGGCTTCTGGGCTGGAGCGGACGTCCTTCTGGAAACGTCTCTGCACGCAGGGGGCCCGTGACGCCGTCGCCAGACACATGTGACATCTCATGTGCGAGCTGACTTGGGTTTCCAGCGAGCCCAAGTGCCAAAACCACGTCTCTGCAGAGGAAACCTGACCTTGACGGAGAGGACACGGGCCGACTCGTGTTCCCCGGCTCTGAGTTCACGGAGGAACTCGGCGCGGATGTCAGACTCTGGATGTCGGGGCCGGAGGAGCGACCACCCCTCCTCGCAGCGGCTGACGTTTACCGCCTTCTTGCTGGGGCGTCGCTGCTGAACGTGGCGCGGGACGCCTTATCGCCACAAACCATCTCCTCCCCGCCAGCTTCGCCATCCCCATTTTACGGACAAGGAAACCGGAACCCGAACAGCAGGCCCCTCCCCCGAGACCCTCGACTAGAAAGTGGTGGAGCCCAGATGCAGGTGCAGGCTGTGGAACCTCCTTCCTAACCCTCGGCCTGGGGTCTGTGGGCCCCTCTGGGCGTCCCGGGATGGGCTTCTGGGAGTCCACCAAGACCCCACGATCTCCGTGCAAAACGTCACACATTCGGTTTGCTGCGTGAGGACCCACAGCGTGTTGGGGTGGGCCACGCTCTCACGAAGGTGAGGACCCCCTTATCCCTCCTTTCTCAGAACAAGTGAGACGTGGGTCTGGCCTCAGGCAGGCCCCCGCAGCCAGCCCACCGCCTTCCCTACCGTCACCTGGTGCATAAATACACCGTCCGGCAATTTCTGTTGAGTTCTCTATTCTGCATGAAGCACGTACAGAAAAGGGTCAGGTTCTGTGCGTAGAGCACAGGGAACACGGCCGTGTACTCCCCACCCGTGTCAGGGCAGAAGCTGGTACCCGAGCCCCAGCCGGTCCCCGCATCTCCACCCCCCTTCTCCCCGGCATCCCGGAGCAGGTCCAGCCATCTGGAGCATCGGGTGGGTAGGATCCCAATGTGTGCACTCGTACTCGTGGCCTCTCGGCCCCGCACCGCTGGGATCCACCTGCCGCCGCGCCGGGCTCCATCTTCCCTGCTGCGTCCTCCTCCGCGGAGCCCACCCGCCCACGCTCTCATGTCCCCACCCCTGCGCAGGGACTGTTGAGGCCTTCCAGCGGGGGGCCTGATGAATAGGGCGTGTCCGCACATTCGAGGGTGCGCCCAAGCCTGACCTTCCTGTCCTGTGTCCCTGGGAGCAGGACTGTCGGACCATCCGCCGGGCCTGGGGTCTGCGTTTGTGTCCTCTCGCACTGGGGAAGGTCGCGTGTCCACAGCGGCTCCTCGCCTGCTTCCGTTCAACCTTAGCCCTGCCGGTGTGAGGGCACAACATGCATCTTAACATGTTAAACAATCTCCGTGCTCTTCGACTTCCTCCTTTAAGGAGATTTCTCTTTGTCGCTGTCACTCCTGAGCTGGAGGCCAGGGCGGTCGTGGAGGTGTGACTGTGAGCCGTGGTCCTCAGGAGCCCCAGGGATGGGATTCCCTCCCTCCCACCGAGGCTGCACATGTGGTCCTAGGGGCCAAGCAGGTGCCGATTCCAAGCAGGCGGTCTTGGGTGGGAGAGGCTGCCTGCTGGAACCGTCTGGCTTTGGTGAGACCCTCATGGCGTCTCTGACAGTGACGAGATGCGCTGATGGATTTAACTCTTGCGTGGGCACTTCTGTCTATAACGATCGAGTCACCAGCACTGGGGCATCACTAATGGGGGGTCCCAGGCCATTGCCTGTGGCTGCTTGAGCCCAGCTCCCAAGAGCAAGGGGCAGCTGTGGTGGCCGGTACCTGTCCCACGCTAGAAATCTGGTCAGATCTCGACCCTTCATGTGACCCCCGGCCAGCTTCATATCCATTAGGAACAGAGAGACGGCTGGCTGTAGGCACAGCTCTCTCCGTGGGTGGCCGGGGAGTCCTGGTATGTGGATGTCTCCCCCCAGGCCACCCACATCTAAGGGGAGGCGGGGCAACAGGGACACGGCAGGCTGAGCTGCAGACGATGGTACCTGGCCATGGTCACTTGGAGGCACCCCGTGGGCCCCCCAACTGCACCCCAGCCCCCGCCACTCCCCGCAGGATGCACGGACACTGAGACTGTTTCTACCCCTCACGCCCCAGCCTGCTCAGACGGCAGGAGAGCGTCCCTGAGCTGACCAAGAGGTTCTCGGCCACTGCACCCCGACCCTCATTCCGTACTCTCAGCCACCACTCCTGCTCCAAACACTGCCCGCCGTCCTCCCCTGTCCCCTGCTGGGGAGCGCAGGCTGGACCAGAGCGCCGCTGTGGAGCCTTGCCCAGAGGTCAGAGGAAGGCACTGACTTTCTCTCTCTTTGCTGCGAATGTAGTAAATTTGGGGCCACGAAACCTATAGGGTTTGGAGTTCCCTGTCACGTGCGTCCTGTGTCTCTCCTTCCTTTCCTGCCCCACTGGGCCGCCTCGCGTCTCCCAAAGGATGCCCATCACACACACACACAGTACACGCACACGGGCGCACACCCGCACACGCCACACACACACCCCCCCATGGCCCATGTGCAGCAAGTTGCAAGCGAAGCAGAAGGTGGCTGGGCCCTTCTTGTGGGACGGGGCGTCCCGTGGACACGTGGGGGCGGAGCTAACTGGAGAGCGCGTGGAGGGAGGGGCCGGGGCCGGTTCCGCCTGCCCGAGATGATGAACGAACACACGCGTGGGTAATGGACACCCACACACGCCGCTCACCCATGTCGCGTGGTGGTAGGGCGCGCGTACTTACACACATATTCACTTGCAAGATGACCCTTTATCATCTCGGCGAGGACACCTCAGGGAGCAACAGGTGCCGCTAGTCTCGGTCCCAGGCCCCAGGTGTGAGTGGGGCGGTCCCGCCTTGTTTGTGGCGACGGGGGGACCAGCCCAGCCGGGCGCCAGCGACCTGGTACGGGGCCGGGCGACCTTGGGCGACTCACTCCTTCCACACAGCCGGCCAGAGCCTCCTCCTCCCTGCAGCCGGCGGGCTGGAGCATCACGAGACCGTGGAGGACGCCCACATCGCTGCCAGCTTTCCTTGTCACACTACAGAAGTACTTCACCCTGCACCCAGGACGCCACAAATCCACACTGAAGACACGACTGTTCAGTCAGTCCCAAGACACGTTTTCCAGCAGCCGCGGGTTTCACAAAGCCTGACGTGGAGACAGGCGAGGAGCATTTCTCCCTCGTCCCCGGGTGTGTCCGTCACGCCCGACGAGGAGGGCTGCGACTCTGGCATGGCTTGCCCAGCCGGGTGTGCGGCGGGACGGGAAGCCGGCAGCCGGCAGGTCCCTCCCCGTCCTGAGGGAAACCCGTGTGCAGTCCTCGCCGGAAGACGGCGTCCGTCCCGTGCTCCGGGGGTCAGCTGATGGTGCTCCCCTGCAGGAGGGGCTTGCGTGTGCCTGCTCGTTGGCTTCAAACGGCGTGCGGACCCGGAGAGGCTGACCGCACACGTTTCTCTGTCATGACAGTTACACGCGCCCACCGCCTGCACGAAGGGGTCTAAATCCTGAGACCCCGAATGCGGGTGTGGCTACTAACCCTATTCAAGTTGACGATCGGGTCTGAGCTATCACAAATCCTTTCCGCTGGTTTGGCCTGTGCCGCGTCTGAGTGTGAGCTGCTCCGCAGACTCTGCGGCCTCCGGCTCATGCTGCGTCCGCGCCGCCAGCACCGCTAACAGCACACCCGGGCGCGCGCCGCCTGCTGCAGAGACCCTGCTCCCGCCGGAGACGACTCTGCTCCCGAGTACGCAGGGAGAAGCGAGTCCTTGAGGGACGACATCCACTTCAAGACACGTTTTTCAGAACGGCTTTGCCAGCCACAGGTTCTCTTTTCACAACTGCAGCTCCTGTGAGCCGAATGCCGGCCGTGGCGGTTCTCGCTGGAGGCCGAGGTCAGGCAGGGGGACTGCGCACGAGGCCCCGCACAGACACGACAGGCCCGTCCACCTTGCTCCTTGCTGGCTCCCGAGCAGGGAAAGGCCGGAAACCGCGGCGCGCGGCGCTCCAGCGCTCACCTCTGAACCCACACGACACGTCTCAGTGATCTTTAGGGTTAGTCTCCTTATGGGGGACAGACGTGCGTGTACAGCAGGCTCGCGGCATCCTGCGGGAGCAAGGATGTGCGCGTCTTGCCTTGGTGGGCACGTTTCTGTTGGGTTTAGGTTACGAGAACGATGAGGTCTTTGGAAATTTCACGGAGGTGACTTTTTCCCTGAAGACCTATTTTTGCCTCTAGCGATCTTACCCGGGCGTGTGCGGGTGTGTGTGAGAGAGAGAGAGGGGGAGAGAGAGATTGGAGAACTTCAAAATTAAAGGTTGAGAAACACCAGACGAGGGGTCCTGATCTCTGCAGCTTCTATTTCCTTGAAAATGTCCCAGGACATGTCCTTCCTCTTTGCAGGATGTAGCTTCCCCACAAATCCTGAAACTCCTTTGTTTAAAACAAAAACAAAACAAAACAAAACTTGTGGCTTTTCTCAAAATGACAAAGCAGACGCAGAATCTGCCATCCCAGAACACAGCCCGGACCGTAGACCTTCTGGCTCAGTCTGCAGGGTTTAGGGGACCCCAGGAAGACCGAAAGGAGCAATAAACAGCCAACGGCCTCTCCCGGGCGGCGGTGTCTCGGGGACGGCCCACGTCCAAGGGAGATGGAGCCCAAGCTCATGCAGTTTTGGTGATTTGCGGACAAAGCGTCGGAGCGGCCATGATGCCTAGGCTTCCTCCCCGTGGTCCGTGGGCAACACGGCCGAGAGGTGTGGGTGGCGCACGTTCATCCCAAAGCATTCCCGGCCTGTGCGTATTTGGGGTAAACAACGGAAGAAATAATACAACCCAGTAACTAGCCAACCGGGTCGACTGGCGACTTCTGAGGACGTGAACCATGAGGACACCGAGGGCAGAGGCAGAGGGATGGGACGTGTCTGAGCCCGCGCACGGGCACGCACCCAATACTTGTGATGGACACAGACAGGCCCCCAGGCCTGGACTCTGCTCGGTCACTTGCACCCACTCGACGCTGGACAGGTCACCTCATGAAGCCTAGTTCTGCAGCCAAAATGGGGGACATTCCCTCTTTGGACCCCCTCTCCGGGGTCCTGGGAAGCGGAGCAGGGACAGACAGAGCAGTCAGCATGACGCTTCAGTGAAGGGCTCTGGGAGCCTGCCGGCCTCCAGAGAACAGCCCTGCAGCCCTGAGCACAGGCCGCTCCCCCACCCGGCCCTCCTGCCCCCCGTCTCTCCTCTGCGGTCAGCTCCTCCCAAAGCCCCACACGCTGGCCGCCTTCTTCCCTCCTGCTTTCTTCTGGAAGGGCCCTGCCACCGCTCCTGGGGGTTCCAGAAATTCCCCGGATAACCGGCAGTTAGCACGGAGGGAGAGGGCGGCCGGCCCCGGAGCACGCCGGCCTATCCATAGTCACAGCCTTCTCCATCCGAGGTGCCCGGTCTCTACACTCTGCTGCACACGCCCGTGCACGCTCGCACATGCCCAGACACACACGTGTGCATACTCTCTCCACGTCCAGACACTCGCGCACACTCACACACAACAAAAGGGACGAGGTCCCACGGCGTGAGCGCCACAGGAGCACGGCTTCTCCTGACGCCCCTGCCTGGCAGGCCGTGGGCAGCGGGCATGGGCTTCCACAGTGTTTGAGACTCCAACACCATGCCATGACCCCACGGGGTCTGCCCTGCGCAGGGTGAACGGCCAGCGGGCTGCGCTCGCTGTGCTCACTCCTTTTCATAGACGCTCATGTTCCAGGGCCAGACAGGCAGCCGTCCGAGCGGCTGGCGCCAACCCGGTAAGAGACGGGTCTCCATGTCCCCCCCCCCCACAGCCAGGCTGGAAGCGGGGTCTCTCCATCACCCGGAGGCTCCAGGCGGAGAGAGCCCGAGAGGAGCCAGTGGCAGGAGCTGGGTGACAGCTGTCCGGTCAGGGCTGGCATCGCAGACACGCATCGGCCCCTTTCCCGAAGCGGAGCTGGCTCCTGGAGAGGTTTCCGGGGCACCGTCTGCAGAGAAGCTTGTAGCCCTGGCGCAGAATCAGTCATTCCCTGAGCCGGCTCTTGCACGGCTGGGACCCCCACAGAGGGGGCATTTAATGTGCAAAGCCCCCCAAGCATCTGTCCACAGGGTTGCCTTACTTCTGATCCCTTCGGCGTGGAGGGAGCCTCACTGCCTGCATAAGGCCCGGCCGGCAGAGAGACGGGGAGAGGGTCCGAGAGGCAGGGAAGGAGCCCGCTGCACAGCCAGGAGGCGAAGCTGTGGGCTGGGACTTGGATCACCGCCCATCGCCTGCCCGTCGGGCAGCCCAAACGCTGGGGCCATGATGGCACCCAGGACAAGTTCCCCGTCCTGCCGGGGGTGGGGGCAGAAGACGGACGGGAGCACGAGCCAGGGGACGTCAGGTCGTGGTCAGAGCGGGTTTTAACGAGAGAGCGAGATGGGGGGCGTGGGAGAGGGTCTCAGAGGAAGGAGGTCATTAGCTGGCGGTTGGGAAGTTTGAGGAAGACCATTCTAGGGTGAGGGGACGGTTGGCGCACGGGTGGGTGCGCATCGGTGCCTGGGGAGGCGGAGGCCCGTGGGCTGGTGCTGTAGGGAAGAGAGAAGCCAGAGGCGCGGTCGGGAGGCAGGTGAGGAAGGCGGTGTGGGGCTGGGGCCTGGGGCCCAGTGAGAAGGCTCAGTTCCACGGGGCTACTCGGCTGACGCAGCCACGCTTAACACTAAACTGTAATTCCAAGTGATATAGTTGCATGGGCGTTTCTCACTGTGAGGAACTTCTTCTAAAGTTAACAAAAAGTCCTAGAAAAATGCTGAGTGCTAGGACAGACGCAAGCCGCTGTGGCTGTGGCATGGGGGGAGGCAGGCATCACTGGCGTCGAGCCCGAGAGCCTCCAGGACACGCCAGACCCAGACCCCGCCCCCTCCTCCCGCAGCACCACCGAGTCCTGCCTCCCTGGCCGACCGTCCCACACCCAGCCATGGTGGTTCCAGCACAAAACCCAAATCCAAGACATTTCCAAGAACAAACCTCAGTCACACTAACTACACGCTTACATACGCCAAACACGGCTCTTGATGTTGGAGACAGTGCGCCCGATTCCCGCCTCCGTGGACTTCAGGTTCAAGAACCTTCTGGAACTTTCTAGTGACCTGTGAGGCAGGCACTTGCACTTGGGGTTAATACCTTTAGGAAGTTCGATGATGTGTATTTACGTCTCACCTGGATATTCTCACCATCTGTGGGGAGGCTGACCGACTCCTCTGAAAAACATTTTTGGGGTGAGGCAAGATGATTGGAGGCCAATAGTGGGGATGGTTGTCACTGGGGGAGGAAGTCATGCCCTGAATTACACACTTAGAAATGGCGAAGACTGAAAATTTTATGTTAAATGTATTTTACCACAATTTAAAAAAATAGGTTAATAATAACCTATACCTAAACTCTCTGAATTATACACAGGGCATGATACCTGACTTTATACCTCAATCAAGCTGTTTAAAAAACAAATGGAAATCAATCGACTTTTATAAAAATAGCTTTTAAAAATGTTAAAGCCCAGAACGGTTAAGATAAAACTATCAATTGTCACAGATCTTGTGGGAAAGAATCTTACGCTTCTTACTAATTTTTGTTTCTTATTGACCAAGGCAGCCAGAGGCACAGCAGAGAAAGGCTGAGGCCCGACTGAGACTTGCCGGAGAAACCCGTGCTCAGTCGACTCACAATCAATCTCACTACCACCGACAAGCGAGAAGGTCGGACAGGTTCTCGAAATCTACAGCCTCAGAAGTAACTTGATATCCCACAGGCTCAGTCACTCTGCTCTCTCCTCTCTCTGTATCCCACTTATGATGACTTGATTTTTTTTTTTTTTTAATAATCCTAGAGCTTACAAGTGCCTCTCTGCAGGCGAAAACCCCCACAGAACAACCTTCGGTGCAGTGGAGAAATAATCCAGTTTACCCCTTAAATGCTGGTATCCCCTTGGGTTGTTGATTCAACCAACTGCCCCAAGAACTCAAACCCAGACCCCAACAAAGGTGAATTGTGCAAACCTCAAAACGTGCAGTGGGTGGGATCAGCTCTGACCCCAGGCCGCGGGGGGACTGGAGATGGCAAAGGGCCGGGGTCAGCTCCCCCAAAAGGAGCCGTGTGGTCTCGGTTTGGTTTCAATTAACTCTAGGAATGATTCTTTCCTGTGCTGCTGGCTTGTGTGGAGGCAGAACAGCCCCGGCAAATGGCATTTCGGGTAATTGGGGCTGATGGTCACCAAACCCGCAGGGCAGAGACCGGCACCCCGAGTGCGGCCGACTCGGGTGAAGTTGAACGGCGTGGACGTGGCCACGAGCGCAGCCGACAGGCGAAGCCCCGGATGGGCCGGTCGGCAGCCTGAGCAGAGCAGAGGCGTCGCGTGCTTCAAATCAGGACCAAATGCAAGCCCAGTCTGGGCTCTGCTGCTGGTCAGGGCCCTGGCGTAGAGGACGGGGCCTGAAGGACAGTGCATTTCCTGAAACCAGAAGAGTCCTCCGGCAGCAGGGCTGAGCCCGGCCGGCGAGCCCAGACAGCATGCAACTGCCACGCTCCCGGCTGACACGCGGCAGGGTCGATCATCGATCATGACGACACTGTTCCCGGGGGACTCATACCACACGGGCTCTTAGTGTGACCGCGTTTCCCTTCTCCCTGGTGTTGACGGAGAATTCTTCCTCAGGTCCCTGCCTCCAGGGTCCACACGAACCTGCAACACACGGCTCCTGCCTGAATCCCCAGCTACGAGGGACTGAGACTCCACGGACGCTTGGAGGAAGAAGGCCTGATGCAGCCTGAGAGGTCAGGGGAGTCTTCCTGGAGGAGGTGGCAGAATCGTGAAGAACTGGAGGGACTCTCCGAGACCAGGGGAGAGCACCGTCGCCAGAAGGAGCAGATGCGCAAAGGCGTAAACGCGGGAAATTTACCAGGAGTCCCTGGGACCTCCTGGTCCCTAGGGCGGTGTCTGCACAAGTTGGGGAAGGGGTTGCTGGGGAGGCAGGAGTGGGAAGCTGAGAGAAGCCCAGGGCGCCGGGCCTGTCGCTGGGTCTCTGTCCTGCAGGCAGGGGGCCCAGAAGAAGTGATCAGGACACCTCTCAGCCTCTGGAAGGGGGATTGGAAGGGGATGAGGCTTCCAGTCCGGAAGCTGTGACAACAACCCAGGCAAGAGACCATGAGGGCTTGGGGTGGATGCCGGTGGTGGAGGGGGGCAGCGGAGCCAGCAGGATTTAGGGAGCACGGAGGAAGATTTAGGACGTTGCCTTCCGTGTCTCCGGTAGACCTGTCCCTGCAGTCCTTAGCTCCTGTGCCCCGTGAACCCGAGCTGACCACACCGAGGCTTCTCCGTCCAACTTCAGGGGGCACTGGGAGACTGGAGCGGGACAAGGGCCAGGGGTCCTCTGTTCCCCTGGGGCTCGCCCCCAGGAGGTCACCTCAGACTGGCCTGTGTCTCAATCCAAAGTCACTGTCCCCTGCCGGTGGTCACTTGTGCATGAATCTCTCTCCCTCCCCCTGTCCCCTAAGACCCAGGGACAGCAACAGCTCTGTAGTCACCGGCCCCCACTTCTTAACCTTCCCCGGAGACCCCCACCCCATCCCACCTGAATACAAACCCCTTTGAACACAGACCCTCTGGAAATTGTCCTGATGCCGTGGTCTGTCTGGTGCCTGCTGGGACCCTGACCGAGACGCGGCACTAAGTCACTTCCCGGAAGCCCTGAGTTGCTTCCCAGGGATTGGCTCTACCAGGGACTGAGCAGCAAGCGGTCCTGGGAGGTGGGGGGCTCTGATCCCACGGATGTCACAGTGCAGGGCATCCTCAGGGCCTAGCCCCGGCGTGGGGAGTCAGACCCTCAGAGTCCCAGAGTCCCAGAGCCAGTGAGACTCTCTAGGTCCGGCCCCTCCCATGGGCCACGCACGGCGCTCGGAGCTGCCAGTGCGGCTGCTGAGTTCCGGGTCATACCGTGCTTGACGCGTGACTGCGTCCCAGCCTGGATGGGGCCCTCCTCACCGGCCAGCGCCATGGGAGGGGCTGGGACGCAGGCCATCCGGACTAGGGGTTCAAGACTTGGCAAATCACCCCGAGCTGCTAGGCAGGTTGTAGCTGATGTGTTCATTTTTCCCCACTACGGTTTCCTGCCGTTGGTATCTCCAACCCCAGGAACCACCCGCCGCAAAAGTAATGGTAATAATTTGGAGTTTGTGGGGGTGCCAAGCATGTTCCCACGCTCGCTCTGTCTCTTCCTCTCTCCCTCCCTCCAAAGCAATCGCAGTAGCAAGGCTGCTGCATGAAAACCTGTGTTAAGTTGTAAAAAGAGAAGTCGGTGGCCATCAGGTGTCTTATTTGGAAGCTGCGTGTCTTCTCTGAGCAGCGGGCAACCTGCACACACTCGCTCGCCAAGAGAAGCGTGACGAGCGGCGTGGGGGGACCCGTGGCTCTCTGGAAGGAGGCAGAGCCGTGTGCCCCTTCGGTGGACCCCCCACTCGGACTCAGGCGCTTCCCACCCGTCCAAGATCTCCCGGGAACCTGCCCGGCGCCCTGTGCTGTGTGCCGGCCGCGCTGGGGGCACAGAGACCGTCCGGTCTCACACCGCCGCACCGTTCACCACGCCCTTTATTTGGAGACGCTTTATAAAAAGAAAACAAAGCGGGGCCTTTTGCATTCCCTCGCTGGCGGGACGCAGCATCCAATAAGCCGCAGTCGGTAAAAGGTCTGTGCCACTGACGGGAATTCCAGGACACAAGATAAAAGCTCTCATGTGCTTTCCCTTCGGATTGGATTTCCAAATGGGTCAAACATTTACAGAAATGGCCCAAACTGTACAAATAAACCTTAGGTCTAGTGGGGTGGGCCGTTTACATTACTCTGGGTCAGAGGAGTATGGGAGCCACAGCCCTGGCCCTTTGCAAAGCGCTTTGCACGGCGTCCAGGAGCTCGGCGCCCCGTCTGGGGTCCCTCAGGCCCATCACAAAGCTTCGGGAAGGGCATCACAGTCCCATAAATCCACGGACCCATTCCCACTGCCGCTGGGCGGCTCTGTCCCCCACCAGCTCAAACAAATAAGGATTTTAGCCCGGAATCCCCGGACGCCCACACAGCCTTCACGGGTGTCCCTTCCCCACCTCGTGTCTCTGCAGGTCATGATCTCAGGGTCATGAGATTGAGCCCCGCGTCGAGCTCTGCACTCAGCAGGGACTCTGCTTGAGGAGTCTCTCTCTCTCTCAAGTGAATAAATAAATCTTTACCAAAAAACCCCAAAGAGAACAGGTGTCATCTCTGGAGGCTGGGGATGGGAGGGAAAAACCCGCCGTCAGGGCCACTGCCTGTGACTTGCTATCTGGTGGTAAGTTACAGAAACAGACTGTCACAGGACGGTGCTTCTCCTTCTGGCCAATTTCTAAACGCAAAAGCTACAAGTTCTTTGCAGAAATGGAGAATGACCTCAATCACCAGCCAATGAGCAACTAAAAATTAGTAAGTCTTCCCCCACGTCCACATCCGTGATTCAGACGCAATCACAGCGTCCAGCTCACAGCACTGTTGTGCGTAGATGGGCCACACACGTGGATTCATGAGCCCATCAGTAAGGCCCACGTAATAAAACAGATTATTTTTAGAATTACCGATGGTTTCTGCAACTTCTCGCACACTTTCCTTGTCGCCCCTCACTAGAGTTATTATGGAACAAGATTGTTCAAGTCACTGAGAAGCCTGATACACTCTTTGTTTTCCAGTTCTAAATCCTGGTTACTTCGAATTCACTTTTCTGCATTAAATTTGGGAAAAGGGGCAGCATTTGGAAAGTCCCATAGAAGGGACCAGAAACTGGAAGTTATAAAATCCCGAGCCGTGACATCAGGGAGCGGCAGCGTTGTTTACAGAAAGGCCGTCTTTTCCAGTAACTGAGGCTCCTGGTCATCAACAACAGAGGCCAAAGGAGGAAAAGTTGTAGAAATCTGGAAACCAACCCCAATTTTCTCCTGATTCGTGTCCACGCTTGGGATTCAGAGACGGGTGCGCCCAGGGAGGGACTCGGAGCACCTTCCAGCCCACCCCAAAGGCAGCACGGGCTCAGTCGGAAGGTGGCCGGGATCAGAAGGGAGGATCACGCCTGAACTTAATTAAAAAGGCTGGGGATTTTTCAGGATGAAACTGTGCATTTCCTGATTGTACGGTTTCCCCCAGCGCCCCTCCCAGTGGGGAGTGCTGGCCTTGACCCGTCACTCATTCCACACAGAGAGAAACGTCTGGCTGTTCCGCCCCTAACCCACCTTCGTCATTGCCCAGTCCTGGTCTCCCGTCATGAATGGCTCTTGGAAACCTCGCTGCTGTTGGCGACCACCACGCTGATGGGTCCCACCGTCCCTTCCTCTGTATTATCCGGTTCCCATCGTGCTCCCTCCGCCCATCCCCAGCACCCACTGGGATTCCTGGCCTCCAATGACCTGACCTCCCCGATTCCAATACCTTTGCACCCTGGTTAAGTCCAGGTTGGGTTGTCTGCGTCTAACATGAGAGAGGAACAGACTTGGACCATTGGGTCTCTGGTATATAAGCTGAACCTTCTTCCTAATCATGCCAATGAGAGTCTGTCCCCTGCCTGTCAGAGAGGAAACGGCCATGAGCTGACCCTGGGCTGGCTGAGGTCCAGTGGGCCAGAAGCTCCAACTCGGGGGTAGGTCAAGTTATAAGGAACCAGAGACACATTTCCTGCACAACCAAGACTCGGACTGAGGAGGCAGTGCTCGGTGACAGCTTCCTCTTCGCCGCATTCTGCCACCCCTTGGTGACCGCAGCTGACCTCTCCATCCAGGAGGGTGGCCCTGCCCCCCTTCCGGCCTCCTCTCCCACTTCTCCTGCGTCCTCAGATTCCAGCGTTGAAAAAGCCATCACCTGGACGGGACCTCCCTGTTATAAATGAAGAACCTGAGGGCCAGGAGGGTCAGGAATGTGACAACGGGACCGAGTCCTAGTCTGGCGGGCTCCCATTCTGAGGTGTCACAGATCTCCCGGCCAGACCCATGGGGCATTTGCACACGGCCAGCCTGATCGAGTGCCGCAGATGAACCAGGAGGGGTACAGGGAGCCCTCCGCAGGGAGGGAAGTAGCTTCAGAGAAGCATTAAGTTATGAGGCTGGGAGGTTGCTTCGTCCACTCAGAACACCCATTGCCTCAGACGCCTAGAGGCTACAGGGCCCACAGTGGGCCAGACACAGTGGCTTTGCCAAGGTGATGTGTTGTGTGTAGAGGTTGTTTCTATGTATATAAAATACAGAAGGGTTACCACAATTCTGTAAGGAATACCAGAATAAGGAAGCTCTTTGGGCATGTTAGGGGGACACAAGCACAACTACTCGGACATCAATAAATTTAGGTTCAAGCTACCGAGATGTTTGACTCTCGGCATATGTATGTATCCATCCACCCATTCTTCCATCATCCGTCCGTCCATCCGTCCATCATCCATCTGTCCATCCATCCACCCATTCATCATCCATCTGTCCATCCATTCATCCACTCATCCATCCATCCATCCATCCATCCATCATCCATCCATCCATCCATCCATCCATCCATCATCCATCTGTCCATCCATCATCCATCCATCCATCCATCCATCCATCCATCATCCATCTGTCCATCCATCCATCCATCATCCATCTGTCCATCCATCCATCCATCATCATCCGTCTGCCCATCCATCCATCCACTCATCCATCCATCTATCCATCCATCCACTCATCTTTCCATCATCCATCCATCCATCCCCTACATACTTACATATGTATGTATGTATATATCCATCCGTCCATCCATCCGTCCACCCAACCTTCCATCATCCATCCACCCATCCTTCCACTATCCATCCACTCATCTAATCAATCATCCCCCCATCCATCCCCTACTTACTTAGGCATGTATGTATGTATGTGTGTGTGTGTGTGTATATGTGTCTCTCCATATACGTATGGAGGACCGAAGCCAATGGGATTACTTTCCTGCTGTGGGATTCATGGGAAAGGGTCCTGGTCGAAACCAGAAACTATTTGAGTCCAGTGACCCCAGTGTGCAGTCTTTCCAGGACCCTCCTGGAACCTCGACCCACCCATAACTCCCTGGTACTCATATTCTTCGGTTTATTTTGAGCAATAGTAACCGAATGCCAGAAAACTCCCGCACGCCCTTTAACGCTGGGTACTTCGGTTTGCTGGGTGAGAGACACGATTTGTTCTTTCTCAGCACCACTGTCCCTACAGTAGACCGTTGCATAACGAAGCACGAGAAGACAGGGTTCTGGGTAATTGGCATGTTGTGAAGGGGGACTCTAGGGTTTAAGTGCAAATCTGCCTCAACTTGAACCCTAAGTGCCGTGAAAGCTATGGCCCGACTGCCTCCCTTCCACATGTGAGGAAGTCCCCAGAACACCACATGTGTGCTATGGACAGGGCAGGGAGCCTTGGCAAGCCCCGGGTGCTCACCATGGGCCACCCGCCACTGTAAGTCTGGGCGCATTCACCTTCACGGTCGCCACAACCATCTTACGAAGTGTTATTATTGGTCTTGTTTTACAGATGAGGAAAACAAGGCCCAGAGAGGCTGAGTCACTTGTCCGAACTGGAATCCACACCCAGGCTGGGGTCCATTCAGAAGGGAAAGAAGTCCATGCAGGCATCAAATACAATGTACCCGAGAAGACAATATCAAAGGGGTCACCCACAGAAATGAGCTGGACCTCTCAGAAGCATGGACAGTGACTCTCCCTGCCTCTGACAAGATAAACTACAAGGCCCTGGACGTCCCTATCAGCCGAGGACCCGACGGAGGACAGCATCAGCGCCACACGGAAAGCACCTCGAGAAGGTGGCCCAAAGAGGCGCCACGCCAGCTGGGAGAGCAGTGATGCGGGGCCACGAAAGCGGGCCGGTCCCCACAACTACCACCAGAAGAGAATGCTAGACACAGTCCGGAGCTTCCTGGAGCCTGAAAGCCGGAGGGAGAGATGGGGGACCGCGGCACCTTGCCAAGGAAGGCGGTAGCCTGAGCTGGGTGCTGAGCGTGGGACCGTGGGGGGCTTTGGGGACCAACCACAGAAGTGTGAGTACGTGGGCCTGTCCTTGGGGAACACGGAAGACGGTGTAGGCACCTCCCCTGGGGAAAGTTCCAGAATCAGAACCGGGCATGATCCTTCTGGGTGGGCCCCTACCCTGGGACTTGGGGACAGAGTGCAACTCCATCCCGGCCACCTGTGTGGCCCTGGTGAGCCCCTGGTTTCCTGGGTGTCTCTGTTTCCTCATCTCTACCATGGGAGTAGCAGGAAGAATCAGAGACACACTCCAGGCCAGCGTCCCCGTTTGCAGCACAGCAGGCTTGTATGAAGTTTCCTAGAAGAAAGTTTTGTACCTGCTCTTCCTTGCCCCCCACACAAGATCTCCAGTGGGGAAACTGTTAATATTTTATGAGGTTGTGGTTAGGCCAAGATCTGAACTCCCAGCCAAGGAAATCAAATCTAAAAACCCCAGGGGAAGTCAGTCCAGAGGCACTGACAAGTCCATCTCTAATGCCCCCGGGAGCTGGGTCTGCGGGGGGACTCTAGGCGCTGGCTTTAAGAGCATCTCACCAGGTGACCAAGCCTCTGTGTGAGGGGCACATAGTGGCATTGCCGCCCCCTCTGAGGATGGGATGGGGACGGGGTGGCTTTGTTGTCAGTCACATGCAGACGCTGCCGCTTGGAAGAAGGGCAGATAAACGCGCAGTGGGAGGACAGATCTGGAGGGTGGGGAGGGGAAAGTTGTCTGCTCCCCAGAGCTCTCAGCTTCTCTGGGAAGAAGGTCCGTTCTGGGAACGGTGAGCCACCTTGCCCAGGATGGCGGCTAGCTAGACACAGTGCCAGATTCAGTCCTGAAAGCTGTCTGCGGGTAGTTAGCAAAGCCCTCAGCCCCCACCCCCGGGCGCGGGGGCCAAAGCGAACAGCTAAAGAGAAGCCTGCCCCGAAACGGGTGAAATTAGTGTCAAACAGCCCCGGCGCCCACCCATCCCCAAGTCCCTAAGGGCCCCTGGATACCGTGGACCAAAGCCGTCCCAACGGGAAGTCAGACAAGCAAACAAACACACACCAGACATCTCCTTGAATTGATTCGGTGCCTCAGTTGGATCAGACTGCCTGCGGGTTCTGCATGTGGAACAGGGCACGCCTGTTTGAGCACTCCAAAGCAGGGGCCATCTCTGGCCCTCACACCTTCCCAGGGCTGGAGGAGGTAATTGCCATCTCCCGGGTGCAAAAGTAAACAGGGGCGGGTCTTCCTTGCAAAGTGCCTCATTTAATTACACCAATAAGAACTTGAAAGCAAGCCTTGCCACAGAGGACCGGGCATGCCGATTTACTCCACCTACAGAAACTAGACGGTCGCCAGAGGCTCCCTCATGATTTCAAGCCCACCAACACCCCAAGAGTTGGGCTTCATGTCTGCACTATAATGAGAGCTGAGGGGTGACTAGTTACCCAGAGAATCGTTAAATGCAGAAATCCCAGTGTTAATCAGGAGATGACAGATTACGTTATAATTCCACACAGTTCTTCCTACCTGGCCCCAGAGACAGGAAGAGGTTGGTGCAAGGATTTCTATTTATTGCTATTATATTTAGTTGTATCTTATCTAATCCTGTTCAGACGTAAGCAGCAGCTACTGAGTAGGACTTCCGAGAAAATATCTTGAAGGGCTGATCAGCTGAGAGGGCTGCCTTTTGTCTTCTTCCATCACCACCACTTAATTTCTGCCTGGAATGTGGATGCAATGGATGGGGTTGCAGCAGCCTCCTTGGGCCATGAGACCTCAAAAAGAAAAATCTTGCCAAGTGGCTAAGAAAGACTTCTGAATACCTTCATGGAGCTAATAGCCAGAGCCCCCATCTTTTGGACTTTTATTCTAATGGGAAAAGCATAATATTCCAAAAAAACTACTTGAGTTTGAATTCCAACCCTGCTGCCTCTTACTATTATTGCCATTAGCCACAGGCAAGTCACTTTAAATTCTCTGCCTTAGTTCCCTTGTCTAAGTTACCAGGATAATAATATTACTGACTTCACTGAATTGTTATGAGGATTAGACACATATCCTTATATAAGTAACAATAAAAACTGTATACACACATTTAAAGAAATATAACGACAACAAAAAATAAGAAATAAAAACACAACAACCCCCAGCAGTGGTGACCTGCAGAGACCATCAGTACCTCCTGTTTCTTCGACTCCAGCATTTTCTTGGGGTTTTTTCTTTCATTTTCTCCCTGAGTTTGGTTTTCCATCTTTATGGCTGGTTGTTGAGCTATGAAATATAGTGAATTCCCTTTCCCTAAGTCGACCATGAGCACAGAATTCGACCCAACACAGCCCTCTAGCCACTACAGACATTCAGGGCTGCCAAGACCAAGACTATGAACCCTGCCTCTGCCCCTGTCAGGATGGGTGAGCCCACACTCCGAAGCTTGTCCGTGAATTTGCGGAAGATTTAGATCAGTTCGTCAGGAAGCCCGGTCCGGCTGAGCAGGCCTGCTGTCACTTCTCAGGGCAGAGTGAGTGCCCCTGAGACAGACCACGGTCTCTCATGTAGGGTCTACCCCACCGGGACCCCCTCTCCAACTGCCAGCTCAAGTTCCTTCTCACAATATCCCCGCTTGGTCTGTCCATAAGAGCAGGGGGCCGGGTCTCGTCTTGCTGAGGACCAAGCCCTCCTGGCAACTCGAGGATCTGGAGCTGGGCGACGTCCAGGGGGGCCCCTTGTAGGACATTCCCTGAATCTCGCAAGCTAATTGTGGAAGTCGCCATGAGTCTGTGGGTCCTTCACTTTTGTTTACTTCTTGGGAGCATCTTCCATGGAGGGCTCGTCTGGGAGAGCCTTGGTGCCTGAGAAAGGCGGCCAGATTTCCTGGGACTGTTTTAATTTTGGATGCTGCCCAAGAGATGCAGAGACAGGATTCAAATGAAGTTTGTTTGGTTGATGATCCCAGGAAACATTATGGGTGAGTGGGGAAGGGAGACGGGGGCAGAGGGCAGCGGGCAGCTCGCAGAGGGCGGATCATCAGGCCGGCTAGCACCAACGGGCCACCAAGCTGAGCTCTGCTATGGGGATTCTTGGAGCCGGTGCTCAGTTACCCCATAGAGGCAGCGGGGGTAGTTACCAAAGGCTTCTGGGTCAGGGAGAGTGGGAGAGGGAGCGACTGAACCCCCAGGATTTCTCAGGATTGCTATGCAGGCAGCAAAGACCAGAGGCAGCCCCAGGCAAAGGAAAGCAGGGGGCCAGCCCTGGAAGCCGGGCAGGCACACTCTGCCACGCAGAAGGTGAAGAGGCCCAGGGAGGTGGTGCGCCCGCATGCCACGGAGGCTCAGAAATATTTTCTATAGTAAATGCACACTTTTCCAACAGAAGGAGCAACACGTTGCACCCTTCCGAGATGGCCACAAGTATATCTCCCATCTCCCATGTGCTTCCCTGGGGAACCTTGCTCCCTGAGAGGTCAGGCCTATGTCCCCTCCCCTTGGATCGGTGGCTCTGGGGTCACTTCCTTCAGTACAGTGGCAATGCTGCTGGGGGGCTCCTGCAGGGTCCTCTCAGGGCACTGGACCTGGGGGGCGCCGGCTGCCCCATCAGACAGCCGGCACTGAGGCCGCTGAGCTCGAGGGGCCGCGGTGAGCGCTCCAGGCCACAGCTCGGCGCTGGCTGGCGGCTGGAAGTGTGCATCTGACCCCAACCAAGAGATACCCCAGCTGAGCCCTTGTTGCCTTCCTGACCCACAGAATCCTGAACAAAACAATACCATTCTTTTAGCTGCCGAGCAAGAATAACCAGAACAGAAGCAACAGCCCCACACCCCATGCTCAGGGCGCGACGGCTGCAAACATATGGCGCTCAGCTATATGAGCTATATGATACTCTGGCTCATGGTAATTACTCCACGGCTTCACGACAATCTCAGCACTGAATTCTCCCTTCCCAAGAGTGGGGTACTTCATCTGCATCTCAAGGGGAGTGTCTGGCCAGCTCCCCCCAGGGGGAAAGCCCCAACCGCTGCCCAAAAGGTAAGGGAAGTCCCAGGAGAGCCCTGTGAAATGTCAGACTCCCTGTCTGCATAGAGACAAAAGGTCCTCAGGGCCGTACCTATCACTGAGGTGAAGAGCCGCCCTGTTCTCACAGACCACAGGAGCTCGGGTCCTGTGTCCCCTGAAGCCCATGATGACGACATCATCCACTCAGAAAGTTAAGCTGCCTAGACTTGACCAAGAGCTAACTAATACCCATCAGCTCATTCGGCCTCCTAGGGTCTCTAGCTGTCATTCAAAAACGCTGACCCAGGGGCGCCTGGGTGGCTCAGTGGTTTAAGCCGCTGCCTTCCGCTCAGGTCATGATCTCGGGGTCCTGGGATCGAGTCCCGCATCGGGCTCTCTGCTTGGTGGGGAGCCTGCTTCCCTCTCACTCTCTCTGCCTGCCTCTCTGCCTATTGTGATCTCTCTCTGTCAAATAAATAGATAAAATCTTTAAAAAAAAAAACAAAAAAAAACGCTGACCCACTCCGGCCACAAGGGGAGGGGGACTGGGCTTAAAAGAAGAGAAAGCTGGATCCCCTCCCAGGAGCCCATTTCTAAAGGTCTGGCCACACTGCCTTGTGGAAGATCAAAGGCAAGGCCAGGAGGCCCTGGGGTGCAGAGATTCTGGGGCATGGCACGGGGCCAGGGAGGTGGGCCTTAACCCTGAGACGGGGGCTCCCCCCCCCGCCCCGTTTCACCGCCTCGGAGGCTGCGGTCTGGGACTCAGCCCCTGTGCCCTGCGCCACCTTGGGGGCCAGGACATGCGGCTGGGTCGGAAACAGACACCCAGGTTCTGCAGGAAGCGCCCACACAGATGCTCAAACAGCCAGCACAGGAACACCGTCCAGGAGGAGCCTCAGTGTTCCCCTCTGTAACAGGGGGACTGTGCTTTGTGGGTTGTTGTGAAATCCAAGGGGACAAGACCCGGGGAAGCACACAAGTCTCAGCATCTAGCCCAAGTCCCCGTGTGGCGGCGCTAGCCCCGTCCCGTGGAAAGCCATCGGCTTCTTCCTTTCAACCCGCAGCTGGGAAGGAGTCAAGCCCTGGCCCTGGGGCTCCCTGCACACTGGCTTCAGGCCTCAGTTTCCCCACTTGTGAAATGGACTCATGGGGACTGACTGGGGTGGCGTGTGAAAGGGGCCGGGACCGGGTATCCTTAAGTGGGTTTAGATCACACCCCTGAGCCCCGCTGTGCAGCTTGCAGGGGTCTGGAGGGACGCTGCCCTCTGTCGCCTCTGGACCTTCTTCCCAGCTGGGTCTCAGGGCTGCAGGAGGCGTGGCTGAAGCCGCACACCCCGTGGGGCCAGGGTCTGCTGACCAAGGCCCTCCTCCAAACCTCATCATTCCCTTCTCCCTCCCTCCTCCCCTCCCCCACTTCACACTTTTAGCTCCTTGCAGCTTCTAGGACCCTTTCTCTGAGCCCAAATCCCCTGTGCTCTGCAGGTCGGCTCCTGCCTGGTTCCCACATTCTGCCCCAGTGGAAACCTGGGTGCGTGGATTTCCTTCTTTCCTGCTGGATGCGGGAGTCATGGGGGCAGGCCTGGGAGCCCCTGGTCCCCTGCATGGGGGACTTGGAGCAAGTCACAGACTGGTGACTGTCACTTGGAGCAAGTGACAGCCTGGTGGCGCCCCACGAGAGGACTGCAACCCAGGGACACAAAGGCATCCTCCGTTCTCTAGACCCTAGTAGCTTCTCCGGGCTCTAAGAATCATCACTGGTTCTCCCCGGAGCACTTGGCACAGGACAGACTAGAGCCCAGAACCCTCAGGGGACAATCGTGGGGATGAAGCCCTCCACCCACGCCTGGAGGGCCAGTCTCTCCAGAGCTCAGGAGCTGCACTCTCAGGCTGTGTAGACAGTGGTGTGACCCATGCCAGCTCACTCCGGCACCTGCTCGTGCTCCGGCAGCGGGCGTAGGAGCTCCTTGAGGCCATCTCCCGACTGAGCATCACCCCAGCACAGAGAGGAAATCCAGCTCCTGAGCCGCTCCAGGCTCTCTCGGCATCTTGGGAGTTGGCCGGTTACCTGTCACAGCTGAGCTCCCCCTGTTCACCGCCGCTGGGCCCTGCGGCCAGGCAGTCAGGGGGCCAGGGACCGGTGACCTTAGCCCTCCTCCCCTCCAGAGCTCAGTGGGAGGGGGGGGCTGTAAGCTGAGCGCAGCACCTCCGAGGCTTGTGGTGGGGGAGGAGGAGCTTCCACCGGGTGGCCTGACCCAACCTACATGGTGGGGGGGGGGGTTGAGGGTGGGGTCTCAGTCCCAGCGGGAGGGCTGGGGGGGGCCCCTTCTGCTGACTTGGGGCCGGGGGCCCTGAGGCCAGAGAGGGGATGCTGCCAGGACAGACCTGGGGGCTGGAGAACGTTTACCTCCCTCCCTTGCTAAGCGGGAGGGCTTTCCGGGTGGGTTTCTGCCTCCCTCCCTCTCCCCTTCCTCCCCACTTAGGTGCTCCAGGCCTCACCTCCGATATCCCCCACTCCCAGTGTCCTTCTCGGAACTTCCCTCCGGCTCCCTCCTGGCCTCCCCTCCAGCCCACCTCTGGGGGCCCCAGCACTCTCTCTCTGTGCTCCTTGCCCCTCTGGGCTCCTCACAGCCAGCCCAGCGGCTCCCACCCGTCCCAAGGCACTCCTGCGCCCCCTCCCATGCCCCCTGCCTACCCCAGGGAACCCCCACTCTCCAGAGTCCCCCATGTACCCCTCCCAGTAGGCTCTTGGGCCTAAGTTGGCCTTGTAGGTGGAGGTGAAGGTCAGGACTGCCCCTCTGCCCCTGAGTGGGTTAGGCCAGCTCTGACCCAGCAGGATCACAGCCTGCTTCCCTCTGGAATAAAAGGAACACGGGAGCAGGGTGGCCAGATTGAGCCTTGGTTCAATCAGGATCTGACCCTGTGATACTAAAAATTTTAGAGGAGAGAAATGCCAAAGAAAAAAAACGAGTTAAGATTACAGAGAACCCCATTTTGTCTGGAGCTGTCCCTGGAAAGGAGGAGAGATGGAGAAAGGGCCGTTGTTTGGAGAAATTTGTGTTTCCGGTCAGAAAGAGAAAAGGCAGCAGCTTCTCCTGCAGAGGGCTGTCCTCCCCATTCGGAAAACCCTTCCCCTGAGACCGAGACCGAGACCGACTTTCCTTCCACTTGGTTCTGGGGGCCCTCGGGGGAGGGAAGGAGGCACCACAGGCATCAGTGGTAACAGGGTGCATCCCCAGGGGTCCTGCTGGGTCACAGTTGGGGCTCCCCGTCCTTCCCTTATTGGAGCCCCCAGTGATGACAGAAGGGCCAGGTGGACCCCCGCTGGGGATGACGGAGCCAGATTTACCATCAGGGAGAATCAGAAAGGGGGTGCAGATGTTTCCTCACTAGGGCGGCCCCCTGCCTTCTCTTGTTTCTCTGAAATCCATTCACAGAGAGGACCACAGGTCAGTGAGAGAGAGAGAGAGAGAACTGGGAACGTGAGAAAGGCCAGGGCCAGGGTAGATGGTGTAGAAATGCTCCACTTTGGTAAAGAAAAATCCTCATTCTGACTTGAGATCTTCTTGGCGAGGTGTCCCTGCTCATGGTCAGTGCTTTGCTCCGGGTCGATGTGGGACCTTCAGTCCAAGTCATTTCTCTCTGTGATGCTTGAAACTGGGATGACAGTCACTGTTTTTGTAGTAAGAGGGTCAAAAGAGTGATACTGCGAATATGACTTTCCTTCCAGTAAACAAGGGTGGAACCGGGGTGGGGATGGACTTCGGGATAAGCTGGGACGATACAGAACCTTCTAGCAGGGCCGGTTTCCAGTCTGCCACCGTAAGGAGCCGGTGACATGCTCACCTCGAAGGAGGTTGCAAAACTGAGCTCATGTAACTCAGACCAGTGCTGGCACCACAGCGAGTGGTGAGCGTTAGCCCTGCTGCTCTTGCTAGAATTTTCACTGTTTCGATCCACCAGGCACCCATGAACTGAAATCGATTTCTGTGCCTTTGCTGGGAGGCTGCATTCGCTCGCTCGGAAGGCGTCTGCTGACTTTTGAGTGGCTTCAGCGGTGGTGGAGCAGCCGGGGCAGGAAGTGCCGCCCGCTCCCTAAAACTCAGCCCTGGTGGCCTGGGTCTGCTATGACAATCCCCTCTGGGGGTCGAGAGGCGACCTCCTACCGACCTCCGACCTAGGTCTCCCCTGCTGGTCCCCAGCTCAAGCCACAAAACTTCCGGTCCTAGCAGCTTTGCTCTCGTCCCTTCCTTCTCCCCGGTGGAACCCGTTTGGGAAAAAGGACTTGGAACCAAGAGCCGAGTTTCCGAAATTGCACTGATTCACATCGACTTTGGCAAACAGCTCCACCTCACCACCTCCGGTTCTCAGACAGACGGGGTTGGGGAATCGCACTCCCCTTGCCCAGGAAGGCTGAGCCGCACAGAAGCACAGGCTGCCCCGCTCCGGCCCCGCCAGCCTTTCCCAGCCCAGGCGGGAACGGGGCTGCCCTAGGTTTTAAAGCTATTTTCTGCTCAAGACCATGAAAAATTGTATCGTAGAAAAATAACGAAGGTGGGGGGAATGTTCAGCAATCAAATAAAGCAATTTGCAGGAACAGCGCATGCACCATTCGTCCTGTTTTTTAGAAGATCGAGAGAAAATAAATCACAGTAACAGCTGTAGTTCGTGCCTGTGGGTGCGGATTCGATGCCAGGCACAGCTCCTCACTGGTGTGTGTGCATGTGTGTGCATGTGTGTGTGTGTGTGTGTGTGTGTGTGATTTGTACACGAAAATGCCCAAATGTGAAGAGTTGGTATCTCCCGGTGCTGGCATTTTCGTGTTTCCCCCGCCTCCCTTTTGTGCTGCTGTGTTTTCTAGATATTCTATAATAAACACGGGATACTTTTGCAAACTGTTTCTATACACTTTTTTCTTAAGAATCATGAAAAGTCAGGTCAAGCGCCCTTTTCCCGTGTAGAGAGGAGGGTCTGGAAGCCCTGAAGGCAGGGGCTGGCCCCGGCTCCCTCCCTCCCTCCCGCGGGGCCAGCTGGATCCTGTCTGTTACCTCCGCAGGACCCCATCACATCGGTCCGAGGGTTTCCTGGAGTTGCTTAGCCGAGGTCTTCCCACATCCTAGATGATCGATACGTGATATTAAGTAATGCTTTTCAAAAGCATGTTTCACGACCTCCCCAGTCACATCAAAGTGCAACCAAAACCTTGCCCCCCCCCAAGGTGCCTGTCTCTGGGCACACTATCTGCTCTGCTGGAGGGTGGGGGGAAGGAGGAGACACGGGACACGGAGACCCTCTCGGACCAGGCCCTGAGCCATGCACCGCATGTCCAGTCCCATCTGGAAGGAGGGTGCGGGGTCTCCACATTCCAGGTGAGGAGGCCAAGGTTCTGTCCGAGAAGCTCAAGCTGGTCCCCAAAGTCTTCCTTGTCCCTCTTCCCGTTTGCTTCCTCGTCTGTCTTAATGAGAGAAAAGTTCTGCTCAAAAAGCTACTCTACACGACCAAATAATTACACTGTTGTTGTTTTAACTGAATTGGTCAGCCAGTTTAATTAAAGCCGGCAGGCGGACGGCCCCTCACACCAGGGCTGCAGACAGCACCCCCCCCACCCCCCCACCCCCGCCATGCCGCACGCCTGTGTCTTAGCAAAACAGAGCTCTACCTTGGAGGGCAGGGGGCCGAGGGGTTGGTTTAAGAATGTTATCGTCTCATTTAAGGAAAAAAGAGGAGAAGAAGACAGGCAGAACTGTTTGGCCAACAGCAAAATCAATTTATAAATGACCCTTCCCTGTGTCCTATAAACTTTCCTTTCTCCAGATTCCGAGAACCTGGGTTTGGGGAACATTTTGTTTAAAAAGAAAACCATACATTCAGTAAAAAGAGGAAAACGTTTTGTCATCAACATTGTAGTGAAGTGTGTATTTCCCATAAAATACGTGACTCCTCTCCGTAACAGGAGCCAGGAGTGTTCATGTGTGAGTTTCAAATGCACTCGCAGTCAGGAGGGGGATCATGCAGGGCATGTGGAAACGGGATCCAGCAACTGGTGAGTGCCTCGCTGACCTCCTACCTCCCTGAGCATTGTGACAGGCTAGGGGTGGGGGGAGACTAAACAAGAGTTACTGAGTGCTGGGTGACTTCTGTGGGTCCGTTCCTCAGTCCATCCCTCTCCCCAGGAACCGAGGTGCAGATCCAGGGGTCCTACTGGCCCTTAACAATTCACAATTCGGGGCCAAAAGCCTCACAGAGAAGCTCTGGCGGACAGAGCCCTGGGTTTGAATCCCGGCTCCACCCGGATGACCTTGGACCAGCACCTTGGACCAGACAGGGCGCAGGGTCAGGACCAGAGGGTGGGGTGAGGCAGGCACGGGGCTCTGAAAACTCAGTCACAAAGAGAAACAGAAGTTCTATGTTTACAAACAAAACAAAATTTAGGACTTACAGACCCCGCAAATGAGGCCCCAGGGACATGCAAAATATTGTTTTGCAAAACAAAACAATTAATGCAAAAAATCCATGATAAACCGAATATAAGAACTATAAAGGAAGACAGGATCCGACCCTATCTTTGCCTGAGACTTCCCACTTGCCTCCCCCTGATCCAGACCCTGTGTCCTGACTCCACGTAAAAATGTGGTATTTACTCGGCATGGATTTATTTTTGCATTCATTTAGCTCTTCCTTCTTGATGTCTGAGCTTTTCAGGGCCTCCTTCAATATTCTGTGCCCGAGGCCAGTGCCTCACTCCCCTCCCCTTGCTCCCTGCCCGGGGAAGAGCCTCACCCCTCTGGGCCCCCATGGGAGGGGTCTTCCTAGAGCCAGCCGGGCTCCGGGCGCCCCCAGGGGAGTGTAGCTGCAGAGCAAACGTTTGACCTCCAGGCCAGGATGGTTCCTGCGTCCACGTGTGAAGTACCGGGGTCAAGTCCTAAGACACCCTTGTCTCCCCTGAGCTAGCGCTGCCACTGGGCAGACAGGAGCAGGGCATAGGAGAAGGCTGCATATGGGGATCTAGCCTGGACCTGCCAGGGCCCCGGAGGCCTTCCTGGAGGAGGCCACACTCTACTAGGCCAGGGAATTTGAAGAAGGGAAGAGACAGCGCCTGACGGAGGTGACTCTGACACAATGATGGGTTGAAGAAGTCGCCCAGGCAGATGCAGAGCTGTTATAAGGTCCAGGCAAACAGAAACACCCTCCTCGGCAGCAGATTTCTTTTTCCTTTTTGGCTAGGGCACACACAGGCATACCCCGGAGCTACCTCTCCCACCCGGCCCCCAGAGGGGACGGCGGCCTCCCTGCCCCACACTCCCTCCTCAGGTGCATCTGCTGGCCTGGCCTGTGTCTTCGGGTCGCCCTTTCCAGCCACCTGTGGTCTCGGCTGGCATCTACTCCTCACCCACATCTGCAAAGGCTCACTGAGCCCAGGCGTCTGCATGTCCCTGGGGCCTCATTTGCGGGGTCTGTAAGTCCTGAGTTCCTCCACAGAATTCTTTTTTTTTTAATAAAGATTTTATTTATTTATTTGACAGAGATCACAGGTAGGCAGAGAGGCAAGCAGAGAGAGAGGAAGGGAAGCAGGCTCCCTGCTGAGCAGAGAGCCCAATGCGGGGCTCGATCCCAGGACCCTGAGATCATGACCTGAGCCGAAGGCAGAGGCTTTAACCCACTGAGCCACCCAGGCGCCCCCAGAATTCTTAAATCCTTCCTCAGTCCCTCTTGCCTCAAAGCAAGCCCCCAAATCCCATCAGCTGACACAGTCCAGAAAGTCAATCCACTTCAGCAAAAACTCGGTGCTCCCACTAACCACCAGCCCGAGGGGCGGTGAGGGGCTGGTGAAGCCGGCTCTACGGCCGGGGCGGGGGCCCCGCGCAGACACAAGCGTTCAAGGAGGGTGTGCGTGGATTTGGGGATATGCCCGTGATGCACATTAGGTTAGGATGGAAAAATCAGGCTCCCACCCAGTCCGACGTGACCCCCTTACACAGCTTGTGTGTAGACAGAGAGAGGCCTGGGTGGGGAGGGCTAGGGGCCACCGAACGCTGCCTGTGGTGACTTAGGATGCAAAATCAGGAGGGGACAAGTTCTTAAAACGTCTTCTTTATATTTCCTGGCAGTGGTTAAATTTTCTACACGGCTGTTTCTGCTGTACCACCACTAGCCAAACCCCGGCTAAGCTACTTGCATTTAGTATGACTGGTGAATAAGACGGGCCTGATTTTCCAGGGAAATACACAGAGACGAAGGCAGATTCTGGGTGTCCAGGGCTGGGGGAGGTAGGGGGAGAGAGAAGCTGACGGGGACGGGGGGCTTGGGGTCTGGACACGCTCTGCAACCAGACCCGGTGGAGGCCACGCAGCCTGCGAGCTGAGACGGCGGTTCCCTTTAAAGCACCTGGTTTTCTGTTATGTGATCTGAACCGCAATGGAAAAGGAGCTGCTTCCCTTTTGTCGAATGAAGTCACCCCTCTAACTTCGAGTTATGCGTTTGATGACTGAGCCAGTTTGGTTGGGACAGCAGATGACCGATTTCTGACTCTGTGTTTGTGAAACCCAGAAGGGCCGACGACGGGTGCGTGGGGTGCGTGGGATCCAGCCGGGCAACCACCGAGGGGGTGGGGGGGGAGCGTGTTCTGACGTGCGAAGCCTCTCCACGGGGGGCCTCGGATCGCCTTCTGTCCCACCAGCCTCAGCTTCTTAACGCAAAGGTCTAGCCCGTTATCCCCTGAGACTAGCCTTCTAGAACCTCCACTTTGGTGGAAAGGGGGGAAAAAAAAAGGTATTTTCTCTGTGTGTCTGTCTCTGTGTCCTTTCCATCCCTGGTCACTGCATGCGCTATCAGAGATGACTTACAGGATATAAACATTAAAGAGGAGGAAATCGTCAATGAAAACCACAGAATTGGGTAAAGAGGGGAATCATTAGAACATATCCGCTGAGGCCATGAGCTGCGCGCAGCTGTCGTCGTGGGTCATAAACCTGAAATGCGCGCACAGCGTGTTTGCCTCCCCTGCGAGATCCCGGTCAAACGACACAGGTACACACTGGGGCCCGCAGACCCCTGCCGACATGGGCCCTGATCTCCAGACGGACCCGTCTTTCCTTGGGCTGGCGCATGCAGACACACAATCCCACGGCCCCGCAGCGGGCTCGCTGTGTACCAGTCCACACACGCAAGCCCGGACCGGACAAGCGTGTGTTTACCTCCGTGGTCAGGATCAGGAACAGCACTTAGGCCCCATTCGGCCTGAGGGGTGATTCATGCCCCTGGTCTGTCTGGGCGAACGTGCAGTGGGGGCCGGGGCTCACGGGGAGGCTGGAGGTTGCCAGAGAGAGGGTGGAGGGCACGTAGCCCGTGAGGGGACGTCTTGATTCACCCAGAACCCCGTCTGCAGCCCGTCCATTGTAGAGCTCCACACGTACACCATGTCGCTCTTTCCTCCCTCCCCCTCCCCCTGAGCAGGTCCAGCTGGAAGGAGACAGCGCTCTGAGTTCAGTGGGCGCAGACAGGACTAAAGTAAACAGACTGGTCATCGGCAGGCAGTCAGCGGCCTCTGGACAGATGATCAGTGTCGAGCTGGTGGCGGACCACACACACGAAGCCCCCTTGGACCACACAGGCATCCGCCTGCCCGGCCTGCCTACGCCACACGCACACACAGGCTGGCCTCGCCTCACCGGCGCGTTTCCCCCACGCCACAGGAGATCTGCAGAAGGGTCTAGAAACAGCGCGGGGTAGCAGCCCCGTGGCTGCCCCTGCTGCCCCCAGGGTCCCCTGCCAAAGCCCCCTCAGATCGGGTCACGCGATAGAGACCACTGGCCCGAAGAGGCCGATGGGCAGGGTCTCGGGGTCATGCGCTCTGTGGGCCTCAAGGCCTCAGCGTCTCCCTTGCGAGCTGGGGTGCTCGCGGCAGCCGGCAGCGGGGTGTACGGACCCTCGCCTCCCAGGGCCGTGGCTCACCCACTCCTTGGAGCCCCGCACCGTGTTCCACTTATTCTCCTCCAGAGAGTGGCCCGCATCCCCCCGAGGCCTGCACACCAGCCAGGCCGGCACCCCGAACACTGGTCGCCCTTTGCCGGGTGGCCGCCCTCCTTCCCAGAGGCAGCTCCCACCTGGCGGTGACTTCCGCAGACCCAGAGGCCAGCCAGGACCCGTGCAGCTGCGTCCTGAAAGCTCCCTGAGAGGGACGCCTCTGCGGGATACTCGCTAAAGCTGTGCCCTTCCAGCATGTTCCGAGCACCCCTCCCCCACCCGCAGCTTCCCTGGGGAGCACAAGGTGAGCGGGAAGCCGAGGGACGCTCTCCAGGGACCTGCTGCTCCTCACTGTGGGGACCCTGAGTTCAGACACGGGCGGGGGAGGCCCTGCCCCCCCCCCCCGACCATTCTGTCATCTCAACGAGGCTCCCGGGTCCCTGCACACCTCGCTAATGAGGAGCGAGCCGGCCACGGCGGGGCTGGCGGTGGTTTTGGCTGGGACGCGCCTTGGAAGGGGGCCCATGTACTCAGACTCACCAGGCTTACGGAGCAGAGGTGCGGCCCCCGGGCGGTGGAGCGGGTGCAGGCTGAGGAGGAGCGTCTCCGTCCCGGGGACACCTTGGACCCCCGCTCCGGGGTGGGGTGTGTGGCCCCAGGCCGCCCACGGCACCATCTGCAGGCTTCGCTGCAGGCCCCGCGCGGCCGGCGGCTGACCGGGGCCATCTGTCTTCATTACACGGGTTTATTTGGGGAGGCGAGCGATGGGGGGCTGTCATGGCTGAGAGAAGGCTTGATCTATCGGCAGACGCGCTTTGAAGCGCTCTTCAAGGTTGCAGCGAGGCGGATGCAGCCCTGGCCCTGTCCCCATGCAACGGGGGTTTTCAGTCCGGGGACCTCCAGGAGTGGCCCTCCTGGGGAGAACTGGGTGTGAGCCGAGCCTCCAGACTTTGCACTACTGCTCTCGTGGCCTCCGCCCACCGCCCCGTCCAGGGTTTTCTTGAGGTCCGGTGCACTTCGAACGATCCAGTCCATGACTAGGAGGGGTCAATGCTGAACATCAAGGACAGAAGCCTCGTAATCTGGAGGGGGGGGGCAGACAAGAGGCAGAGAGGGACATGAGATTCTCAGAGAGTGGGGAGGACACTGGGATAGCGGCACAGAATAATGGGGTGGAAATGCCGGCAGGCACCTTCCCGGCCAGTGCGCAGCGGCCCCGGGCCGGGGCTCCGTCTGGATTTAGATCTCAGAAACCATCCAGTGAGAATCTGTTCTCCGTGACTCTGGGTCTTCCTTCAAGGCCCAGCTTCCTGGTACAGCAGCCCACGGTATCTCAGTCTCCTCTTCTGGAAAACGGGCTGATAAATGTACGGAACTCCCACAGCTGTCCCCTGAGGACCGCGTGAAGTCACACACCCCAGTGAGACCTGGAGTGATGGCCGCAGTGGCAGCCGCAGTGGCCGTCCCTGCGGGGGGAGCTCCATGTTTAGTCTGCGCCTGGGATGACAGCGTGCTGGAGCAGCTCTGTCCACTCGGGCAGGGAGGAACAACGCAATCTGGTCCCTCCCTGCCACACTTCTCCCTGCTCCTCGATGGTGTGGAATTATTAGTGAACAGTCTGCAGCGTTAGTCCCACAGGGGAGGGACCCTGAGATATTAGCGTAACAGAGGACTGACCTGGCGGGAGGGGAGGGCATTCACTGGGATACCTTTGGGGACACGGAGGATGGTTACTGACTTCATTCCAGGGCTCACTTGACCTTCCCTCTGACCTTCCCTTTGGCGCTGAGATCCAGGCTCCGGCGCACATGCGGCGGTGATCAAGGCAGGCATAGTTAGGTGTACTGTCCCTGCACTCATCCGTGAAATGGGTCTAACAGCCCTAACAGCAGGAGGACAGTGAAGATTGAATTTTGAAAGTTGGAAGCACGTGCCAGATACTTGACGGGTGAGTAGCAAATCTGCCTCCTGTCTTTCCTTCCCTTTCCCCTTCCTTCCTTCCCCTGGGTCCCCCCATCTCCCAGACTTCCCTTTTTAAAAGACCACGAAAATGTGCAGCAGAGTCCCTGAACACTGGAGAAATCACCTGTGAGGACATTGGAAGCAGCCACTTTAAACGGGGTCCGGAGCCTGTCCTGGCAGCCTCTCCCTGGAGCCTGGGAAGCCCGGGAGGCTTCTGGCCGGAAGCAGAAACACGGGCTCTGGACACAGGTTCCCACAGGGTGGGTGTTCCCGAACCTGTGCCACGGGGCTGGGGGTAGAGTGAGGAAGCACCAGATTCGGAAGGGAAAGTCCCCGTGTCTTCGGGATCAAGGGGGCAGCGACACTTGGCCACTCACTGAGCACCTCCTTGGGACCCGGCGCCTTGAGGTTTCTGTGCCTCCGTTTTCGGAGCCCTCCCGTTCGGGGGTCATTTGCTGCTGCCGACCTGGGGCACAGAGAGGCCCCGACACCCCGTCCCAGGGGCGCACTGCCCAAGCCGTGGCGCTCCAAGCCTGGAGGGCGGGGCGGGGGCTCTTCCACCACGCACCGATGCTGGCCTGCACGGGCGGCCGCGCACCAGGCTCGAAGTCAGACCCCAGCGCTCCCAGCGGCGTGCGGGAATTCCGGCTGCCCGTCAGGGCCCGGTGCAAGGACAACACGGAGCCTGCTCTCCGGCCGGCATGGGAGGCGTTTTGACTCCTGCTGAGAAACATGAAGGTCGTGACCCACCAGCTTCCCCAGCTGCCCTTTCCTCACCAGGGGAAAATCTGACAACAGCCTTGTTATTTATGAAGCTAATGCAATCCAGAGGCTGTTGGCACATGGGAGGGAGCGGGAGAGAGCTCGGGAGAGGGGTCTGGCCCCACAGAAACCCGTTTCACTGGCTGCATGGTGAGCAGGACAGCCGTCGGAGGGCGGGCGGGGAGAAGGCTCCCCGTGGCTCTGAGGGGCCCACGATGCTCGGAGGCCAGCACACACTCATCCAGGGGCCCTGGGTCCCAGGTGCCTTTGCACCGTGCAGCCTGGGAGGCGTCCTGTGAGCGTTCCCTGCTTAGTCCTCCTCTGGGAATCGTGCACGTGGAGGGGAGGAGCTCCCCGGAGCCAGCATTTCTGTGGGGCAAAGGTGGTCAGTGACTTCTCATGCTTCCTCGTTTTCATGCACAGGCTCAGAGACTGGCTCTTCCTGGGAGCAGAAAAGCTAAGTTAGGTTTTTTTGTTGTTGTTGTTTTGTTTTTTAAGGTGAATTTTTTTTTTTCTCCTGGGAAGTTTATTCTCTTCAAGACTCACTCACAAAATCAACATCGAAGAATGACTGAACAGAGAGATGCTATTTTGATTTTCTATGTTTCATTGACCAGAGGGGATGAGCGGGCATGGAAAGACACTGTGTCACAGAGACCTGGTGTGACTCCGGCCCCTCCACTCACTGGGCCTGTGATCTTGGCTGGGTCACTTGATGTCCCCTTCACTAGTGAAAGGGGGATGGGGCCAGAACTCAGCCCCACAATGTGTGAGCTAATTAGAGACGAGAAGGCAGACGACCCAGCAGAGCCTGACAGGAGCAGGCTGTAGGCACTGGGCACTCTCTGCTTGTCTCCATCCTCATCTCCAGCTGGAGACCTCATGGCAAAGGGATCACATACCCAGACAATGGAGCTGCAGGTCTGGGCTCAAATCCCTGCTCTGCCTCTCGCTGGCTGTGTGACCTTGGGCAAGTTATTCAACCTCTCTGTTTATCTCAGTTGTTTTCCTCCTCTGTATAATGGGGATAACCAATGGCAGCAAAATGTGAATTAGTAACCCACAGCATCGAGAGAGCCCCTGGTGCGGAGTTAACTGGCATTTATTATTGTCATTATAGGGAGAATTGCCATTTTCAAACCTTTGATTTAGAATTACATAAAAGTATTTATTACACAAAGAACATATTTATTACGTGGCAAAAACAGTAACAATAATAAAGAAATCCCTACCAAACTTCTATTCTGATAAATCCTATTTTAAGGTGCTTTTTTAGTATACAGATGTTTTCGTGTCTTTTTGTCACAAAGCGGCCCCTCGAGCTGCTCATTTTGGAAACACACGGGCTTGTGGAACAGGCTGCATGTGCCCTGGGTGAGCAGACCCCTTGGTGGCGAAGGTCCCCGGCACACCTCGGCGGTGGCACGGGATGGGCTGTCTGTGTGCAGGTGCTGTGTCCTCGCACCCAGGGGGCGGGGTGACTCGCTTCGTGTTTCCAGAAGCGTCCGCTCCACACTCCCTCCTGGAACCTGCTCACTCATGGAACCGCACGGAACCGCCGGCCACCACGGCTTCTTGGGTCCCCGTATTTCACACGGTCCTGGTAGCCGCCGGTGTTTCCTGCGGAGAACCAGCCCGGGGGGTCCCGGGCCCGCGTGACCTGCGTGCGCCGCCGTCCACAGGAAGAGCTCGGGATGTCATGAAATGGAATCCGCCTCACGGAGGGGCTACTTTCTGTCAATTTTTTTTTTAAGCTTTTTTTTTTTTTGGACAGGTAATTTCTGATATTTTTTTAAATCTCAAAATAACCTCAGGTTTAGCTTCACGAGCCTGCAGGGCTCCGGAACCGCCACGAGACGCCGTGCACTGTGTGTGCGCCTCTTTCCGTGTTCTCATACGCTCACTTGCACACGCTCCTCGGGACTTCTTTAAATGCCGGGTGGCCAGGACAGCGAACGGGGCGGCGTTTTCCCACCATCCTGCTTGAGCCCCGCGGGCAGGCCCCGACAGGGAGAGCCAGGCCTCCTCTAGTGCCCGGTGAGCAGATGTCCCCCGTCATGCGACGTGGCAGTGAGCGGTCATGACCTGTGTCCCTGGCGTTAAGGGAGCAGCCGGGCCGTTTTCAGGGTGCTCACCTCGTCGTGCCGTCAAGCGGGCCTGCCAGCCTGCTTCTCCCTTCATCAGGCCACCTTCCTCTGCCCTTCTGTCCCTGCACCTCAACGGGAGCCTGGCTCACGCCGCCCGCCCCGCAGAGAGCCGGCATCCACACCCACGGCCCGTTTCCTGGGAATGTCAGTGTGCGCGGAGTGGGGGGCCAGTCTCCTCTGCTCGCAGCCGCGAGGGCAGGTCCTCCTCCAGCGCCTGGCCTGGCTCTGCTTCCTGTTTACCTCAGAGGGAGGCTGGGGCCCGCGGGGTCTGCAGCGGGGTCTGCAGCGGGGTCTGCGGGCTGAAACGAGCCAGGCCGCACGAGGGGTTATCAGCCCATCGGCCCCGATCGGCCGCGGGGCTCTGCCATCTGTCAACTGTCTTCTGTCATCATTGAGAGTTCCCTGTCCTGGAATGTCATCTCGTTCGGTGGGTCAGGCCTCTGTGGGATGCCTCAGAGTCTCTGCAGGGCTCAGCTTCCTTTTATTTGCAAAATGAGGACATATATACTCTTCTAAAGCTAAGAAAATTTCCGTTTAAAATTTTCAAAAAAGTCATCAAAATAGAAAAAAGAAAGGAATGCTCACCCTCAACGTCATCACCGAGTAATCGTATTTTGGTCAAATTTCATTAAACGTCTGTCCCTGCAAATTACACTGCTAGAGACCAACGTGTGCCCCGTGACGAGCAGGGCCGGACGCCACTGACGCTGCGTCTGCGGGACTACAAACAGTTGCAGCAAGCGCGCGCGATTCCACCTGCTACTTCCCGGGACGCGGCCCTGGGGGTAGCCGACGGGAGCAGGGGCGTTCGCGCTCAGAGGGCAGATGTGTCTGAGCCAACCGGCCACTTGCAAGGACTGACCAGCCTTCCGGCCACAAACAGGCTGGCCCTGGGTCCCCTTCCTGCCTCGCACTGGGTACCATGTCGTCCCGTCTGTCGGCCAATGTCATAGGTACAAAGGGGCGTCTCGCAGAGCTCTTTGGTCTTAAAAAAAAAATTACATTTTTTTTTTTTTTTTTTGCATGTACTTGCGGGTCACTTAGGCTCCTGTGGACCGGGACAGCCCTTTAAACGCCGGGTCTCCGGGCTGCAAAGACGGTCATCCAAAGATGGGTCCGTCCCCATCCCACACCTCCATCCGTCGGATACTTGAATCAGCTCAACCGATGATCTCAAAAGATGGTCCTACCTCTGGTGTTTGAGTGCTCCTGTAGAAGGAGGGCTTGCCACCGCCTGAGGGGTCCACTGTGTGCCCAGCTCTGCCGGGGAACTGTGCCAGCCACCCCACCCCCACCCCCCCCGCCTGTGAACAGTATCTCCAGCCCTGAACCACGCTGGGAGCACATTACTAATTCCACCTTTGCTCCAGCCAAGCTCACGGAGACACAGAAGGTGAAGGAACTCGCCTAGGGTCACACAGGCAGCGAACCAGCGGAGTGACTGGCTGAATTGTTGCTCCAGCCCGTGGAGACGCGGCACACAAGGGATCCCTGAAGGGATCCCTAAAGCTGCTTAGAGATCTAACCTCACAAGAAAACTCTTTCTCAGACTGTAGATTCCTTAAAGATTTCTCCTACAGACACTTGCTTTTGCTGCCCGAGGAAGCAAGGACCACTGTCAGACACCCGCAGAAGTCTGGGCTGTGGGCGTCGTGCCAGGATCCCTGCTGGTGGCTTGGGCTAGTGGGAAGCAGACCGGGTCCAGCCTCCAAGATGTCCCAGTGGGCTCAAGGTGTCACTGGACCATAGGGCAAGAGTGTCTAAAGTATGATTCATTGATACAGACCCAATGAGTCCATAGCATTCACCCCTATTTTTTTTTTCCACTTTGAACTGCTTTCTTCCTACAGACACGTCCTTACACAAAACAGAGACATATAGGCTGCAATGGCTTCATCTGTGTTCTCTCGGGCCTTGCCTTTCCAAACACGGCCACCTGTTTCCCAGCTGCCCACCTAGCCTCTTGTTATACTTCGAAACTTCATTCTCTGTCAGGTCTCCTAAAGGAAGGCTCTGGCATCAGTCAGTCACACTTTAGTATGAACTAGTCCAACACCTTCAATAGTTGAACCTTGCCAAGAAAGAGCATATGCATATTTTAAAGGGGGGCATGTTCACCCATGAGGTAGACGTCTGGGATTTGGACAGTGGGGAAGGCACATTCATAAATGTTGGAAAGGAGACATCTCAGTTCCACTGAAATTAATCCTTAATTTCATTTCATCCCCCCTGCCCCCTGCCTCCGCTTGGTGGAGCACATCTCTGTCCTCAGGACGTCCAACTACAGGCTGCTTCTACTCTGAAGAAGACTGGGTGGTAGAAAAAAAATCTTTCATTTTGTTGCAAAGCAAACCAAACAGAACTTAACAAAACAATAAAAACAAAACAAGACAGAACCATGCACTGTGACCCCTTTCGATGTAAAGATTGCGCCAGGGCCCAGACCTGCCAGTCAGTCTCTCGTGCACAGACAGCAAGCACGGTGCGAGAGTGCCTGTGGGGCCAGGGCCCGCTCGCTGGGGCCCCTGCAGACTGCGAACTAAATTTATAAAAGCTTTTGCATCCCAAGACCCTTGAGCAAAGGTTACTTGAGGTCTGTTCAGGGTTCAGGCATAAAAAAAGTATCTTTATTTGGCAAGGAAATGCCTTGTGAGAAGGCGCTGGGCTGACGAGGGGCATGGAGGGAAGCTGGGACTCGGTGAGTTTTTCTTCTGGCATTTACAGCCCTGAAAAATGATTGCAGCTTCCTCTGGCCGCCAGAGCCAGAGCTGAAGAAGTGACCTTTAAGGAGAGTCTGTTTACTCCATCCTCGGGCAGAGGCCCTTGCGTGAGCTCTGCAAAGCGGCGCCCCGCCTTGGCGCTGACCCCAGGGCCTGCATCCAGACCCACCAGTTTGGGAAAAGCTGAGGAGGAGAGGGGGACTGGGGAGGGGCTGCTGGGGTGGGGGTGGGGACGAGGAGCTTGTTCCCGGGAGGTCAGGGTCAACCCCTTCCCGCTGGGCGCCCGGGGCTGGCCTCTGGCCCGGAACAGCCTGCGAGGCCGGTCGGCTGTGACCTGCCATTTCATACTTCGTACGTTCTGGAAACCCTGTCCTAGGGCCAGCTCCAAACTCTCCTGCTCTTTAGACAAAACAAGAAGGAATAAGCCCAGATGGGGATACTCCTCTCTCTCTCTGTGGGCCACACCACAGATTGGATTTGAATCTCAATCCCCTGGACTTTTACACCAAGGTACACAGACAGCGAAACAAAACCAGCAACACTGGGGAGCACTCAGGACCCCGCGCGACGCTCTCTGAAACTGCGGGGGCCACAGATTCTGACTCCTCGGCTCGGCTGCTTAAATGCGAAAGAAATAAGCATATGTAATGGGACCTGTTTTCAAAAGTTTGAATTAAACCTGAAGCCCTTGCTTTGGGTTTTGAAAGATCATTTTGAAACCTTCTTACTCACAACACGATCACTGCTGACGGTTTCTCCATACCCTGATTCAACAGTCTCTGTTCTAGAGAGACCCTGTTTCATTATAATCCTTCGGCTTCTGTTGTAAATGTAAACAGTCCTTCCTTGGAGAAATTTGGGAGAGTTTAAAAGGGAAAAATCAAAGTGATGTGAAGGCCCACCTCTCAGAAATGCTCGCGGCCAGCACAGCGGCAAACCGCCCTCGGGCTGTCTGGTGTGTGTGTGCATGCGTGCGCACGGCTGTGGGTGTGCAGATGCGTGCGCAGTGTGCGTGTTACACGAAGCCAGCGTCAGGAGTCCGTACACGCCGTCCTCGCTTACCAACATCTCATGCGCACTTCACTAAAGGTCCCTTGTAAACCTCGCTTTAATGGTTGCCCCACATGCCAGCTTATGGATGTACCACAATTTATTTTACTAGCCCTCTGTGATTAAAAAAAAATGTTTTAAAGTGTGCAAACTTCCTTTCCCAGTGGAAAAAATAGAACAGCTGCTCTGGAATGGTTATTTGTGATTTCCTGAAATTAGGTCAAAAATATTACACATTTTTTGTTAACCCAAGTACCTACTTCCTGGTGGATTCCAAATACCGACCCGCTAGGTGACCGGAGGAAGGGGCGTAGCCAGACCCTTTCCTTGTGGCACTGGGTGGGCGTGCCGTGGGATGTCCTGGGCCTCGTCCCTCCCGGCCGCTGTGTGTGAGTCATGAGCTGGGCTGACGAGAGAAGAAAGAGCGCATGGGGCCTGCATCTGGGCACAGGCATTCCCAGGCTCCACCCGAAGTTTCAGGGGTCCCTGAGCCCTGAGCCCTCACGGAGCCCCTTAGGAATTCCCGGGCCCCAGGGTTTAATTAATAGGGATCCCCTCTGACCTGGCGCCAAAATTATCCCAGATCCCTTCAATCCATAATTCTGGGAAGATCATGAAACTTTTTTTGTTTTGTTTTGTGTTTTGTTTTAGCACTCACTGTTGACATTCAACGGGGAAAACTTAACTTCTGCAAACACTGAAAAACTATAAAATCCTCTCGGAAACCTAAGACACTGCATGCATCACAAAGAATTATAAAAAAAGTGAAACTTGTAGATACTCTTAAGAGTTGTGTACATCTGCAACAAATGTATATTCAGCACACTAAAAAGAGTTACAAAACGAGCGCCGCCTTAGTGGGGGGGACTAAAATAGTTACATGTGTTTGTTCTGCCGGTTTTGTGTTTGATGGAGTCAGAACTGACTCAGTCCCTTTTCCTCCGGGAAACGTCCGTGCGACGCAGTGTTCTTCCCTGACGCCTGTAGCCTCTGGTTAGCAGTTTTATCCCTTGCGAGTGGACAGCTGCCCTTCAGCGCCCAGGCCCACGGACGCCCAGGACGCTTGTGCCCTTGGCAAGTTCACCAAAGTCCTAAAAGCCTCACTATCTTCATCTATAAAATGGGGCGCCGCCTTATAGCTGTGACCCCAGAAGGACCTGCCGCACGGACACCACTCAGCATGTGGGGACACTCGATACATCACTCAGGATTAAGCATTTTGTTAGTTCTCTTGGAAAATCCCGAGATGCAAAGAGACCAGTAGGGGTTGGGGGCTGGAGGCTTCAGGATGAATGGATGAAATAAACGTGACCCATGACCAATTCTCATTTCTAAATGTTTGGGACTAATTTGGGCTATGATCTCATATTATAAATTGAATTCATTGTCCATGAAGGGGGGAAGAGACTCGTGTCCGTGTGTCTGAGAGCACTAACGATTCGGAGGGGGTCAGTGATCGGGAAGGCGCTTTCTCCAGCAGGATTCTGCATGTGCCTCACCAGCAAGGTGCGAGGGGTCCAGTTTTTGACGCTGTGTCGGACGAGGCTCCTAATTAATGAACAGTGACAGTTAAGCTCGCACTCAGGGGACAACTGCGCAGTGTCAGGGAGCATTCTGCGCACTCACACAGAGCACTTCCTGTAACCCTCCCATGCAGGGACAGGCACAGGGCGGGCGCTGGGCTTATCCCGGCACACCCGGGCTCAAAGCTGGGGGGTCAGCCCCAGGGTCTTTGTCTACCATCTCTCTGCTGTCAGCCTAAAATGTCGTTTCTTCCTAAGGGGGAAATATCTGTTTATTTCCGCCTCTAAAATAAAAATTAAAAATTCTAGAAGCTTCTATTATGTTACTCTCGTAATGGAAGCTTATAGAATTGAAAAGAGGCAGCTCCTTCCCTGAAATATAATGAGGAGGAGGAGGAGCTGAGAAGATGGGACAGATTCTCAAGATTCATGCTACCTTGTGGCAGAGATTTTGTTCAGTTCAAGCAGGAGGCAGAGACAAAACTCCCACCGAGGGTTTCTCGGGCGGCTCAGGAAACAGACTGGGCACTGGCCAGCGTCGGATGGCAGCACCGCGTGGGGCTGGGGCCCTTCCGCCTGCCGCGGAGCTCTGCACCTGGCCCTCCTGACCTGCACAACCAGTCAGCACCCCTGCCGGCCTCCTGATCTCCGGGCCAGGCCTCGCGGTAGTGCCCGCGACCAGAGACACCATGGAAACACGTCCTTCTCGGGAGAGGGCTGCGGAGGGAAGGCTCAGGTCTTGGTGTCAGAGAGTCCCATGTGGACCATCACCTCCTTGCATGGCGACTTCATCCCGGGCGTGGGACGCCCATCTGCAGCGTGGGGACAGAAGCTGCGTGCTCTGAGGCTCAGAGCGAGGGACCCCCGGGGTAATGCTTCAGCCGCACAAGTAATTTTCCCAGGTGCTGCAAGCGGCCTCCGTCATTCCACTCCCACTGGGTCCCCGGCAGGAGGTCTGTCCAGACAGACACCACGATTAGAAGAGATGGACAGATGCATCTGTCCTGGTTCTCCTGCCCCCCAGCTATGTGACCAGGGCCTCCTCCTCGGTAAACAGGCATATAATGGCACCTGCCCGCTGGGTTGTTGGGTCGACGCCATGAAAGGAGGCACACCCCCGGCCTGCACACAGCAGGTGCTCAAGCAGTCTGGCCAGCACCGTAACTGTCACGTGCTCGAAATCACATCGTGCTACACAGAGCAGGACACCGGGCAGGGCAGGGATGAACAGCCTGAGCTCGGGCATTGCCCCTGAAGTAACTAGAGACGAAAGTGTGGGATCTGACTTGTAATCAAAGAGGGAGTGCATTTCCAAACTAGCAGGTTACAGTTAACATAAACTTTGGAAACCATGAGGAAATTACGGATATCACTTTAAATTAAATATCTTAAGTGGACGCGTACTTTAAATGTGATAAGACAGCTATGCTACATTGAGTCAATGCCGATCGGTAATTAGAAGCGGATTTCTCCAGGCTTAGCTGCCCGGGAGGAGAGATCGATGTCTTCGTACGGGAGCTGATAGCCGTCGGAAGTATGGTTTTAATAATCCTGGGCCCCATTTGCCCTCTGCTTGGCAATAATAATGATTTGTTCTTGTAATGAAGTAATACTCATTTGCTGCAAATGCGGTGCGCGCACGGGGAGCGATACCATCGGTGTCGCCCGTCCTGAGTATGACCCGCTACGAAATGATTTCACGGAATTCTAGAGTATCAGAGCTGCGAGCGATCGAGCCCCATCAGGTCCCGGCCCTTCGTCTCACACATTTAATCAACGGTTTGTGGAGCTCTTCAGAGGCCGTGAGCTTCTGGGAGATTGCAGGGAAGTCTCTCTCCCCACTCCCCTTCCTCCTCACTCCCTCCCCCTCTCCTCTCCTCTGTCTTCAGTCTCTTGTTCCTTCCTGTTCCCTGCATCTCCCCCCATCCCTCCTTTCCTTTCCCTTCCTCTTATTCTCCCCTTTCCCTTCCTCCTGAGTGTCCCAACCCTTCCATGTTGAATGTCCCATGTCTGTACCCCACTTCTATTTTCTAGCTGAACAGCGTCTCAAGCCTTGTTGGACCTCTGGCATCCCCATGGGTGAAAGAAACCCCGAGCCCTTCTGGGGCAGGTGGTAGCATGGGGGAGCCTCGGGCAGCAGCCCCTGACTGTGTCCTTGGTTTTCCCACAGACGCTGGCTTTACATTCAACCAATCAAAAACACGAACCCTTTGGCTCCACTCTCACCTGGTTGCAAAGAATGGCCCAATGGAATGGGTGTCTCATGGTTGCTTCTCCCAGAAAAGACACCCAAAGTGTCCTGATAAAGAGAGAACTCCCTGAAACCCCCTGGGACCTCGTCTGGGGCTGTGCAAGGAGACGCTAATGTGGAACCTCAGGACAACTGTGTCCTGAGTCCACCTGGGTGGCCCCTTTGAAGATCGCTGGCCACTAGGTTCTTTTGGGTAGGGAGCCGGGGCCCTGAACCCCGAGGATCTGCACAGGTAAAGTCAGGGGTGCACCTCACTCGTAAAGCGCCAGATGGGCAAGCCGAGATGTTCCCGGACAGAGCTGCCCGTGGGGGCGTCTTCGGAAGGCGCCGGGATGTAGGAAGTTCTGCATCTCTACAGGTCACACCCGTGTTTTCTATTCAAACGGAAGGGGGTGCAGCCCACAGACACACCACACGTGAAGGCGGGACATGGTAGGGACAGGGGGCATGACTGTGCTCCTGGGGTGGAGACTATAAGGACGGGTCTGTCTCTGTCTGTGTGTCTCTCTGTGTCTCTGTGTCTCTGCCCAGATCTCTCCCCATCTTTTTCTCCTTCTGCCTTCTGTTCTGTTTGTTTCTGTCCGTCTGCATGTGTGCACTCTTTCTTTCTCTGTTTCTTTTTTGTCTCTTGTCTTCTCTTTCCTCCTCCTCTCTGGCTCCCTTCAGTTTCCCGGGCCCCTGCCAGCCCGCCCTTCCCTCTCTAGTGCAGTGCATGTGCCCCCAGTCCCAGGACCCTGCGTCCCCATCACACTCTCCAGCCATCAGTATCCAGCCCTGGGCCCCTGCAGATGCCCATGAGCACGCACGAGGTTTCAACTGCAAATGAGGGAAACCTGGGTGCCCCGGGCCTTGGCTCTGTTCAACGCCATCGGGACCTAAGAAGCAAAAGCCACTCCCTCATGGGAGAGTCACGTCACAGAAAGGAGAATAAACCTGTGTGCTTCCACCAACACTCAACTCTCTCTAGCAAACATCTGTCCCGCTTCGCCCGAGGGCCGTGGCTCGCACCGGTGGCCCGCGCGGGGCAGTGTGGGGCTTGCTGTGGCCAGAGCGCTCTGCCTACAAGGCGACTCACAACTTCCCAGGTAGGAACTCACGTTTCTAGAGACGCTCCTTCCTCTCTGCTCTCCCGGGGGTCTGACAACAAGGTGCGTCTCCCACACGGCGACCCTGAGGGCCAGCTTCGGGGTCTGTGACTCCCAGACATACTGCCCAGCTCCTGGGCAGAGCCGCTGGGCCTGGGGCGGGGTCACCACCTCGCCAGCTCGCCGCCCTGCATTTCTGAATGTGCAGCGCAGTCCCAGGCGCCCGCCCTGGCTTCCGGGAAGGCTGACTTTCCCCAGAGCTGGGCCACGCTCTCCTTCAGGGAAAGCTTTACTCGGTGCAGATGATCTGAGAGGCTTATGGTCTCTGCTCCTCCAAATTCCTGAACGGAAGTGCTTCAGCTCTGTCATTAAACTCTGAGGAAGGCCGTAACACCACTGTGCCTTTGTTTGCTCCCCAGGAGAACAATTACACATTCGCTAATATTGATGGCTCACAAAATTTTCATGTCGCACTAACAAGGCCCCCAGGTCCCTGCAGAACCACAGTCCCGATGCGGATCCTGCCCCCTTCCCGCCTGAACCCTCCAATGCTACGTCGTTCTTCAGTCCCCGGCCTGAGCCCCAGCCCCGGCACGCGGGGCCGTACAGTGACTACCGACACTCAGCAACCGGCAGTGGTCGTGAAGCCCCGCTCGGAGCACAGCCCCGTGCCCGGCCAGACTTCCAGGCCCAGCTCTGCTCGGGGAGCTGCGGCAGGCGCAGGTCCTGCCGGCGCACGCAGCAGTGAGAAGAGAATAAATGAATGAATGGAGGAGGAAGGAATGAACCAGCCAATGAGCAAACGATGCTAATGCCCGTAGGAGGTACCCTTCTGCCCTGGGGTTGGTCGGTCTGGTGGTGAGAAGCCCCCAGCAGCCAGGCCACGTGTCCCAGCACGGCAGTCGTCAGTCCCCGACCGACCTCAGGGAGAATTAACTGCAGGGGTGGGGATGGGCAGGGAAGGACGGGCAGGTCAGGGCCGCCTTGCCACGCTGCCCTGCAGACAGCTGTTGTAGAGACTGTCGGCCCTCATCTGGGGCCACCGGAAGGGCAGCTGGATTCGGCATGTGGCTCCTAGCTACACGTCCCGCCCGGAACTGCAGCATGGACGACCGAGGAGGCAGCTGAGTGGGTTGGTCAGGAAGGCTTCGGAAGAGCTGACCGCGTGCGGCTGGGGCAATGACAACTGTCCAGGTGGCGAGTGGGGGAGGGGAGGGCTGTGGCGCTTGCCGGAGAAGATCCCGACCAGGAGCTTCCTAGCTCTGTGGTAGGGGATGTGTGCGCACAGTGGGCTGGCACTGAGGCCGTGGGGAGGGCCCTTCCGACTGGGCAACACTGGGTGTCCCTGGGCATCTTTGGGCACCAGAGGAAACGTCAGACATCACTGGGCATTGTCGGGCACCAGAGGCATCCCAGGGATCCCTGGGAATCAGCGGGCATTCTGGACACTGTTGGGCATCACTGGGCATCTTCAGGCACTGCTGAACATCACTGGCCATAATGGGGCATCTTTGGGCATCACTGGCCATCAGCAGGCATTTACTGAACATCACTGGCCATGATGGGCATCACTGGCCATCAGCGGGCTTCACGTCATTGATGGGGGCATCGTGGCCATGGGACCGTCAGCCAAGGTGGAAGGATTTACCAGTCCGGCCGGGCTGTGACACGGGCTGAGTAGTAATGGAAGAGAGGAGCAGGCGTGGCAGGGGTGGCTGCAGACAAAGGGGTCAGGAGTGGGGGTTCTGGGCAGACCCCGTGCTCAGGTCCACACGGAGACAAGCTTGGTGAGGAGGACAGGCACTGTGCGCGGAGCACTGGGAGCCACAGTGACAGGGAGAATTTCCCAGTGTGATTTCTGGGGTAATTTGTCATTGATTTGTCAGTTAGTCCCATTGCTTTGGTGGATTTCTCTTTACTTTTAAGAATAAAAATTTTAGAGGCGCCTGGGTGGCTCAGTGGGTTAAGCCTCTGCCTTCCGCTTGGAGCATGATCTCAGGGTCCTGGGATCGAGCCCCGCATTAGGATCTCAGCTCAGCAGGGAGCCTGCTTCCCTCTCTCTCTCTCTGCCTGCCTCTCTGCCTACTTGTGATCTCTCTCTCTGCTAACTAAATAAAATCTTTTTTTAAAAAAAAGAAGAAAAATTTTACCTCCCACCTGGTTTCCAAAATAACTTAATACATCTTTTAAAAGAAAGCAGCATAGAAACCAGGATGACTAAAAAATCGAAACAGAACAAAGCCAGTGGAAAAGAAAGAGGAACCGATGACACCAGGCATCGCAGGGCCCTTCACAAATTAGTCATTAAACAAAATCCACGTGCACGTGCCGGGCACTGGCTGGACGGAGAAAATAAAAGTGAAAAGCGCATGCGTCTTGCTTACAAGAAGCTTGTAATTTGGAGCCGAGAGTAAACACTTGTACAAAATAAGTCTGATGTCACACGGTGGGAGGTGGGAACAGTGTGACCTACTTCATGCCGGGAGGGAACAGAGGAAGGAATTCATGACTTCAACCAGCAGGAGCTTCCTGGCACCCAAAGGAAAAGGTGGGACGGGTTGAATTATAGGAGTCTTATTGCTCAAAGGAAAAGCTAACTTTACGAAATGACAGTGACTGGTTGATTCGTGGGTTTAACCTGATACTCTGGTTAGAAAAAACTGACTTTTTCATACTGACTTTTGAGAGTTAGCCCCGATAAATGAGTGAGTGGAAAGGCAAGCTGAAGGACAAAATGTACACAGCCATCTTTTTTGTAAGGAAAACACACTGAACAAACAGAGGAAAACTCAGACTATTTCCCAGTGTGGAACGAGGGAAGAAACCCCTTGCTTTCTATTTGGATTCATCTGGATCGGGTGAACTTCTCCAAGCAAGCATCTGTTTCTTTTCCAGGTTAAAAAAAGGGAGGATGTCATTGAATATAGATAAAAGGAAAAAAGCTCCCCCTGGAAAATCTCTCAAAGCAGAGACTGGGACAGGTAAGGGGGAGCCACCCTGAGCGGAGCTGCAGGCTCCCCACAGCCAAGCACGCCTCACCCTGCCAAGGACAGGCTCCTCCACACACCCCTGAGGAAGTGGCGGTCGGGGAGGACGGCCACCGCCTCCGTCCACGCCAGCCCTGCCCATCGGAGGCGGGCTCCAGGGCGTTGGACAGCAGGCCTGCTTTGATGCTGTGTTGTTGTTGTTGTTGTTTTTAACAAAAATACAGACGAACAAACAGACGGGGGGACCAGACACCAGGAGGCAACCTCCGTCTCCTTAAGATCCTGGGCAGACCTGGTCCCCCGTCTCTGTCCCCCGGTCTCACGGCACAAATCAAGATCTCTAGCTGCGGTCATGCAAGGGCTTATGTTAACAGCAATTAAGGTGGTTTCCTGCGATAAATGCCTCAATCTTCATTGAAATCTGCGCACACTCAGCTTTCTGGCCTCCGGATGCTGCACTCCGCAGACTGAGTCATGTCGGAGGTCATTCTGTCACTTTTTAATGGTCTGGCCAGGGAGGAGGGCCCGTCACTGTCAGATGTACTGGTGGCCCAACGGGACGGTGCCGGGGGCAGGGGGTCGGGGGTAGGGACATCTGCAAATGACTTTCTGGGCCTCCGTCCTCTCATCAATACAAGGGACAGTGATTCCTGCTGGGGGTAGGTGGGGACTGGCTACGGCAGGAGAAAGCCAGTTAAATTGTTAGGGAAAAACACGTCCTCCTAGTAGTAAACAAAGGGTTAAGAGCTTGGACACCGGCGTCAGGCAAATCTGGACGGAAATCAGAATCCTGACACTGTCTGGATGACGTTAGGATAACGGTTCAGCGGACTGCCGAGCCTCGGTTCCCTCAGCTGTAAAATGGGCATGTGCGGCAGCTTCAGCACGAAGCACACACAGGCAATCACGATGACCTCGGACAGTGACCTGTTCCAACTGCCAGTGCTCACCCCCCCTCCTTACTGCCCCCTCTTCTCCAAGACACATTCCACCACCCGGCATGCCATGCCCCGAATCCGTGTTTAATCTTCCCCCTCCCCGCCCGCCACCAGGAGCCGGGTCTTGGTTTTAGTCTCTTCTCTATCCCCAGCACCCAATACAGCATCCAGCACACGGCAGGCGCTCAAAGAATGCTTGCCAAGGAAACAAAGCCCGAGCTAGTGAACGCCGTCCCCGTTTGATAAAGCATGCATGGGGTTAACTGCGAAACTGAGCTGCCGTCAGCTGTAAGGTACATCAATAGATTTGATGTACTTCATCTGAAAAGGGCTCCTTTTCTGAAGGTTTTAAACTTCTGGCTCTAAAACTCTGATCTAGATGTAGGGACAGAGGGAGGGGCAGGGAGCCGCACAGGAATTTGGTGGCTATAGTATTTTCCTTTTTTTTTTTTTTTTTTTTAATGGTGATGTTCCTGTGTTTGGGGGGCCCCAGAACCGTCCCTTCCACACCCTCCCCGCCCCCCGGGCTAACTGACGGTGGTTTACTACTCCCTGTGCTTTTGAAGCAATCACAGCCCTCGGGGTGCAGTTTTTCTCTGTGTTTGCAAAAAGAACTGAGCTGGATAATGTGTGTGGGTCAGTTGTGGGGAGAAGCCCCCTAGGACTTGGGAAATGCCGCCCCCCCGCCAAGCATCCCATCACTGAGACGCTGCCCATTCCAGGCTGGAGATCGGAGCAGAACATCTGCCGTACAAAGCAGCTGGCCTGAAACTTCCCTCTGGTGAGGACCCATGCTCAGGTCTTTGGGGACAGTCTCTGTGTGCACTGGGGTGGAAACCAGAAAGCAGGACAGGAGGGAGAGTGGGGATGGCAGACGCCAACAACCATCCCAGTGTGTTTTAAGTTGAACGAGAGACACGTAGCCAAAGTCAGATTCTGGAAAAGGTTCTGGTTCGTTTGATCCATCCCTGCCCTCCCACGTCTAATGCTCCTTCCAGTAGAGCAGGGAATGCGGGGAAGGACCAGCGCTTTCTCCACGGAATGTGTGGGACAGCTCCAGACACCAGCACATCTGCCCAACCAGACCCCTCCCACCCCAGGCAGGCGAGCATCTGGTGTGGCTTTCTTGCTTATCTCCTCTGTGGTTTCGATGTTCATTATAAAATCATGTTTTACTTTTAAAACGCAATAATGGTGGAACCAACCTAATTAGGCACCGAAACCAAAATCTCACAGAAAAGAGAGTTTTCTTTTTTACCCACTACAAGGGAGTGGAAATCAGATTTTCAGTAAATCCGATTTGCAGTCGCTTAGGAGCAGGGAGGAGCGAGGTCCCGGCTCCGTGGTTTTAATCGGTTTCAGTGACCTTGCGGCGGAAACACAATGCTCCTTGGGAAACGGATACCGGCAGAGGGAAACGCTTGTGACTGATCGGAATGAAGGACCCCGAGCTTCAAGACGCAGCTTCTCGGCTCCACACTCGACGCACGCCCGCTTCCCCTCGCGAATGGGGGCAAAAACGTCCAGTTGCTTCGAAACCATTCCCAAGGCTGGGACAAGAGCAACACACGGGCTGCGAGGAACCAGTCCCCGTGCGGCTGGCCTGAGGGGTGTCGTGCTGCTGACGCCACCGCGAGAGGCTGAGCTCCCAAGCGAAGCGACGTGCAGGCCTCGCGGTGTCCGCGGGCAAGCGGTCCGTTTCCATCTTCAGCTTCAACACCGGCTCCCTCACCCAGCCCCGCTGTCTGGTTTTCTCTGCAAGGGACACTCCTCTCCGTGGGGCCACCGCGTCGTCCCGCGCTGCCACGCCGCCACGCCCGCACACGCATGCCGCACACGGGGCTGCGGGAGGACACGCCGCCTTTCCTGTGGGGCCGGAGCGTGGGCGCCGGCAATGTCAGGGCCCGACGGGTGTGTGGGACGCCCCCAAACGAGCCCAGGTGCTCCCAGAAGGTTCTCAGGCTCATGTGTTTTGCTGTCTGGCTGCGCGGCCTCCTCGTGACCTAGCCTCTCCGTGCCTCAGTTTCCTCATCCGTGAAGTGGCGGTGACGGCAGCACGGACATCGCGGGGAGGGCACGGTGAGCACATGAACCAATACTGAGCCAAGTGGCCGTGGCCGTGACCGAGCCCGCGAGCCGGGGCCAAGCCCAGGTGAGGGTGTGGACGCCCCGCCCGCCCTGTGCAGCTCCCGACGGCCAGGGTGGCGGTGCGGCGGGAGCTTCCTCCCCACGCCCAGCTGTCCACACCACAGAAGCCCAAATCCAAGGATCCGGGTGCGCTCAGGAGTGACGCAAGCGCCCAGTTTCACGGGAGGGTTAAGGTCAGTGCCTGGAAGCAAGACGCACACCGGGTGCCGGGCACGGACAATCTTGCACTTCCGCGTGAGAGCAACATTTCGCCCGGAGGGTTTCGCGTTCTGCGGGAGGCCAGACCCTTGCTGATGGGAGGAGGGTCTCAGGCGTCTCCCGAGCTGCTTTCCGTCGTGGTTTCGGACAACATGGTCTTTTTCCTCTTAGTCAAATTTATCTCCAGTGTCTTCATTTCCGAGGCTGTGTCGGTGGCTTCGACACTTGGACTCTAATTTGTACAGTAAAACAAAAATCATCCCTCCCGAGGGACCTGGCTTGTCCCTTGGAGCCAAGGGGCTTCTGAGGGCACGCGAGGACCTCCTCCACAGACAGACAGACAGACAGCAGCCTCCTTCCTGCTCTCCTTCCCACAAAGCGCGGCAGCGGGCAGCCCCCCCGGGGGCTGGCCATGTGCTCCTTCACCCCCCCCCCGTCTGGGTCTCGGGTCGTGGCTGGGGTTCGCCAGGACGTCGGGGGGGGCGTCCCACGTGCCCCCCATCCCCCCACAGCCTGGCCCCGGCATCCAGACAGGACTCCTGCGTGCTCCTCCTCCCCTGGCTTCCGTTCCCTGCACCTTTACTCACCACGCGTTACAAGAACTGATGTGACCGGCAAGAAAGGGACTGAAGATTTTTAAAAATAATAATAATTATAAAAATGCTTCTGTTCTGAGAACCAGGAAGTTGTATCTGTCTAAGAGCAAATTGCCTACACCTGGTGGTCCCTGCCCCAAGCACGGGCAAGGTGCCCATGAGCCTGGATGCAGATCTGCTGGGTGTGGGGCTCTGGCCCGGTGCCGGCGGCCTCCTAGGTTACAGGCCACAGGGGATGGAACACTGGGATGGCCACGTTCCCTGAGTCATCAAGCCAGATAATGCCTTGCTCTCAAGGACTCTCACCTCTGTCTCTCCCCAGCTAAACCTACCTTTTTGAGCAAGACTAACCAGGTAGGAAAGAGGGGGTTTGACAAAGGGTCCCTAAGGCAAGAAGGAGCAACTCTTGTCCCTTGAAGGCCTTACAGAGGTTTTGCAAAAGGAAATGGGGAGTCTCCACTGACCAGGACTCTGGGGGTGCTTCTTACCTTCATTTCTGATGTCAACCCTGAGACAAGAGACCTGCGCTCACCCCCATTTCACAGATGGGGAAACTGAGCCCCAAAGAGTTGGGTGACTTCCCTCTGAAGCCCGTGAACCCGTGTTCTCTGGAGTCATGTCTCCCCCCACACCCCCAGGGCATGGTGAGTCCTTCAGGAGATTCTAGGAGCATGAAACCAACAGGAGATGCGGGAATCTATGTGTGACCCACCATCCTGCCTCCAAGAAGGGCCTAGGAGGAGAATGGGGTTTGGTTTTTCATTTTCCAAAGTTCCCAGCTATAAGGAGAATTCGGAAATGTATTTGCAACCCTCAGCCTGCCCACAGGGCTCTGCAAAATGCAGGCTGGTCCCTGGCCCCGTGAGTCCGGCCCTGTCCCACTCGTCCTGTGCGTCCGGCCCTGTCCCACTCGTCCTGTAAGCCTCATTGGGCAGAGCGGGGGGAGGGGAGGGGGTTCGTGGGAAGGGCTGAGGCCCCCCAGCGTCCCCTCCTCCGACTGGAGATGCCCGACACAGGCGGTGCACGAACGGCCCAGCGCGCCGGGTGTGTGTTAGAGTCTGAGGGTCTGAGCGGAGTCCTCCCACGTCTCTGACACCAGTGCAGGTCCAGGAGGAAGAGGCTCCTGTGGGACACTATTGGCTTTGTCATGGGAAGGGACTCCAGGCCCCACCGCCCTCGAGTGGGAGGAGAGGGGAGGAGCAGCAGAAGGAAGGAGGAGGGAACGGAGGCCATACACTGGTCATTCCCCGTGTCCACGGTCCCTGGCCCACGCCCAGCTGCCCCTGCCCTTCTCAGCCCTCAAGCCTGGGAGACCCTCAGAAAATCCTCCCAGGCAGGGAGCAGAGAAAAGGCTCAGAAGCTAGCATATCATCTGCTTTGGGTTAAAATAAAGTGAAATCAGATCCTGGGGGGAGAGAAGAAGAAAGAGATAAGCTGGGGAGTCAGAGTGCAGGGCAGGAGGAGGCCCTGTCCAGTGACGACCCGAGTCATTTCCCGGCCCTGCTGTGACGCAACAGCACGGCCGAGAGGGCATCTCAGCCCCCGGGGCTTGTCAGGGATGCGGTCCCACAAGGACGGGCCTGAACCTGGGTCCTGCAAGCCTGGCATCGGCCTCCTGGAAGCCAAGCTCCTGGACGGCCAGCCTTGCTTTGTTGTGCGAACATCACCCAACGTGGTCACCACCGGGCTGTGGTAATAGGAGATAGTTGGCCTCCTATTTGACCTTTCACCCCCTCTTTACTAAATAGGCCTAATTATTGCATTTGTCTGTCATTTGAGCCACAAATGATCCTTTCAGGTCATGGGGGGAGGCTGCACTTTTCTGCCCCTGTCTGGAGAGCTCTCCTAATTGTATCCTTCAGAGGAAGTTTGGCAGGAGGCTGACTCTGCCCCCGAGCTTCCGGGGAGGGGACAGTACAAGGCTGGTCAACCCAGCAAAGCCCTGAGCTCTGGCTATCTGCTGCTGAGGAAGGACGCCGGCTCTTCCCTCTCGGGTCCCAGGGTTTGAATTCCAGTTCCGCGTGGGCCTGTGACTTCCCTCTGCACGGCCGCTGAATGCTCACCATCTGCCCAGTGGCCGTGGCACTTGCCAAGGCCCACCTGCCCCTCTCCTGTCTGCGCACCGCATTCCCCGCCTCCTTGAAGCCAGAGGCCACAGGCTCAGTGCTGGCCAGTGGCATGTAAGCGGGGGCGGAACGTGCCCCTCTGATCCGACCCATCCAAACCCTGATGCCCCGATCCCCAGTGTCCCACCGTGAGGTCTAAGGGCAGTAGAGCAAAAGACAAAAAAAGACAAAAAAAAAAGCAAAGACAGCCGTGGGGCCGCCAGACTGACCCTGGACACCCTATTTTTACACTCGTTTTACGGAAGAGAAAAATAAGCCTTTATGTGTTACCAGCACCATTTCTTTGGGGTTTCGGTTAAATACACCTGCTCCTGGTCCTAACACGTCTCTTCCTCGCCACGAAAAGGCAGGCATCTTGCAGGGTTGAGGGAGTCCGTATCACTGAATAAAGACGACATCACACGGGAGGGGCAAGTAAGCTCTGCGACCCGGGCAGCGCTCTGTCCCCAATTACCCCAGCGCGTGACCCACTGTTCACCGGAGGCGACGCTCTAACTCTCCCTGAGTCTCTTCTGTGAAATGGACACGAAAATGCCAGGGCAGGAGGACAAGCATGTGACGGAGGGGCTCCTTCCTGCCTGGCCCCCAGGCACCCCTGCTTCTCCCCCTGCATGCTCTCCTCACAGCAGGCCCTGCCCTCCGAGGCACCCTCACGTCCTCAGATGCTCATGGCTTTGGAGCCCGGAATGCCCCCAACTCCCCATGTGACAGACGCTCAACACTCCGGCCTCTGGGTTATCACAGCAACTCCAGAAATGCTCCCCCGGGGAACAACCACCCCAGGCCGACGGGCTGCGGATTGGACCGAGATTCACTCTCCTGGCACCACCTCCGAAGCACAGACAAAAACAAAGGTCCCCACAAGAGGCCTCTTAACCAACTTTCCCCTAACAAGAGTTGAGCCTGTGATTCATGAAGTAATTCACAAGCTAGTAATTCATGAAAGCAAAGACTTCGAGGAGTTGGCATTTGTCCACACCTAAATGCTAACATTGAACCATTCCGGTGCCCTTTGTATTCCCTGTGGGCTGTCGGTAGAACTCCTTGTGGCAGAAGGAAAACATCCAGTAAAGAAGATGTGGTATATCCATACAATGGAATACAATGCAGTCATCAAAAAGCCAGAAATCTTGCCATTTGCAACAACGTGGATGGAACTAGAGGGTATTATGCTGAGCGAAATAAGTCACTCAGAGAAAGACAATGATCATAGGATCTCACTCATACGTGGAATTTAAGAAACGAAACAGAAGATCAGAGGGAAAAGGAAGGAAAAATAAAGCAAGATGAAACCAGCGGGAGAAAACCATAAGAGACTCTTAATCTCAGGAAACAAACTGAGGTTTGCTGGAGTGGAGGGGCATGGGAGGGATGGGGTGGCTGGGTGATGGACACTGGGGAGAGTATGTGTTGTGGTGAGGGCTGTGAATTGTGTAAGACTGAAGAAAAAAAATGAATGAAAGAAGGAAGGAAGGAAAGAAGGAAGAAAACATCCAGGACCCTCTTGATTCTGAACTGCTGGGTACAGTTGTGCAGGTTCTTCACTGCACAAGGTGCCTTTCCAAGGGGGCAAGAGGGTAGCCCACACAGCACTCACAAGACTTGAACATGGCTCAGGGCTATATTTACCAAGGGGGAAAAGCACCTTCTCCTAATTTGCACAAAGATACCGTAAGGGCTAGTGGCAGACAGTTTAGATCACTGGCAAAACCCCATTTTTGTGTGGTTTCTGCATCTTTTTGTTCATCAGGCTTCTAAATGCAAAACAAAGCCTTGAAAGCCTGTCCTGGGGATTTGGGGCACTCCCTGGAGATTAAGCATTCTTACCCTAGTGCATTAGGGGCTACACTTGGCTCATCGTTGAGCAGTGTTGTTTTAATCCTCCGTTCCCCAAGTCAAACAACCGTCTTGCAAGAATAAGACTGTCCATCAGCTGGGCTTTACTTGCAGGGGCTTGGGGCAAAATTGGAGGCAGATAATTGGTCAAGCTAATGTGAATCCTGGGAGGCTAGGCTGCTCCCTAGACCGCCGGCCATGCACGGGATTATCTGCACGAGTCCGAGAAGCCTGTCTGGACCCACCTCATTGTTAGGTACTCCCACTGGTCTTTTCCTGAGAAAAGTGTTTTACACTTACACGCAAGCAGATGGCTGAAAATACTGACAGTACCTGGGTGTGAATCAGATGAGTTCGATAGTAGTCATGGTGGGTAGAAACACCTGGAGAAAAGGGAGTGGCATATGCAGAGGGAGAGGGGATCCTTCTAAGATGGACCAAGGAAAGTTCAAGATGAGCCTGAAGCATCCCCTTGTGACAGACACAAGGAGGTGCTCCGTGAATAATGGGGACATGTCCATGTCATGTCAAGAGGCTCCCACTGGCCAAACCTAGGGCAACCAGAGCAAGAGAATAAATACTGGTAACGATGGGTGATAACCCAGAGAATGAAAAAGAATTCATCAATCTATGTTCGTGTGGTACGTGAGGAAGGGGAAAGGAAAAGCTCTTTCTTGCAGAACTCCCCCTACAAAATTATAAGGAAGGACAGGATACAGAAGTAAACTACCAAACGGAAGCCACCTTTGTGATATGTATTTCAGGCCAGAATTGTTGTATCAAACACTGTGAGGAGAAATATGGTAAGTAGAAGGGGTATTCATCTCTCTACAAGCTAGTCATCATTTACAAAGAGAAGCAGTAACTTCACAGAGGAGAGGTGGCCCCTGACCCAGGTGATCAGTTACTGTCACCAGTAATGGGACCGATGATGTCATGGGCCCCCTATATCAGGCCCTGGAAGAGAACACGTCACCTCTGGGGTATTCCTGCCAAAAAAAAAAAAAAAAAATCATAAACTGAATCTAACCTCAAGGGAACATTAGACAAATGCATATTGAGAGCCATTCAACAAAATGATGGGTCTTCCCTCTTCAAAAATGTCATAGTCATAAAAGACTGGAAAAGACTGGAGAAGTCTGAACAATGTTCCAGAATAAAGCTGAGCAAAGAGACAGGACAATGGAAGGTGACCTGTGATCCTGGGTTAGATCTTGAACCAGAAGAAGTATATATATAATTTCTCTTACCTTCTTGGGCTGAGAGGGCATTCACAGACATCTGCTGAGGTCTCAATAAGCTAAGGTACAGGACAGGATCGTGTCGGAGGTGGACTCCTCAACTGACAGCCATCCTGTGGTGACGTAAGACAGGGTCCCCGTCCCAAGGGAGCATACACCGGGATATGGAGAACTTTCTGTATTCCCTTTGTAAATTTCTGAAGATCCAAAGTTATTTAAAAATAAAATGCTTTATAGGGAGCGAGGCAAGTTGGCGAGGAGCAGCGGAGAGGACATCAGCTCGCAGGAGCTCAGCTGGAAAGTCATGGAACCGTCCGAACAGCGACACACCCGCCAGGAGATCGCAGGGAAGAGCAGCAGCTCTAGGAACAGAGACGACCCGCCCGGGAAGGCGGGACGTGCGGAGCCGTGAGTCCCCAGCGACGGGCAGATCGACCTCAGGGAGGGGGGCGGCTCCCCGCAAGCAGCGGAGCACAAAATCCAAACCTTTACAAGTCTGCGCCGCGGAGGGACGTCGCTCCGGGGCTGACGGGGTGGAGCCCACGCGGGGACAGGGTGGTCTGGGGTCCGCGGGGTCACGGAAGGACGGGGGTGTCTGAGGGCGGCAGAGCTCGCGGGTGTCAGCGCGGGGACGCGGGCGGCAGAGACGGAGCCGAGGACGGGGCTCTCAGCTGGGGTCACTTTACCCTGTGACCCGAGGCTCCGTCGGGCACTGCTCCTCCAGCGGGGACCCCACAAGTGGCAGATCCGGGGAGACTCCCCTTCCTCCTCTGGAGGCAGGAATCTGCTGGGTCTGGAGACACCAAAGGGGGCCGCGCCAGAGACAGAGACGCTCGGGCACAGGTCGGGGAGCTCGGAGCGCGCCGGAGACCAGGGAGGCGGGAGAGACTCACGGCTTTTCTCCGCAGGTGCACCAAGGAGCGGGCCCTGAACTCTGGGCTCCTCCGGCTGGAGACTGGGGGCCGCCATCTTCGTTCCCGCTTCCGGGCTCTATGGAAAGCGCTCGGGGACTAAAAGCTCCGAGAGCGAAGCCGGCGGATGACTCAGCCTGGCCCTTGGCAAGGGCCGCCCAATCCCGCCTTGGGCAAAGACGTTTGAGAATCGGCAACAGGCCCCGCCCCCCCAGATCCGCAAGAAATCCAGTCAAGACCAAGTTCACCCATTAATGAGAATGGTGGAACTTCAGAGCGGGCAGAACGCAACGCATAGAGTTCATGGCTTTCTCCCTGTGATCCTTTAGTCTTACAAAGTTAAATTAAATGAAAAAATTTTTTCTCATTCTAATTTTTTTAACTTTTCCTCTTTCCTCTTTTAACATTTTAAAACTAGTTTATCTTAACAATACCTCTCTAAAAAAATCTTTTTAACCCTTCATTATTATAGTCATATTGTACCCTTCATTGTATCTAGCCTTATTTTTTTTATACATGCAGGGTTTTTGTTTTCTAAAAAATTTTGGGATACAATTTCTTCTAATAGATCAAAATATAACCTAAATCTAGCACAGGGCTTTGTTCTAGTGTCCAGCCTGAGCACACTCTCTCCCCTCCCCCCCTTTTCTTCTTCTTTCTTTTTCCAACCAACTTATCAATTCCTTTTTTAGAATTTTTAAAAAATTTTCATCTTTACAGTCATATTCTATCCCTTCATCATGTTTACCCTGATTTGTATAAATATGTTTTTCTTTCTTTAAAATTTTAGGAGGTAGTTTCTTCTAAGAGACCAAAATATACCCAAAATCAAGTGGATGGCTCTGTTCTACTCACCAGTCTTATATATATATATATATATATATATATATATATATATATATATATATTTTTTTTTTTTTTTTTACCCCTTTTCTTCTTCCCCCGGTTTGGGGTCTCTTCTGATTTGGCTAGTGTACATTTTTCTGGGGTCTTTGCCACCCTTTTAGTATTTTATTCTCTTATTCATATTTCCTATCTGGATAAAACGACAAGGTGGAAAACCTCACCACGAAAAAACAAAACAAAACAAGAGGCAGTACAGAAGGCCAGGGACCTAATCGATACAGACATTGGTAATATGTCGGATCTAGAGTTCAGAATGACAATTCTCAAGGTTCTGGCTGGGCTCAAAAAAGGCATGGAGGATATTAGAGAAACTGTCTGGAAAAATAAAATCCATTTCTGGAAAAATAAAAGAACTACAATCTAACTAAGTTAAAATCAACAAAGCTATTAATGAGGTGCAATCAAGAATGGAGGCTCTTACTGCTAGGATGAATGAGGCAGAAGAGAGAATCAGTGATATAGAAGACCAAATGACGGGGAATAAAGAAACTGAGCAAAAGAGAGACAAACAACTACTGGAACACAAGGGGAGAATTTGAGAGATAAGTGATACCATAAGACGAAACAATATTAGAATAATTGGGATCCCAGAAGAAGAAGAAAGAGAGAGGGGCAGAAGGTATGTTGGAGCGAATTATAACACAGAATTTCCCTAATATGGCAAAGGGAACAAGCATCAAAATCCAGAAGGCACAGAGAAACCCCATCAAAATCAATAAAAATAAGTCCACACCCCGTCATCTAATACTAAAACTTAGAAGTCTTAGTGACAAAGAGAAAAATCCTAAAAGCAGCTCGGGACAAGAAGTCTGTAACATACAATGGTAAAAATATTAGACTGGCAGCAGACTTATCCACAGAGACCTGGCAGACCAGAAAGAGCTGGCATGATATATTCAGAGCACTAAATGAGAAAATATGCAGTCGAAAATACTATATCAGCTAGGCTGTCATTGAAAATAGGAGAGATAAAAAGCTTCCAGGACAAACAAAAACTAAAAGAATTTGTAAACACCAAACCAGCCCTACAGGAAATATTGAAAGGGGCGCTCTAAGCAAAGAGAGAGCCTAAAAGTAGTAGATCAGAAAGGAACAGAGATAATATACAGTAACAGTCACCTTACAGGCAATACAATGGCACTAAATTCGTATCTTTCAATAGTTACCCTGAATGTTAATGGGCTAAATGCCCCAGTCAAAAGACACAGGGCATCAGAATGGATAAAAACCCCAAATCCATCAATATGCTGCCTGCAAGAAACTCATTTTAGACCCAAAGACACCTCCGGATTAAAAGTGAGGGGGTAGAAAACAATTTACCATGCTAATGGGCATCAGAAGAAAGCTGGGGTGGCGATTCTTATATCAGATGAATTAGATTTTAAGCCAAAGACTATAATAAGAGATGAGGAAGGACACTAGATCATACTCAAAGTGTCTGTCCAACAAGAAGATCTAACAATTTTAAATATCTATGCCCTTAACATGGGAGCAGTCAACTATATAAACCAATTAATAACAAAATCAAAGAAACATATTGACAATAGTACAATAATAGTAGGGGACTTTGACACCCCCCTCACTGAAATGGACAGATCATCGAAGCAAAAGATCAACAAGGAAATAAAGGCCTTAAATAATACACTGGATGGGATGGACATCACAGATATATTCAGAACATTCCATCCCAAAGCAACAGAAGACACATTCTTCTCTAGTGCACATGGAACATTCTCCAGAATAGATCACATCCTGGGTTACAAATCAGGTCTCAACTGGTACCAAAAGATTGGGATCATGCCCTGCATATTTTCAGACCACAATGCTCTGAAGCTAGAACTCAATCACAAGAGGAGAGTTGGAAAGAACTCAAATACATGGAGGCTAAAGAGCATCCTACTAAAGAATGAATGGGTCAACCAGGAAATTAAAGAAGAACTGAAAAAATTCATGAAAACAAATGAAAAAGAAAACACAACTGTTCAAAATTTTTGGGACACAGCAAAGGAGGTTCTGAGAGGAAACCATATAGTGATACGAGCCTTTCTCAAGAAACAAGAAAGGTCTCAAGTACACAACCTAACCCTACACCTAAAGGAGCTGGAGAAAGAATAGCAAAGAAAACCTAAACCCAGCAGGAGAAGCGAAATAATAAAGATCAGAGAAGAGATCAATGAAATAGAAACCAAAAGAACAGTAGAACAAATCAATGAAACTAGTAGCTGGTTTTTTGAAAGAATTAATAAGATTGATAAACCCCTGGCCAGACTTATCAAAAAGAAAAGAGAAAGGAACCAAATAAATAAAATCATGAATGATAGAGGAGAGATCACAACCAACACCAAAGAAATATGAACAATTATAAGAACATATTATGAACAACGATACGCCAGCGAATTTGACAATCTGGAAGGAATGGATACATTCCTGGAGAATATAAACTACCAAAACTGAACCAGGAAGAAATAGAAAACCTGAACAGACCCATAACCGGTAAGGAGACTGGAGCAGTCATCAAAAATCTGGCCCAGGGCCAGACAGCTTCCCAGGGGAATTCTACCAAACATTTAAAGAAGAATTAATACCTAGTCTCCTGAAAATGTTCCAAAAAACAGAAATGGAAGGAAAACTTCCAAACTCATTTATGAGGCCAGCATCACCTTGATCCCAAAACCCCATCAAAAGACCCCATCAAAAAGGAGAATTACAGACCAATATCCTTAATGAACACAGATGCAAAAATTCTCTCCAAAATACTAGCCAATAGGATCCAACAGTCCATTAAAAGGGGTCCTGACTGAGTGGGATTTATTCCTGGGCTGCAAGGTTGGCTCAACATCCGCAAATCAATCAATGTGATACAACACATTAATAAAAGAAAGAATAAGAACCATATGATACTCTCAATAGATGCTCAAAAAGCATATGCAAAGTACAGCATCCTTTCTTGATCAAAACTCTTCAAAATGTAAGCATAGAGGGTACATTCCTCAATATCATCAAAGCCATCTATGAGAAACCCACAGCAAAAATCATTCTCAATGGGGAAAAACTGAGATCTTTTCCACTAAGATCAGGAACACAGCAGGGATGTCCACTATCACCACTGCTATTCAACATAGTACTAGAAGTCCTAGCCTAGGCAATCAGACAACAAAAAGAAATAAAAGTTATCCGAATCAGCAAAGAAGTCATCAAACTCTCACTCTTTGCCGATGATATGATACTTTATGTGGAAAACCCAGAAGATTCCACTCCAGAACTGCTAAAACTCATACAGGAATTTAGTAGTGTCAGGATATAAAATCAATGCACAGAAATCAGTTGCATTTCTCTACATCAACAACAAGACAGAAGAAAGAGAAATTAAGGAGTCGATCCCATTTACAATTGCACCCAAAACAATAAGATACCTAGGAATCAACCTAACCAAAGAGGTAAAGAATCTATTCTCAGAAAACTATAAAATACTCATGATAGACACTGAGGAAGACACAAAGAAATGGAAAAATGTTCCATGCTTAGGGATTGGAAGAACAAATACTGTGAAAATGTCTCTGCTATCTAAAGCAATTGACACATTTAATGCAATCCCTATCAAAATACCATCAAGTTTTTTCAAAGAAATGGAACAAATAATCCTAAAATTTATGTGGAACCAGAAAAGACCCCAAATAGCCAGAGGAATGTTGAAAAAGAAAGCCAAAGTTGGTGGCATCACAATTCCGGACTTCAAGCTCTATTACAAAGCTGTCATCATCAAGACAGCATGGTACTGGCATAAAAACAGACACATAGATCAATGGAACAGAATAGAGAGCCCAGAAATAGACCCTCAACTCTATGGTCAACTTATCTTCGACAAAGCAGGAAAGAATGTCCAATGGGAAAAAGACAGTCTCTTCAACAAATGGTGTTGGGAAATTTGGACAGCCACATGCACAAAAATGAAACTGGACCATTTCCTTACACCACACACAAAAATAGACTCAAAATGGATGAAGGACCTCAACCCTCAACGTGAGGCAGGAATCCATGCAAATCCTTGAGGAGAACACAGGCAGCAACTTCTTCGACCTCAGCCACAGCAACTTCTTCCTAGAAACATCTTCAAAGGCAAGGGAAGCAAGGGCAAAAATGAACGATTGGGATTTCATCAAGATCAAAAGCTTTTGCACAGCAAAGGAAACAGTCAACAAAACCAAAAGACAACTGACAGAATGGGAGAAGATATTTACAAATGACATATCAGATAAAGGGCTAGTATCCAAAATCATAAAAAATTCATCAAACTCAACACCCAAAGACCAAATAATCCAGTCAAGAAATGGGCAGAAGACATGAACAGACGTTTCTGCGAAGAAGACATCCAGATGGCCAACAGACACATGAAAAAGTGCTCCACATCACTCAGCATCAGGGAAATACAAATCAAAACCACAATGAGATCCCACCTCACACCAGTCAGAATGGCTAAAATCAATAAGTCAGTAAACAACAGATGTTGGCGAGGATGCGGAGAAAGGGGAACCCTCCTGCACTGTTGGTGGGAATGCAGGCTGGTGCAACCACTCTGGAAAACAGCATGGAGGTTCCTCAAAAAGTTGAAAATTGAACTACCCTATGACCCAGCAGTCACACTACTGGGTATTTACTCTAAAGATACAAACGGAGTGATCCGAAGGGGCACGTGCACCCGAATGTTTACAGCAGCAATGTCCACAACAGCCAAACTGTGGAAAGAGCCCAGACGTCCATCAACAGATGAATGGATAAAGAAGATGTGGTGTATATACACAATGGAATACTATGCAGCCATCAAAAGAAACGAAATCTTGCCATTTGCGACGACGTGGATGGAACTAGAGGGTATTATGCTGAGTGAAGTAAGTCAATCAGAGAAAGACAATTATCATATGATCTCCCTGATATGAGGAATTTGAGAGGCAGGACTGGGGGTCATTGGGGGCAGGGAGGGAAAAAAATGAAACAAGGTGGGATCGGGAGGGAGACAAACCATAAGATACTCTTAATCTCACAAAACAAACTGAGGGTAGCTGGGGGGAGGGGGCCCAGGAGAGGGGGAGTGGGGTTATGGACATTGGGGAGGGGATGTGCCATGGTGAGTGCTGGGAAGTGTGTAAACCTGGCGATTCACAGACCTGAACCCCTGGGGCTAATAATACATTACATGTTAATAAAAAAAATTTTTAAATAAATAAATAAAATGCCTTATAAATCTGTCCATCAACCAATCCATCAGTGGTTTTGCATGTTGTGCACGTGCGTGTGTGCACAGCCTCCTCCCGGGAGGCCCCCCGCACTCCCCTCCTAGTCCCCGGGCGCTCTGGCCCCAATGGCAAGCACTCGCAGTGCCCTTCCCCACTTCCGCGTATCCCAGCCCCTGCTCAGCAAGACTGATGGCTTGAGGGGTACCCAGGACGTACACGTTTTGGGGCGATCAAGGCGTATACAGACACTCGTTCCGAGACTTGAAAAGGCTCCGGTCATCGGCATGGCCAGGCCAGCGATCTGGAACGGACAAACGTGCCTTTGCAGCAGGAGTGAGGCAGCAACCAGCACTGCGGGGACTCAGGTCAGATGGCGGGGGCCTCCCTCCTGTTCCTAGCTGCTAGGCTCTGCGTGAGTGAGTCCACGAACACGCAGCCTCCCCTCCATTCCCTTCTGTGTCTGCGGGGATGCCCATCCCCACTCTCACGGCCCTCGTGGGGTCATGTGAAATGCCTCATGGAACCGCGGGCCCCGGCTTCCCACCACGTGCCAAAGCTCCTGGGGTCACCGTGATCACAACTCACGTGAGGCCAGAGCGAAGGTACCCTTGAACCCTGAGTGCATGAGGCCAGAGGGAGCAGGAGTCCCAGACACTTGCCTGGCTGCCCCCGCTTAGCCCTGTGGTCTTCACGGCGTTTAACCCAATTCCTTTCTCCCAGCAACACCGGGCCACGGACAGCAGACGTCAACAGTTGGTCGAGCACGTCAGAGCCTGAGAATTGTCTGTGTCACGGCCACTGGGCCATGGCAGTTGGCTACGTTACTGAATTTTTCGTGACAGCCATTGACAAGGCGAGGCTGAGTCAGGATGGAAGGACAGGCCCCGAGCTGTGGACTGCGCCGTGCGCTGACGGGACTGCTTTCCAGCAACAGATTATGTGCGCAGTCACCCGGGGACACGTCCAAAGCCGCTGATGACCTCAGGTAATTGGATTTGGAGGACCGGCTGGCCTTGGCATGAAGGCGCCGAGTCCCAGCGGAGCCCCTCAGCCATGTGGAAACGGACCAGAGGCTTCCCCTTGCTCAGATTCCTGGCGTAGTCGGTGGCTGGGATGTTGAGGGCACAAGACCGCCTCCCTACATCATCCTGCGAAGAAGATGCCGTAATGTTTTGGGGGAAAGAACAGATCATACGGCCTTTGGCTCCCTTCCTACCATCTGTTTTCTCTTTGGCTGGTTGGGAAGATGGAAATGACTGCATGACGCATCTTTGCTGGACGGCCTGTTGCAGAGACCAAGAGAAGGGGGTTTTCACAGATAACGGCTGACTTCAAAGGACATGACAGCTTCATCCTGGGAGAAGAGTGGAGAGTTGTCTCCAGGCCCACCACTTGCTCGGTGCCCGCATTCCTACAAGGGCCATCTCTGGGAATGCTCCCAGCAGCCTGACCCCGTGAGGGCCCCACAGCCATGCACATGACAGGCAGGATCTCACCCCAGGGCCCCCTCTTCCGGGAAACCCCATCTTAGTGAGAGTCGGCCTGCAACTGCCCCGCTCCCACACTGGCTTTGAGAGCCGTCGTAACCGTGAAGGAGAACTTCGAAACTGGGACCAGAGGCAGGTGGGCCGCCCATCCCCTGGAAGCCCAACCCGCTGGACCACAGCACCTCACCTGTGTATCAGGGCCTCAGCCAAGCCTGGAGCAAGACCCATGGCACAGAGAGCTGTGTCGCCATGGAAACCGCCCCCCCGCCCTCAGAACTGATGTTCCAAGCATTTCGTGAACACTGAATCAGCGACCAAGTTTTCCAGACAGAGGAGCTGCTCGCGCACCCAGTCAGAAGACCCTGGAAGTCCAGGGAGATGTTTCCTGGGTGCAGGGAGCTCCGTCAGGAATCGGAGCTGCCACAGCGTCCCTTCCCTGGTGTGCTTTCGCTCCTGGGGCACCTGTCGTGTGCGGGCGCGGGGTGGGCGCGGTAGGCGCGGCTGGGGCAGCTTCTGCCCTCGGGAAGCTTCAAGCCTCAGGAAACTGTTTCCTGACCCCCTCGGCCAGTCCGGCTGTGCGGAGAGGTGCCCCTGGTGGAGGGAAGGCAGGAACGGGTTTGCCCAAGCATCTGGTTTTACAGCGTGATGTTCGCTGGTGAAGCGTACGTTTGTGTTACTACCATTCATAGTCAAGTTTTCTACTGTGACACAGGGTCTTCTAACTCGCCCCAGCAGGCAAGGATCTGATTTACAGGACTGGGTTGGCAACGGTCTCTGAAGGTTGATTAGGTGGTAAGACAGCCGCTGTGGGGGGCGTTCTCTGGGCTGACCTGCCCTGCCTTCCCTACCCCAGGACCACACACCATGCCTTCCTCCCTCGTATGCTTTGATAATAGATCCCTGACTTTGTTCAGGACCTGACCGCTCTTAGTACCCACCCCCCAGTGATCCCCACCCCGTCTAATCCAATCAGGCTCATTCCACATAGGTACAGAGACACAACTCTGGCCACTTGAGGGGAGAGGGTGTGTGCTGTCCCCTGAAGCCTACAGGGACACGATCTCCTCCCCAGACACAGGGGGAAATGGTACCACCAGCTCTTGGGTACTGTGTGAGGACGCGCTACCTGAGCTTCTGCAGCCTCTCTGTGACCATGAGGGTCCTACCTGACAACCAATCCAACAGGCTGAAGATGGCAGAAAGGAAGGACAGAGCGGACGGGCTAAATTAACCTCCGCTAGAATCACCTGCCCCTGAGACCAGTCCCTGCCTAAGATCATCTCTCTTCTTGTTTAAGCCTTTAAATTGTGACCTCTACTACTGTGTGAGGGAGAGCGACTCCTCCCCGTCCTGATGTTTCCTTCCACACGGAAGGAGCCCATTTATGTAGACCTCTTGGCCTTTCTGCGTTCTCAGCCGCCCTTCCTTCCAGGGTGGGCGAAGCTGGAGCGAGGAGCTGGGAACGCGTGGCCCGGCCCGCCACCCCCTCTTTCTCTTGGGAGGAAGCTGTGCACAGGAAGCAAGCATTCCCTCCTGACCCTTCGTGCTGGAAGTGTAGCATGGACGGGCCCCTGCGAGGGGAGGCCTGTGTCCGTCAGGGCTACCTGGGGTGGGGGAGAGATCTGCCTATACTGAAGCACATCTCGGCTGATGCGTGGCTCGTGGAACCTCACCAGCACTGGTCAAGAAGAGGCTCTCCTCTTGTTTTATTCAGTTGGGAGGTTGCACACCACGGCCCCATCCCCATCCGGACCTGAGCACGGGATCTGATCCTGTCCGGGGTTTGGGCCTGGCTGTGAACCCCAAGGCTGGCTTCCTAGAGACCCGAGTTGGTGGTGCTCAGACCCTGGTTGGGTCTGAATTCGTACCTGCTCTTGTATTTGGAAGGAGTCTCCTTGACAGGCAAAGATGGCGGGGGGGGGGGGTCATTTGCAAGGGCAGGATCCAAGCACTGTTGGACTTCTGTCCAGTCTAATCTGTGACAAGTTTACCTGCAGTTCATTCTCCCCTCCCAGGGTCGGCGGAGGTGGCCGCGTGCGTAGGCTCTGCTGGTACCGCGGGTTGGCCACTGGCCGCGAATTTGGATGCTCTCAGGAGGCCATGACATGGGAGCCCCGAGGGGCAACCAGGTGGCGCTGGGCAGGCAGCCTGAAAGGATGAGCATGGAGATGGTGACGGGACACGCCGGGACACGTGGCAGCCAAGGTCACGAGCGAACACGGTTTGTGAACAAGAAGGAAGTTAACAGAGCGGAGGGGAGCTCTTCGCAGGGAGCAGTAGCGAGGGCAGCGGCCGAGCGTCCCCTGACGACCAGCACGAGGTGACAGAGACCAGGTATTTCCTTGCATCAGAAACTAAAGAACATCAGAGGACGTAGGACCCATGACGTGATGATGTTTGAGAGCCTGGCCGCCAGGCGGGGAGAACGGGGGAGCCTGTCACGGCCTGTCCTGCGGCAGGACCGGGGTCCAGACACGCCCAGCTGCCGGGCTCCCTCCAGTGAGGACGGCACGGACAGGCTGTGGTCTCTGATGGCGTCCGGTGGGGTGGGTAGTCCCCGTCGGTCTCTGGGGGTCGGCTTTCCCGCCTCTCCACCGGCTCTCCGCCTGCTCTCCTGCGGCCCTGGCGCCCGCTCCCCTGCCCTGGGCGGTGCTGCCCGCGCCCCTCCCCACGGCCCCCACGCCCTGCCCCGGCTGCGTGAGCCGTCCTTGCCTCCAGCCCCCTCCCCGTCTCCCAGTGCGGTGGGTGCCCTCCCGGTCCCCCCGGAAGCCTGACCACGGCCGCCCTTCCCTTTGCTCGTTGGGAAGTGCTTCAAAATGAACTTTTCCAAGTACGAGCAGGTCACATTTACGGCAGAGCTCACAGACCCCGAATCTATCGGGCCGGCGGCCAGTGGGAAGGGCCGCGCCCACTCCGAGGCGTTCGTGTTCGCTAGCGTGGGGTCCCCTGGTCTGGGGGGCCAGCACAGCCCGAAGTGGGGGGCCAGGGAAGGGCTGTGGTACTCCAGGACCTTGGGCAGGTCCCTTGGTCCCTGGCATTTTAACGTCCTTGGAGAACTCCGAGGTGGTCTGGAGTCCTCAAGCAGAGAAACATCGCACGTGGAGCCCTCGCCCGCAGCCCCGGCCCACGCTGGGTGCTCTCCTCCCGAGTTATTTTTGTGCGTCGATGTGCGTCCGTGAACGTGTTTGGCCAGGCGTTTCCTGGAGGTGTTTGTGGTCCGCGCGAGCCGGGGCGGCCGAGTGTCAGGGGCAGCGCACAGTGGGGGAGAGACAATCCCACATGGACCCTATTTTTGTACGGTTCTCCCTGAAATAGAACGGCACGACCCCAGCCGGCGTGCATCCCGGCGGCGTCACCTCCCAGAGCGCGCTGGCCCGGCCGTGGAGGAAGGACTTCCCTTGCCCCTGGCTTCCTTAGCAGGTTTCCTCAGACCCCGCTCGGGGAATGCCGACTTGGCAGGAAGACACACAGGGCCAAGGTCTTCGGAGCCTCTGCTGTCTGGCCACGGGCCCCGTGTCCGTCCTCCTCACTGAGCAGAGGGGACCCGGCCTCACAGACTCACGGAGGCTGCACAGTGTCCGCTTTTGCTCAGGGAGTCATTCCGAGACCTGCCTCCTTAGAGCGCGCGGGGACCGGCTGGGAGAGGGCGCGTCCTGCCCGTGGTGCGCAGGGGCCCCGAGATCACGCGTTCGGCTCACGCCTGTCACTCTAAGAAGAGCAGGGTGGAAGGTGTCTGCCCTGACTAGCTGTGAGCCGGGGGCACACTTCGCGATCCGGGAGGGGACTGCGTGCGGCTTCCCGATTATAGACAAGGCACCCAGGAATATCTGCATGGCCGCCAAGAGTGGATGACCTTTTTGGTATAGCATGGGACACACTCTTATAAAAACGGTTTGCTGGGGCGCCTGGATGACTCAGTTAAGCATCAGGTCATGATCTCAGGGCTTCATGCCGGGAGTGGAGCCTTCTTAACACTCTCCCTCTTCCTCTGCCCTTCCCCCTACAAAGAAAAAATGGAGAAATCTTTATTAAAAAACCTGGCTTGTTGCTTATCTGCCATTCGGATTTCTCTGGGCCTCCTGCATTTTTGCTGGCTGTACCTGCAGCCCTGTGTGGCGGGCACACTGTAGGTACAAAGCCAGACAGATCCCTTCCCCACGCCGATCCATTCAACGAACACTCGTCGCGGGTCTACCGTGGGCCAGGTTCTGGGGGCACAGCGTGGAACAAGACAGGACCCCATTTCCTGTGGCCGCTGAAACAAACACCGCAGACTGATTTAAATCACACACGTATTCTCTCATAGTCTGGAGACTGGAAATCGGGCCTGGGTCTTGCCAGGCTAAAAACAAGGTGCTTCCAGGGCTGGTTCCTTCTGGAGGGTCCAGAAGAGAACCTGTTTTCGGGCCTTCTCCAGCTTCTAGAGCATTCTGGCTCACGGCCTGCCCACCACCTCCATGGCCAGCAAGAACCGGTCCAGGCCTCTCACCTGCCATGACTGCTCTCTCTTCTGTCTTCTCCTGCCGCTTTCAAGGACCCTGTGGTACCTCGGGCACATCACAGAATCCTGCATAATCTCGCAGTTTTAAAGTCAGCCAATCGGCAGCCCAGCAGCCCAGCTGTCTGGAGGGCAGCCCTGCACAGGCTCCGGGGACGAGTGTGTGGACGGCTCTGAGGGGTCCTCGTCTGCTAACAGTCTCTGGTCTTGCGGAGCTCACATCTGGGGTGGGAGGTGGGGGTGGGGGAGGGGCAGGCCATAAATAAGTTCACAACAAATGGACGTGTTCACGCACGTTGCAGGGTCACTCACTCCCCGTCCTGTGCGTGCCCAGGGGCATCCGGCACGAGCGGGGCTTGTAGGTAACAGTCGACACCTGAATTCAAGACGCAGACTGAATGACGACACGCGACGCTGATACGAGCCTCGCCAGGAAGCCCACCTCCGGGCGAACCCGGGAGAAACGCATGTGTGCGCCCCCCACGAGAGCCGCGCCAGAACAGTCGGGCCACTGCTGGGAACAGCCAGTGACTAGGAGCTGCCCGAATGCCCTTCAACAGCCGAATGAGTGAGTCATTACGGCTCGTGATGCAATATTGTGCAAACACAAGAATGAACACACGTTGCACACGCAACAGAGAGGACGAACATCACGCCAGCGTCACGCAGAGCCAAAGCAGTAGGCACTGACGCCTAATCCAGCGGACCCCATGGATCTGCGCTCCTGCCGTGTGGGCGTCAGGCTGTGTCCACGCAGCTAAGCGGCGGCCACTTTGCCCTGCACGGTGCTGAGACCGCAGGAAGAAGGGCGCGCACTCTAGCCCGAAGGACCCTGAGAGCCGGCACAGAGCCGCTGGCCGGTCACAGCCGGTTCTGCTCCCTCCCTGTCCTTCCCACCTGCCAGCTTCGCCAACCACCCGTGACCCCTGGACCGCCAGTCGCAGAAGTAACTCTCCTCCCATAGGCTCTTCCACCCACTGTGGGTTCCTACCCGATGCCTCACGGGCCAAGCCCACTTTCCTGCTTTCCCCACAAGCCACGCTGGTCCACTGCCCCGAGACTTTTGGAAGGCAGGGCAGGGCTTGTCTCTAACCCTCGCCAGCCCCTCCGATGGTCACGTACTCTCTAATCCCTACAATAAATCTGTTTGCCACATCACTCACGGTCCTTCTGCCTCCCCGACGGCATCAGGCCCGATAAGCCTTATCAGGAGGCGAGAGAGCGGAGGCGCAGCTGGAAGGGGCTCCGGGGGCTCCGGGGGCAGCAGGGACGGTCCCAGGGCTCTGTTTGTTTGGGGGGATCCATCAAGCTGCCTACCTGCGAACTGTGTACTTTTCTGGACATTTCAACATGGACTTTTCTCATGGGTGTTTTAAAGTTTTCCTGCCATAGTTATTTTCTGTCATGACGCTTAGTTCCAAGTTCGCAAAGCAGATGCAAAAGGCACATGGTGTCACTTGGTGGGTCCCGGCTCCAGAAAAAGGGACAGGGAGTGCCTTATCTTCTTGTGTGCATTCCCAGGCCCTGGCCGGCTCCCAGCCCAGGGCGGGGGTCAGTAAAGGTCTGCTCTGCCAGTAATGGGCACAGAGCCCCTGGGAACCAGGACCTGGGCGGGTCTGGGAGGAGAGATGTGAGGAGGTTCCCTTCTCTCCTGGAGCTGCATTTTGCAGGGACAGAGGCACCCCGATGAGTCCTTTGCATGTTAACAGTCTCTTATCGTGGGGGCTTTGCCACAGAATCTAAGAGACCTCATAAACCTCCTGAGGGACGTTTTATGTGCTTTCCCACCAGCTTGTAGAGGGACTCTGGGAAAGACCTTTGCATTGTGACTGAAGGAGACGGGGTTCCTCCAGGGACCAGGAGGCAGGCCTGGGCTCAGACATAATTTGGCCTTTGAGGTCTCAGCCTTCTGCTAAGAAATAGCCGACTGTTATCCGTTCAACAGTTACTAAAAGAGGCTTGCTGGAGGTCAAGCTTTGGCAAAGTAAGACAGACACAGATCTGCCCTCCTGCAGCTTCCTCTCTAGGGAGGGAGCAAATGGGCTCCTTTGAATGGTATATATCTTTATTTGTATATTTTATATATACTTGTTACGAATTATTTGCATTATAGCAAGTAATTATATTCTATAAAATGTTATTTTTAATTTATGTAATATATAGTTTATTATATATAAATATATTTTTATATTTATAAAATGTATATGTTTATATTAGAATTATAACTTATAAATGTAATAATTAAATACATAACTTTATATAAAATTATATTTGTACCTATTAAAATATGGATATGTAACATAAACTTTGATATAATTAATAATGATACAATTGATATATCTAACTTATATACTGTATATAACATAATATCTACTTAATTATGTATAATATTGAAATGAGTTTATTTATGTAAAATATATTTAAGCATAATATAATATATAATAACATATATATATTTTTTAAAGATTTTATTTATTTATTTGACAGAGAGAGAGATCACAAGTAGGCAGAGAGAGAGGAGGAAGCAGGCTCCCCGCGGAGCAGAGAGCCCGATGCGGGGCTCGATCCCAGGACCCTGAGATCATGACCTGAGCCGAAGGCAGAGGCTTAATCCACTGAGCCACCCAGGCGCCCCTAGTAAAACCACTCCCTGCCCTTTTACAAATGCAAATTTTACCTGGTTGAAGCCAAAGGACCCACAGTTTGGGGGCTCCGTACCCTCATGTGATGTCACAGGAAGAAATGCAAATTCTTTCGGCCAGCATGCTGGCGGTCGGGAGTGGGTGGCCCAGGCAGCGGGGACGCAGGGTGTGGCAGCCTGGGAGGCTCAGGCCTGGACATCCAGCAGGAGCTCGTGGCTGCCGCCGCAGGGGTTAGGAAGAGCCCTGGGAGGCATGTAGTCCAGGCACTGTGCCCCATCCCTGGCGGGAGGCCAGGCAGGGACATGGAATTGGCACATCTTGTTGGGAACCTGTGGGGACAGCACTAAGGAATCCTGCTGCCCAGGGCTGGCGCTGTTTCCAGACCTTCCCTCAGGATCCCATGGTTGAAAGTTGTCCCCTGAGAGCCCGAGGCCAGGACTGCCCTCACGTCCCCCCAAGGCCCCTAAACTTGTTTCTTCCTAAGTCTTCCCCATTGTAGCTGATGGGTAACATCTTCTTCCAGGCTCTGGTCAAAAACATTTGGGTCATTCTTCTCTCTTCCCTCCTCCTTGTTTCTCCTCCCAATCAGGCTCCCAATCAGGCTCCCTCCCCCTCTCCACATCCTCTCCTGCTTCCCTCAGGCAGAGCCCCAGACCCTGCCATCCCTCCCCGCCCCCGGATTGTCACAACAGCCCTCAACACACCTCCCTGCCTGCACCCTGCCCACTGCCAGTGAATTCTCACACAAGAGACAACCGGGTTCTTCAACCCCATTTGGCACAATACAATCCAAGCTCCTTAAAATGGTCTGGCCCCATGAGCTGGCCCTTGCCCTTCCTGGCCCCATCTGAGCCCCCCCCACACACACACTTTCTCCCTACACCCGGGCCTCCTTACTGTCCCCAGCCATAGTGCCGTCTCTGCACCCACTCTCCACAAGGAGTGTGCAGCCATGGGCCTCAGAGACCCTCTCTTCCCAATTAAATGGCAACTGATCAGAGCCCACAGGACAGTTCTACTTAAGCAGCACCATGCACCCTCCCTACCCTGTTCACGCTGCTTGATTTTAATTCCTAGAGCCCAATGTCTGTGTGCTGTACCTTCTCTCCTGTGTTCATTTACCGTTCGTCTTACCACACTGGAATATAAGCCTCCTAGGGAGGCAGGGTCCTTGATGGTATCTCCAGCGCATACAGCAGAGCCTGGGACACTGTAGGTGCCCACAAACATTTGTTGAATGAATGCATGGATGGATGGATAGATAGAGATGGGTGGATGGAGGGATGCATGGATGAATAGAGGATGGGTGGATGGAGGATGGGTGGTTATGTAGACGGATGGATGGATGGATGGAGGGATGGAGGGTGGGTGGATGGAGGATGGGCAGTTGTGTAGATGGATGGATGGATGGATGGAAAGATGGATGGATGGAAGGATGGATGGAGGATGGATGGAGGGATGGAGGGATGGAGGATGGGTGGATGGAGGACGGGCAGTTGTGTAGATGGATGGATGGAGGGATGGAGGATGGGTGGATGGAGGACGGGCGGTTGTGTAGATGGATGGATGGAGGGATGGAGGGATGGAGGATGGGTGGATGGAGGACGGGCGGTTGTGTAGATGGATGGATGGATGGATGGATGGAAGGATGGATGGATGGAAGGATGGATGGAGGATGGAGGATGGATGGAGGATGGGTGGATGGACGGGCGGTTGTGTAGATGGATGGATGGAGGGATGGAGGGATGGAGGGTGGGTGGATGGAGGATGGACAGTTGTGTAGATGGATGGATGGATGGATGGATGGAAAGATGGATGGATGGAAGGATGGATGGAGGATGGATGGAGGGATGGAGGGATGGAGGATGGGTGGATGGAGGACGGGCGGTTGTGTAGATGGATGGATGGAGGGATGGAGGGATGGAGGATGGGTGGATGGAGGACGGGCGGTTGTGTAGATGGATGGATGGAGGGATGGAGGGATGGAGGATGGGTGGATGGAGGACGGGCGGTTGTGTAGATGGATGGATGGATGGATGGAAGGATGGATGGATGGAAGGATGGATGGAGGATGGATGGAGGATGGGTGGATGGAGGACGGGCAGTTGTGTAGATGGATGGATGGAGGGATGGAGGGATGGAAGAATGGATGGATGGATGTGTGAATGGATGCATGGATGGACAGATGGCTGCATGCATGGATGAAAGGATGGACGTGTGGATGGAGGCATGGATAGATAGATGAATCATCCTCTTCCTGCCTCTCCCTCCCTCCACCCTGCTATCAGCTCACACTTTGGGCCAGCCCCTGCCCTTTCCGACAACTACGAATAGGCATTCTCCTGGAAAATGTGTTTTCCTGTCAGGTTTCCCGCTGCTAATGTCACTGAGACAAAAGGTCCCCAGCACACACTGGCTGGCCCTTGAAGCACACGGCCTCACGCACAGGGATGCCGCCCAGCACCCCAGGATTCTTGACAACTTTGTCTCAGTTTCTGCACCCACACCTGATCTGAAACGAGCCAAACGCCGGATGTTTGAGAAGTCTTTTTCAGGAAGGATGGACGGCAGGAAGCTCTCTGAAGCATTCACTGGAGAAGGATCCAGAAGCCAAGCCGTCCACCCTCCCTCCGTGTCTCCTCACCCCTCTGCATCCCTCCAGTGCCTCTCCCTGTCTCGGGGACATGCCTGGCCCGAATGGGCCAACTGTGGTCTGGGGATCCCTACACGCAGATCCTATATACCTTCCAGGAAGTCCCAGTGTGGGAAATGGGACCAAAGCAGACCTCAGAGCAGGTGCCACGCAGGCCCCGCAGGCTCCGAGTGCTGGGGTCACGTAGGCGGAGGGCCGGGGCGTGCTGGCCGGCCGACTAGCACCCGGCCCTGCACTGAACGCATTCGCAGAGGCGCGTTTGGCCCTTGGCCTCTCCTGCTGACCCCCAGGCTCTGCCAGTGCTCACGTCCGCCACGCGGGAGGACTCCAGGTGGCCGCGGTGCTGAATCCCTTTTCTTGAGAGTCTGAAGAAGCCCTTCTTCAGTGCCCTGCACTAATTCTGCAAATTTTTAGGAATTCTGAAAGCATTCTGACATCGTGGGGGACCGAGCCCGTGGGAAGAGAGGGTTGGAAGAAATGATGAACACCAAACACCCCCACCCCGCCACACACACCCTCGGGCTGACGTGCTAAGTTCACAGGAGCACCCCCTGCCCCCCGTCTGTCTGCACAAGCAGGGACGGAGCCCCCACCCCCAGCCTTCTTTGCCTGGGGGTCTCTTTGCTCACTGGCGAGGGTCCATCATCCCCGGTGACTGGCAGGCTGGGCCTGGAGCCTGTGAGGCTGGCGCAAGCTCTCTCACTCGGTACCTGGGATTTTCCCAGCTCCGAAGGCCGGGTGGTGACAGGAACGCCACTCCTAAGCTCCTGGTGAGGATGAAGCCCGTGCACTGGCGTCAGGCTCTCCGTGTGGCGCCGGGTCAGCTCAGGGACCGGGCTGCTGTGCGCACTAAGATGCCACTCGTCCGGCTCCATGCGAGCACTGAGACACTAACCAAGTCCTGGGCGCGTGGCTGCAGACGGTTGTCCTGGAAGACGAAGCCCTGGCCTTCGCTCTCCCATTCCCCCTCCCTCCTCCGGAGCCTCCCTGACAGCCAGGCCGGCGGGGTCATGTCCTCCTGCCCCTTTGCCACGCACACAGCCTGCCTCCCTGCTGATGGCGTGCCCGTCACCTGGCAGGGACCACCTGGCTAAGCATGTCCTTCAGATTGCGCCCCCCCACCGCCCCGCGCAGTGTCTCCGGCCCTCTTGGCACACAGCCCCCAAGGGAGGGCAGCATGAACCCTTTCTAACAGGCCCCCAGGCAGGGCTTGGATGCGCTTGGAACAGAGGCTGCCGGCTGCTCGAAGACTCACACCTTCAGACATCATTCCCGAGCCTGGCCTGGTGCCTCTGGGGTGAGAATTCATTCCCTCGCTCATTCGTTCAGTGATGGCTGATGTTCCCTACTGTTCTGAGCAGGAGAGAAACATCGAGCTTATGACAAACAAGACCCAAAACGCTTATTCTGGGGAAGGGAACTGGGGATGAGTTCGAGGAAAGCAGGATGCCAGTGTTTTCCATATTCTTGGGATTATTTGACCCTCCTTAATTATGTGCATTTGTTACATCCGGGAAAACACAAATACAAAAGAAATGATGTCAGCCCCTTGCTAAAGCCTCTCCCATGACACAGAAACTCACAAAACCAGACCCAGCCCTTCCCACGGACTCGGAGCCACTCTCCCTGCCTCCCTCTCCAGCCATACTCAACACGAGGGGTCCTTTCCTGCCACAGGGCCTTGGCACGCACGGTTCCACCTTCTGAGAGCTCTCAGCCTGTTTCACTGTGGACTCAGGTTAAATTTCATCAGGCCTTCTAGATTTAATTACGTATTTGTGGGTCCTTTGACTCCACGCTCCTCCTGACGGACGCCAAGTTCCCCGGGCCACAGGGGCCACATGTGTTCACACATGGATGTACGCCAGTGCCTAGCACCGTTCTGCCTCGTGGTGGTTCTCTGTACTTGCGGGATACAACCAAGTCGCAGCAATGCACCCGTCTCTCTCTCTCTCACGCACAATGCCAGCGCCTTTCCCATTTAATATACTGTGGGCAAAACCAATGTCCTCTCCGTGGGCCTCTGGGCAGCGACATGGGTCAGGGAACTGGACCGGCGCATAGACTTGAGCAGATGTGAGTAACGGGAAGAAAAAGTCTTGGGCGAATCAGCTCCCTGATGTCTGGCCACGGCGACTAAAAGCCCAGCGTGAAAGCCACGCCTCTGCTCTCGGGACAGGCACGTGTGAAGACAGTAAGGCGATCAGACCAGACGTGGCGGGCCCATCGCAACACACCCGGCCCCCTGACCCACCACCCGCCCAGGCACACTGAGTGCCCTTCGTCCTCGCCACCAGGGGGCGCATGGGAGTCCCGTCCGGGCACCTGGAGACCAGGTTGGGGGGACACTCCTGGCCTAACTCGGGCTTCAGCCCAAAGACCTGGAAACTTGGGTAAAACTTAAACAGACAAGCAGGTAAGAGTCCCCGGAGTCCTTCACCTCAGCCTCAGAGAGCCGGGGGGAGTTAGGGGTTTCTGGTCAAGTGCCGCAGCTGATTCCGAGGCCGCGGGTCCGTGGACCGGCAGTCTGTCCGTCTGGGCTCGCCCGCAGACTCCACAGAGAAACCGAGCCCCACCCACTGCGGACCACGAGGGGACAGGGACAACGGGACAAGCCCTATGTGTGGCTTCGTTTCTGTCTCAGGACCCCGCGTGTGCAGGGAGGGGCAGGCAGGGGTCCCGGGTCGCGGATGTGCACGGCCAACACGGGGTGTTGACTTTCCTCACTTTTCTATGCATTTCTCTGTTAAGGATTATTTAGTTCGACTCCAGCGCGGACAGCAGGGTTCCTAACAGCCAACAGCGCTGGGGCGTCATTTCCCTCCCCGGTCCCCGTGACCCCACGCCCTGCCCTTGCTTTACTTCCTGTCACCTCTCACTACACAGGCAACTGCTCCTTGTGTCTGTGTGTCCTTGCACGAGGATTTGTGTACAAACAGTCGGCGTCAGTGGTCTTGACTTAAATCCGCCATTCTCCTTTGCCTTCCCAGCTGAGCACAGGATCAAGAGCTATCCGTGGTGTTGGGTGGACCCAACCCGCTGTCCCCAGCCGCTGCCCACGCGGTGGACACCCCCGCTGTACTGTCCACTGTTCCAGTGACGGGCTCCTGCTTCTCACCACCATCAGCGACTCTTGGGCGGGCATCTCTGTCCTCGCCCCACGTGGACCTGTGTGAGGGCCCTTCGGGATGGTACCCAGGTTGGGGTGTGGCTGGCTCCTGGCGCACACCCCTGGTTTGTCTACTAACAAGAGCTTTACTCCCCTCCCCGCCCCCTGCTGTAGAAGGAGAAATAATAAATGCAAGTATTCTAGAATGCACGTGCTGTTGGTTCCCAGCCTGCGGGAGAGTCACTTGGTTCCGGGTTGGGCACAGCACGACGTCGCTCGGTCCTCTGAGCGCGTCTAGAACCCCTGGTACCACCTCTGTTTTGCACGCTGTCGGCTTTCTTCACAAGCGCCGAAAACCAAACACGAAGACCCCCTCTGTGTCAGCAAACGCAGAAGAGCCAGGAACTCCCAACGGGTGGTCCAGGAGCACGACCCAGAGCTCGCTGGAGAGGCAGCACTCAGACCCCACCCGGACCCAGAATCCGAGGCTTCGAGGCGGGAAATCTGTTTGAGAGACGTCCCCAGGGGATTCTCAGCAGCTTCAGGCTCAGGAACAAATGAAGATAAACCCAAGAGAACCCGAGTGAGCCAGAGAGAAAGGAGAAACAGACGTGTGCCTGAGGGAGAAAGACACAGAGAAAGGGCACAGTCAGACGAGCAGACAGAAAGACAGACAGACAGACTGGCTGTGGCGAGCACAGAATCCCAGAGTGAAACTCCCTGCACAGGGAAACACACCCTTTCGTGGTGTGTTTATTAACTGGTGAGAGGACCCCAGAGCCCCTGGAGGAGGGCGCAGGGGTGCTGAGCAGAGGGGGCCAGGCTTCTGCAGGTCCGCCCCAAACAGAGCCCGGGTTTCCGGCCAGTTGACGCGTGTCCCATCTCGGGAAGGGCTCCCTGCAAAATAAGACCGGGGGATGAGACAAACCCGGAAAGCGCTGGCCGGTCCAGTCGTCCATTATTTCACAGATGTGGAAGCTCAGAGACGTGGGGCACCTCCCCCAAAGCCACCCAGCGAGGCAGAGCCGGGCTTAGCTCCTCTTCATCTGGGACTTCCTGTGTAACACACTCAGCCCCAAGCCTGGAAAAGAGAGTTCTGGAAGAATTCACGTAGCCGTCGGGCCACTTCCAGGAGGGCCTGCCACGATTCTTTGCGGCACGACCTGACAGATGGCGAGGTAGGTGAGCGGCCTCTCCCCGGGATGTGGAGGGAGCCCGCGGGCCTCTCTCAGCCCTCTCAGAAACGCAGAAAGCCAAACCCGCACAGCTGGCCACTGCAGCTTCCCCGCCAAGCTCGTTTTGACATGACAAGACAAAAAGCACAAACGTGTTCCAGTGGGACAGGCTGTTACCGCGGTGCCATTCATCGGGGTTTACGATTTTCCTGGAGCCTCTCGGCCGGGCGATGCCAGAGAACGAGCCAGAAAAAGAAAATTCTTAGGTGACGTAAATGCAGTCAAGACACTTGCGAGCGAGCGGCATGCACTTTTCCTGCCCCGGGAAGGGGTGGGGTGTGGGGATTGGAGCCATCTTAGAGCCAAATACAGAAAGAGAAACGAAAAAAGCCCGGCGCCTGTGAACTCCCTTCACTGCACGGCGTTGCTATACATCTGCGCCTTTGTGTTTGAACAGAATGCCACCGGCTTGGTAAACACTCGTGGGATTAACGAAGGACACCTAGTAAGCCATTAGAGCGGAGGTCCCCCAAGATGGCTCTGGACGGGCAAGACACTAACTGCATTATTTTATTTCCAGATATGAGTTACTTGGTGGAACCAGACCTGCCAGAGAAGAAGACGATAACATCAGATGCCCCCGTGACTGCCAGATAACCAGTTAGGTAGGGGTTCACACGGCCGGGGCTCGGATCACAGTCCAGATGTGTCCGGGCACTGGGATTTGTTCTTGAGCCAGAGGAAAGCTCGAGACGCCCAAAGCCCGGCCTGGGGTTTGGGTGCCCGGCTCATGCCCGTGGGCCTGGGACTGTCCAGGTTTTAGCAGCCCAGACCCCGCATCTCAGGAGCCTCCTTAGAACCTGGAGAAGCAAGTCGGTCTTTGCACACTCTGGGGGGGTTAGGGAAAGCGGGTGCGTTCCGATGAGAGAAAGAAGAAACCCGTGCTCTTTCTCTCGCAGCCCCAGCTGACGTGGTGCCCAGCCGTGGGTCTCTCTCCTGGCAGCCACGCAAAACACTCTTCCAGGCCAAAGGCAAGGGAGGGAGAGGGAGATGGCCTGAACAACAACCGCTCCCTGGGGACGCGCGTCTAGTTCCGGGGGCAGTGAGTCCCTGCAGGAGGAATCTGTAGCAGCTTCCCGCAGCAACTGTGACCCCAGCGCGGTTCGGGGACGGACATCTAGAGAGCAAAGTCATTCTCTCTCTGCTCCCCATGCTGGTGCAACTCCAGCCAGCATCGGAGGCCCTTTGTTCCAAACACCTGGCCATTAAGAGGCTGCGCCCCACGGCAATGTAGAAACCCAGATGGTAGGTGGTTTCTCCTTCGGGACCAGGGTGTTCCAGATGGGGACAGCCCCGGCGAGCCTCTGCCCCTCAACCATCAACGGTTCCTGTCTCGTCCCTCAAGGCGTCGTGGGGGTGCTGTGGAACTCCCACAGTGTTTGGAAGACAGTCTGGCTCTTTGGGAACGTTAAGAGCTGACACACGGGGAGGGCCCGTGTCCTGGGCTTTAATGGGCAACACACGGCCCCGTGGGCCACAAGCCGGGGCTGCAGAGAACGCGCCCACCGACGCTCGCGGGGCTGTGATGACCGGATCGGGACCGAGCTCGCGTTAGAGGCCTGCTTCTAAGGCCTCACACTGTACAAATCATCACAGGAGCCACCTTTCTACTCAGAGCCACTCTGGATACGGCCTGTTCTAGATAAATAATAGAAGGTAAGCCCCCCCTTCCTCCTCATAAAGCAACCCGCAAGAATTTACGGGGAGCCGGCAATCATGGCGGCGAGGGACGTGTAAATACACGAGCGCTTGCCATCTGCCAACGGGACCCGCGTCGTCTGCGAGCACCGCGTCATCTCACCTTCACACCTAGTTTATGCCGTTTTTCTTGTCTTGTCACAAAGCATACATAACCTAAAATTTGCCTTTATAGCCATTTTTAAGTGTCAGTTCCGGGGCATGAAGTACATTCAAGCATCACCACCATCCACTTCCAGAACGTTCTCACCTGCCCTAACGGGAGCTCCGTCCCATGAGACACCAGCCCCCCCATGCCCTCCCACGTACTTCCCGTCTCTGTGGATCCGACACCTCCGGGGCCTCGTGTGAGTGGAACCGCAGTCAGTCCTGTCGTGACGGGCTTACCTCACTCCGCAGCGTCCTCGGGGTCCGTCCGAGGTATGGCAGGTGTCAGAATGTCCTTCCTGTTTAGGGCTGAGTAATATTCCACGCTCTGTCTATGCCACATTCTGTCCGTCTGTCCATCTATTTCCGGATGGTTGGCTCGCTTCTCCTTACTTCCCATTCTCTGAGGCTGAACTACAGAAAAGCTTTCTCCACGGTTTTTGCTGCCACTGCTGTTCTCCACGACAGTCTACCGCTCCCGGAAGCCAGGCCGACTTCTGACACCTCTGCGTCTCGTTGTACAGAAGACCTGCCATTTCGGGGGTTCGAGGCAAGAGGAACCTTCTGAGGCCACGGTGGGAGGTAGACTCCCGTCCTGCCCCCACTGTCCTCCGCCAACAGGAAGCTGAGAAGCGCACAACTGTCCCCACGCCAGCGCACCCCAGCAGCCATGGAAAATGCTGGAATCAGCCCTTGTGGGCCCCAACTGGATTCTTCTTGCAGGAGTTCAACAGACCCCAAATCCTCTGGACCTGAGAAGGACCTTTCTGTCCCACAGACCCTGTCTTGTCAACCCTCGTCTCTCCCTGTTCTGTGCGGGGAAGGCTTTGATGGGCTTTGCTCTCTTGACCGTTCCCAGACTGTCGGCGTTCAGAAGTTTCTCCAAAGATTTTCATTCATAAACAATCAGCAGAAGCCCATCAAAAGCCAGGAACAATTTCTCCCTCGGCCCCCGCTCCTGTGCGCCGACATTACAACCCTCCTCCTCAGCATAAACAGAGCTGATCACTTTATACCCTTTGTATATTGTTTCTGAATACGAGGGAGGTGAGACAGCGAGCCGGTAGTCGTGCGAACGATTGCCTAACGTAAACTGACAGCTCGTGCTGCAGTGTTTAGCTTCAGGAACTGTGAAAATGGTCACAGCCTAGTAATTAACTCACATTTACTTAACCCTGACATGCGCTCTGTTATTATTGGTACTTTTAATCAAGGGAACAAGACTTACTCTGCTGGTTTGATCTGGTCCGTGCCCACGGATTTCCAGCTGACCCAGCTCACGTCCCGGCCCCCGACGCCCCCCGACCGGCCTCCCCCGCTCTGTCGGCTGGGCTCTGGGGCCGTGGCGGACAGGGTTTGGGCTCGGGGCGGGCCGGGGGCACGCTTTCAAAAGAAACAGCGAGTTTTTACCTTTTTGCCAACAGTTCTGTAGGCAACATTTGTTTTTTATTTTCTTTTTTTTTTTTTTTCATTAAATCACTTTTATAAACTCCTCAAAAGTTTCAGTTTATTCAGTGACAATTAGTTTATGGCATTTCTGAAGTGGATTTAGTTCGAGTGATAAAATTACAAGCCAAAATTGCAACCATAATGGAAAATCCTGGTTCATGTTTGGCCTTCGAGACCACAACTGAAAGATCACAGGCTGATGCCAACGAGCAGGAAGAAGCAGCAATCACAGAGCATTCCTGTCCGCATGCGGCGGGGTCCCGGGCTCCGCCGTCGGGACGCGCTGCACCCCGGGCTGGAGGCCGCCGCTTCCGGCCCTTACTGGTGGGGTGGGGGGAAGCGGATCTGCCCTTGCCTGACAGGTGGAAGGAGCAGGGGGTTGGGCGGGCATATCTGCCTCCTTCTGCCCTGAAACATGTTCTCGCTTTCCTAAAGTTCAGAGCCAGCACTTTCCTGAATTCCAGCCCGGCTGATTGCATCTCAGTTTCTTGGTGTTTAACGGAGACCTTCCTGAGCTATTTCCTGATAGCAGCTGGGAGCCTTTTGAACAGTCAGCAGCGGGGTTCTGGAACAATCTAAACCCGTAATGGCAGTTCCAGGGCCCGACTTTGAACTGGAGCAGGAAGAGCAACGTGCGGTTGCTCACCCGCTTTCAAGCTCTTTTCCTCTGCTCGGTTCAGACCCCAACAACCCCAGCCCGCCCCCACCTGCCCGCCCCCGCCCCCCCGGCCCTGCTGTCCACAGGGCAGAGACCTCTGCTGGGAACTAGGCTTTATTGAGCATCTACCGCGTCCCAGCACTGGGGGTGCCGCTGTGGAACTAGACAGGCCAGGTCGTCACCCTCCCTGGTGGGCAGTGAGCACAGATAACACACATACTAAAACAACCCAGAGACCGGAGGGTCCCGAGAGTGATTAGAGCTCTGAGGAAAATGAACAGGGTCTGTGACGGGGAGAGTAACTGCGGCAGGCAGGGTGGCGGGGATGCGGCAGGCAGGGCAGGCAACTGAGAGAAAGTGGCCACTGAGCTCAGACCGAAGGGTGGGGGGAGCCAGCCAAGTGATCAGCTGAGAGAGAGCACCTCATACAGAGGACCCAGCATGTGCAAAGGCCCTGAGGTAGTGTGGTCCTTAGAGGGGTTGAAGGCATGGAAAAGACCCTCAACCAGATGAGCACTGAGTGAGGAAAGCAAGTGACACTGTCCAGTGGCACGGCTGCAGCAGGCTGTCCCTGTCCTTCCAGCCCTTGTCCAGCCCGCTCAGTGCTCCGGCCCCTCCTCCCCGACTCCCTTGCCCCGGCGCTCTGGCAGGCTCCCGGCCATCACCCTCTACTCGCTTCTCCTTTCCCACATCCTGCTGGAGCACGCTGCTCCTCTCCTCCCTCAGCTACTGCTGGTGGGCAGGAAGGAACACAAGAGACGAACTTTCTGACCGACAGATCCCGGGCCCGAATCCACACTGGGGACAAGCCCTCTACCTGGGTGAACTGCTTGCTGAGGAGAGACAAGCAGATGCTGAGAGATCCACAGACAGATGAAGCAGATGGACAGACTGACAGAGGCGGATAGGTAGGCAGGCACACATAAACGTATACACGCGTCGCATAATCCATGCACATACAAGACGATGCAGAAGTGTCCTCACCCTTCACAGGCTGTTCTGGAGCCGACCTCGCTAACTTCACTTGAGGCTGGCTCCGCGCTGTGAGCCCACACGTCTCCCTGTGGCATCGTGTGTGCGCGCGTACGGGCTCGCACCTGCCCAGGCACCACGCGCGGTCTGCAGCAACGCAAACACGAGCGTCTCTGCCGCCGCCCCATTCCCGCTCGCCGCGGGCTCGGCCGCGTGTGTGCCCGCGCCCGCCGTCCTCTTCCTGTTCAGGTAGACACGTACCACATGCTACTGATTTGGACAGAAACGGCATCACACAGGCATGTTTCCGCCACAGCTTCCTTTTTCTCTTGCTGGATCCGGCGTGGACGTCTTTCCTGTCTGCCCCTATGAATCCTCCGAGCAGGACCCACCACGCCCCACACCCAAGGCTGCCTTTCTGGGGACAAGCTTGTGTACGCACAGGGCAAATCCCAGGGCCGCCGGGACTCTCCCCTCCCCCAGGCAGCCCTCCACAGTGAGGCGGGGCGGGGGGTGGGGGGAATCTCACGCAGGAGCTGGTGGCAGAGCTCTGGAGCGGGACTAACACCGCCTCCCAGGGTCCTGGGAGCACTGAGCCCCAGGAGTCACAGTGGTGACATTCTTGATAATGTTCCTGCCTTGTCCCACTGCCCCAGCTCCCACTTCTGCTCCTCGTGGTACCTCCCAAACAGACTCCCTATACTCAAATCCTTACATCAAGGTGTACTTCTGGGGGGTCCTAAACCCAGACAGCCCCAAAACTTGGACTGGGTGACTCCCCCCGGGGACAGTAGGTTGCTCTTACTCCATGACTTTTGGTGGTTTGCTAGCAGCCTGTCCATAACTCGAGCCAGCACGCTATGGCCTGTGGGACAAATGTGGCCCACCATCTGTTTTTGTAAATAAAGTTTTATACGCACCTGTTTGTTTCCATATGGTCTATGGCTGGCTTTGCACAGCAACCATGGAGTAGAATCGCCGCAATGGAAACTGTACGGCCCGAAAAGACCAAAGTATTTACGATCTTATCCTTTACAGAAAATGTTTCCCAGCCTTTGGTCAAAATGCTGAGCCAAACCCATATTTAACCACTCCTCGGTCTTGGGCATTCCTCGCCTACCTTAAAAATTGTGTTTTGTTGTTGTGACCGGTTCGCGCCATTTGAGGCCCAAACAAGGCCGTGCTCAGACCCGGCGTGGAATGTCGGCACACGCATCTAATTCTCATCTTCGCACAAATGTCTCCGACACGAGGATCGGAGCCAACACAAGCCCGTCTTTTTAGGCGTCTGATGCTCATACTCACATTTCTACCATGGGACCCTTGCACCAGAGGGTTTGAAAATACCCACTCGAGGGTCAGAAATCCGTCATCTCCACGAACCAGATCATTTGAGAGATCAAGCCGAGCCCACAGGCCACACAGAAGCCGTGACGATAAGGAGGGCAGGATTTTCGGATAGCTTCTGTGGAACAGGAGTGGCGTTTGGTCCTTCACCTCCCACTCTGAGCCTCACCCCAGCGCTGTGAGGCGAGCACTGAGCTCACTAACAGATGGGGAAGCCGACTCAGAGTGCTTAAGGACCTTGCCCGGGAACACACAGCATAGCGGCCGAGTTGGCCCCCTGGGGCTGCTGCCACACATGACCATGAACCGGATGGATGAGAAGAGCGGAAACTCACCGTCTCACGGTTCTGGATGCCACAGGTCTGACACCAAGTGTTGCGCTCCCTCGGAAGGCTCTGGAAGACAGCATGGGCTCATGTCTTCTTGGCTTCTGGTGCTGCTGCTGGTCCTCGGTATTCCTCGGGTAATGGACGCATCACTCCGGTCTCTGCCCCTGTCGTCACGTGGAGTCCCCCTGTGTGTCTGCCCCTCCTCTTCTCCGGAGGACACCAGGCCTTGCATCCAGCATGACCTCATTTAACTTGGTCACGTCTGCAAAGACCGTATTTCCAAACAAGGTCACTCTCCCAGGAACTTGGGGTTGAGACTTCAACATGTCTTTTTGGGGAACACAATTCAACCCACAACAGTGTCTTCATCTGAGTGCTTCCAGAAGCTGGCAAGAATCCAAGTCCAAGGAGCTGACTTCAGGGAGGGGCGGGGCGTGAGACAGGGAAGTAGACGCAGCCCTCCTGGGTGTTCTCTTTTCAGCGGCCCCACGATGACCACGACGCCCTCCCGTGGGGAGAAGCACCGACCGGAGGGTGGGGGAGCTGGGGAATGATGCCGACCCCCAGAGCCCCACACTGAGGGCTGCTCCTCGGCTGTCCAGTCCCCGGCACGGCTGGCCTGCTGCACACAGCACCTTGCGTGGTCTGGGGGAAAGCCCCCCAGGACAGATACACAGACAGTGGTGGCTGGGAGTTGCCCAGAGCCTGGGACTCACAGGTACCTGGGGTAGAAATGCAGAGTATAAATGTGCATTGTAATCCGCTTTCCAGGAGGAAGGCCCGCCTGTGACAGTCTGAGCACGCCGCAAAGGCTGAGGGGTGAGGACCGGCCACCAGCACCTGCCACACGCGGGATGCAGGAGTTGGAAAAGCCTCCTGACAGGACAGAGTTGGAATGGCCTCTGCCCTCCAGGAAGGCAAACTCCATGATTTAAGGGTTACCGGTTAAAGAGCAAAGAGCATTCAGACCAGAGCAAGTAAGGTCCATGCCTCCTCCAAACCAAGGCGGGATACAGGGGGGCTGCAGGAGGGCAGGCCGGTGAGGCCCAGGGCTCCAGGGCATGGTGGTCAGGACCCTGGGAACACAGTAGGACCACTGGCACAGAGGCAGCTGGCAGAGGTCAGGAGCCTTTAAGAGGCAGCGAGTCACTTAGGCAGTCACTAAGTCTCTGCAGAGAGCTCCCAGCGCTGGTGAGACAGAAAGGCCTCGTCCCTGTTCTCAAGAAGCTCAGCGCCACACCAGACTGGGGCAAGGAACCCAATGGAGCCACGGACAGCCCTCCTCATCTCTTCTCCTTCCGGGCCCCCCTTGACCAGGCCTGTCTTTGTACCTTCTGTGCACACGACCAGCCTGGCTACCGTCTCACGCTGCCAGGGAGCTGGGGAGCCATGGGAGGCTACTGAGCAGGAGACGTACCATGAGGAAAGTGCTCTAGGTTGCAAGGGTGGGCAGCCGGGACGGCTGGGAGAGGGAGAGGACAGCGCAGACACGAGCCGTTTGTCTGGGGAAGGTCACTCCTCAAGCCCCAGCCCCAGAAAGCGGGCAGAAGCGTCCTTTCCCAGCCATGTAAAATGCCAAACATCTCTTAAAGCTTCGTCAACTTTCTGCTGAGAAGCAAGCTGGCCTTTGATGATGGGGCACCGCCCACAGCCTCATGTCACAGCGTCAGGTCAGAGTCTCATGTCACGATGCCATTTTGCAAATACTAATGGTGTGCCAGGTGCTGCCCTGGGGACACCAGACGAGACAGACACAGTCCTGCCCTACTGTCCAGTAGAGCTCCCGAGGGGAGGGACCAGACGTGCCCCAGCCACACCCCAGACAGGTAATGAATAAGGACAGGGAGCTGTGGGCACATACCGCTCGGGGGCCAGGGAGGCCATCCCCAGGCCGAGGAAGACCTGAGAGATGGGCAGGAGTTGGCTCAGCCAAAGCAGAGGGGAGGAGTGTTCCAGCCAGAAGGGACCGCACATGCCAAGTCCCGAGGATGCACAGAAGACAAGACGTGCCTTCAGGCACAGAAAAGCTTGGGGGCGGGATGCGGAGTCTTAAGGGGTAACAGGTGCCCGTACGATGTGCGCGCAGTGTGGTCTCGCTGGCAAACTCACGGGCATGTTTGTGTGTACCCAGGACGAAAGAGCGGAAGAAAAGACCCCTAAATGTTCCCAGAGACTATCTCCGGGTGGCAAAACTGCAAAGGACTTTGTCTTACTGACACGTCCCTGTATCCGTCAAATTTTTCACAGGAAACATTGCAGGAGTTACCTGTGGCTCACGGAATGCTGTGTAACAAACCACACATTCTCAGCAGCCGGCTATAACCAGCGTCTGTTCAGCTCCCAAGTTCAGGGCCGGGCGAGACCGGCTGAGCGGGCGGCTGGTGTGGTTCTGCTGTACGTGGCCCTCATCCTCCTTCCGGGACGAGGGCGCCCGTGGGGCGTGGGCGCTCACGGCCCCCGCACGGGAGCAGGAGAACAACAGCAAGGCTTGGGCTCAGAAGGGGCGCGTGGTCCCGTCTACTTCATTCCATGTCCCAGGCACGACCTGTGGGATGAGCTCCAGGTTAAGAGGAGGGGAAACACACCCCGTCCCTTCGGTCGGGGACTATAGTGTCACGGGACGAAAACTGTGGGCGCAGGGAGAGACGAGGCCCTGGAGGCCAGGGTGTGCGTCCCCGGGGCTCACTGCGGGACTGTTCTCTGAAGGGGAGGGAGCCGGGGAGGGGGAGGGCGAGGACGAGGAGCAGAGCAAGGAGGATGGGCAGGGAGGAGGATGGGGAGGGCGGGGGGGGGGGGGGGGGGGGGGGAGGAGAAGCAGGTTGAAGCAAATTGAGATGCTCTCCCGAGCCAGGACTAAGAAGGCGACCCCCCACCCAAACCAGAAGAGCTCGAGAGTGGCAGGAGGCGGAAGCAGGGAGCAAACCCAAATCCAGCTGTCTACTGGGGGACATGGACGCCGCCCCCCCCCCCCCCCGCACCTCAACGGATTCATCTCTGAACGGGGCGGCAGAGTCCCCTGGGGACTGCTTCTGGGGGTCTCAGAGCAGCGCCCGGCCATGTGGGTAGTTTTGAGCCTGACCACGAACTGCCCGGCTCCTCCGTTCTTGGCTGGCCCCGGCCGCAGAGGCGCGGCAACCCCCGGCCGGCCGCCGGCTCCCCTCGCGGCTCTTTACCTAGCATCCTGCACACGGCTCTCCTTCTTCCGCCGAGTAAATATATCACTTCCCTCCGGCGAGAGAGAAATAAAAGCAGTTCCTTAATGCACACGGGGGAAGTATGGAAGAAATTCCAGCTTGATGGTCCACAGGTATGTCTGTCTGGACCGGCGCACATAAATCAGTGCCTGGCTTACATCAGACGATCGCAGAGAGCGGCTCTGGGCTGATTGCGTCTTTACAATCTGTTTACGAGGAGCGCTGCAGTGAGACATTCTGGAAGGGCTGCCGCATAAGCCTTTAAAAGTTTTCGTAATTGCTCAGCCCAGACCGTTCCGCACTGGGAAATGCATCCTCATGGGAGCGACGTGGTCTCGGGAACCAGACCTAGCTTCCCAGCAACCCCTGAGCCCTCAGTGCTGGCCCAGCACCACCCAGGATGGCCCTGGGAACATTCTGACATCTTTCCTTCTGCCCCGGGTATACACAAACATGTCTGTGAATTTACAGATGAGACCACACTGCACCGCACGCTGATTACCTCTCCAGACTCAGCAGACCCCGCCCAAGCATTTCCGATCCTGCTCCTTCCACAAGGCATGGCTGGCCTTCTCCGCATCCTCAGGACCTTTGCACGTGCTCTCTCTTCAGCTACTAGGGCACACTTCACCTCTCCGCCCCCTCCTTTTTAAAAAAGATTTATGTATTTATTTTAGAGGGAGAGTGGGAGTGGGGGAAGTGGGAATGGGAGACAGACGATCTCGAGTAGGCTCCACACCCAGCACAGAGTCTGATGTGGATGACCACGACCCTGAGATCATGGCATGAGCTGAAATCAAGAGTCAGATGCTCAACTGAGCCACCCAGGCGCCCCATTCCTCCCCTCTCCTTTAGCCGAGCCGTCTCAGCCCACTTCGCAGGTTGAATGTTGCCTTCCATGCCTCTCCAATCTGGCAAGAGCGCTGGTATGGGTTGGATTATGTCCCCCCCATTCATATATTAATGATGCAAGCTTAAAGACTTAAAGATTGTTGCATATGTTACCGGTTAGGTTAAGATGAGGTCATACCAGAATAAGTGGGTCCCTAATCCGAACACATCAGTGTCCTTATAAAGGGTGGAAATTTGGACAGTGACACACACACAGGGAGACCACCATGTGGAGATGAAGGCAGATACCAGGCAATGTGTCCACAAGCCAACGGACACCAAGGTTAGCCCGCAAGCCAGCATGACCTGGGCAGAGGCCGGGCGCAGTCTCCCTCATGGCCTCAGAAGGAGCCAGTCCTGTGGGCCCCCTGATCTCAGACTTCTGGCCTCCAGACCATGGGACCCTTAAGGTCTGCTGTTGGAGTCCCTGGTCTGTGGTCTCTTGTCAAGTTGGTCAGCACACCAGCGTGGGGCCTCTGTGCTGCCCCTCCTGCCATTCCTTTTGTGGACGGCCATTGGCCCTGGCTCTCGAGTGGGGACCAGCAGAGGTGGCTGAGGACAACAGGTGGAAAGCAAGACAGGTCAAGATGTGGAGCCAGTGGATGGGACGGAGGCCGGGGCTGCAGGAGGGAAGCGACTGTGAGCTCAGGGGCAATAATGGGGCCGGTATGCACGTGTGCACATGAGGGGTGTTTTTCAAAGACTGTTCTGTAGACCAGGGGTCTTGGGCCCAGATCTCTACAGGGGCTGGACCAGAGTCGTTTCCGTTACGGGAATATGCATTCGATCGGGGTGGGGTTAAGAGAACAGTTGTGTGTAAGCGGCTTGTACGATGTTCTCAAAGGCTTCTATTATCTAGAACAGCGTCTCAGCTCAGATATTTGGGGCCAAGGCATGACTACAGAGCAAGACGGAAAAGTCCAGAGTCGAAGGAAGTGCAATAGTTTGGAGAAACAGTTGGCTCAAGGACAGATGGTTTTCCCTCGATGAGTCCCCACAGGGGCGGCTCCAGGGACACAGGGTGTCTGGGTGGGGGTGCACGGCCCCTGGGCAATGGGGTGTTGCTCACGGTGGCTCACAAAGCGCGCCCCTCTTATCCCCGCCCTCTGACTGGGGAAAGCCTCGGGCGGGTGCTGACACCTGCCGATCCCCATATTTCGGTGAACGTCGAAGGGACTTGAACAGAACTACTAGTAGGGTGACTTGTGAGCCCGACCCATGACCCCCTGTGCCGCGGGGGAGGCACCCCTGAGGCGTGAGGAGCCAGGGGCTGGACGCTCTCTGCACGAGGACACCTGGGGACAGGCAGGCACACTCATGGGGGCCTGCCTGAGAGCTCATGCTCTACGCTCCCCCAGCCCTTGCCGCCCACCTGCGCCCCTGGCAACAGCCCTGCCCTTCAGATGACCCCTCCTGGAGCTGGCAGGGGGGGCTTCACCCTAGAGAGAAAGCCCTGGAAAAAGCTACTCTTGGTGTTTTCGTTTAGCTTGTTTTGTTTTTAGATACCGTGTGTTTTCCTGCCCCAAGAAAAGATGTCATAGCAACGCATCGGGGACACTCGGGGGTTTCCCGAAGACACATGAGTTTAGAAATCCTTATTCGGGCACCTGGGCGGCATGGTCGGTTAAGCAGCCGACTTTTGGTTTCGGCTCAGGTCATGATCTCAGTGTCCTGGGATTTAGCCGGGTCCAGGCTCTGTGCTTAGCAGGGAGTCTGCTTGAGATCGTCTCTCTCTGCTCCTCTCCCCTGCATGGGTGGTCACTAAAAGTAAATAAATAAATCTTTAAAAAAAGAAAGAAAGAAAGAAAGAAAGAAATGGATCCTTCTTCCACGGGTGAGTGCGATCGGTGACACAATTTGGGCCAATGAGTCTCAAGCAGAGTCCCAGTGGAATCGGACGGAATCTGCCTACCTTCATTTTCTCCTGTGTTCCGCCTGGAACACAGATGCAATGGTGAAGAAGGGGCAGCCATCCTGACACCATGAGACACCAATAAAACAAAGTCAGGGAAAATCTCCGTTCCAACAGTCTTGTGCTGAACCATTGCTTTCTGCCGCCACCTTGAGACTTCTCAACACTTGAGGGAAATAATGTAGCAAGTGTGTTGAAGCCACCATCGGGGGATTTCTGTTAGCAGCTTCCAAATGCAAGATCTGAATGAAACACTCCATGGGGGAGGGGGGGATGCTGGCGGCCAACGCTCTAGGACGGGCTCTGTTCAAGGCTTGTGGTGCCCCCTCAGAAACCTGCTTTTGGAAATGCTGTTCCTCCTCTCGTCAGATAAGAATGCTCCAGTTTCCTAGAGGCCTACGAGACGCTGGATCGGCTCCATGTCCCTCTGTCATCAGCACGCTCCGAACCCTGCCTGGGAAGGTCTGAAATGACAGCCTGGACTTGACCACATTCCCTGCTGACCACATCTCATCTCAGCAGGAGGACAAACACTGGCGTCACATGTGGCTGTGAGCTCGGGATAAAAGAAAAAGAATCTGCCTCTTGCTCAAATCCTGCGTCTTGCTCAAACCCTCAAAAAACTAGCCCTTGATCAGATTATTACGCCACACATGCACCCACGGGGGTGCTCGTCGGGTGAATTATGACAGCCATATAACAGAGCCCCGCTCATCTCAAATGACGCCGGCAAATATACAATGCACCCCAGAAGGTTCATGTGACGCCAAGTGGGGGCAGGGCTGTAAACGGCCACGCAGAGCACGGACTGGACTTCGAGTGGACGTGGGACACGACAGCCAAGGGCCTGGAAGACAGCTTCCTCCCCAGTGTAGCAGATTTTCTCCCAGAGCAGTGGGACGGGGAGCGATGCCCTCTTTTACGTTTGTCTCCACGTTTTCTTGCCTCAATAAAAGAAGCGGCGAGGACGGTAAAGAAACCCTCTGTTTCTCGGCTCCACTCAGCGGGTCTGGTTTCAGCTGTAAAAAGGTCAGCTGAGTCCTTGGCAGATTTTATTTTCCACCATTATCTGAGCAGTATTGGCTAAATATACTTTTAAGAGCGGCATTCTTAGGGTGGCACAGGCCTCACCTCCCTTCTGCTCTCTGGGGTTTTTGAGAATTTGCTTTTACAGAGGCTTTTGGGCTGACGCGCTCCGTACAAACACAGGCGAGGCGGCCGCTCCCTGCTCGCCCACCTGGCTCCGCTCAAGCTGCCTCGGTACCAAGGCTGTTACCCCTTCAGCTCGCACCATCGGGGGAGCATTTACAGAGCGCCACATGTTTGCCTTCCAGGGAGGGTCCCCAGAAAGTCCTTAGGAATCTCACCCTCTCCTCGTGGAGGAGAAAACTAACAGCCAGGAGGGAATACGGAGAGCCGAGGGCAAAACCGAACGATCGTCACAACCAGTAGGGTCCTTCTGGCAAGTTCCAGAACCATCTACAACAATGGCGGTGCATCTCAAATAAACCAGACCCCCCCTTTAGCAACACTGGCTGCCCTGTGCCTATTTTTAAAAGTTTACGACCCGCGATTTGCGAGTAAAACTAGGAGGGCACAGCTCAGAGCCGTGCAGGGCAAAGCATTTTTCAGTTTCCATCTCACTCCCGAGCGGCAATCCATCATGATAAGAAGCAGCAGGGAGGGAAGGAGCCAGGCTCCCCGCGGCCTCCCAGCCGGCGAAGCTACTAAAGTGGCAGGCACCGCGAGCCCAATCCATTAACCAAAAAAGGGCGCCGCAGCCAGAGCTATTTCTAGGTCGGGGCAGGCAGAGCTCAGGGAGCTGTGGATCCCGTGCAGGAGGTCTCGCTGGCGACCCTCTCTGCAGATACCAAGATCTGGGACACCAAGATCTGGGACAAGCTGGCCCAGAGCAACACCACTAGGTACAATAACAGTCTTACTGGATCTGCTCTATATTCTCGTCCTGCGGCTGCTGTTACAGAGGACCACGAAGTGGTGGCTTCCAACGACAGAAATGTTCTCTCTCACTCCCAGAGGCCGGAATCTGAGATCAAGGTGCCATCAGGGGCCCCACGCTTCCTCCAAAGGCTCCAGAGGAGGGCCCTTCCTTGGCTCTCCCAGATCCTGGGGGTTTCAGTTGCCCCCTGGGCCTGGCCACATCCTCCAATTTCCACCTCTGTCCTCATCCTCCCAGTGCGTCTGTTCTTTGTGTGTCTCTTCTAAGGACAGGTATCATGGATTCAGGGCCCACTTGGAGAAGCCAAGTGGGTGGAGAAGCCATCCGTCCAAATGGACAATCTCATTTTGAGGTCCTTAACTTAGTGACATCTGCAAGGACCCTTTTTCCATAAGTCCACATTCCCAGAACCTGGGATCAGGACGTGGGCGTATCTCCTTGGGAGCTGTCAATCAAGCCACCACGGCCGAGCAGGTGTTCACACCTTCCCCAGAAGGGCCCCAAGTCACGGATCCAGGAACACAGAACTCCCAAGTTCAGCCACCTGTCCACCCCTGGTGGCCTTACCCGGGGGTCGGCGGTGCACCCCCTGCCCAGGGCCTGGAGCCACCACTGTGCATCAGTCAGTAGGCCAGTTACACACAAAGACGCTGATGTCAGCCTGGGGTCTGGATCCTGGCGCCACCCTATCTGCTGGACAACTTCGGTCTCAGTGTCCTCACCCACAAAGTGGGAGTGACCAGAGTCCCCGTCCCCAGGGCTGTTGTGAGAATCAAGGGCAGCCCTTCCTAGTGGACACAGCAGCACCTCCTCGATCCACGTGTCCTCGGACCACGTTCCCCAGCGCCGTGTCTAGATTCTCAGCCTGGTGACACCGATTCCATTTGAGAGGCTCAGCTTTGTTCCTTGCCAGGTCAAAGACGGATCGCTGCCCCAGAGCAACACTTTTCAAAGGACTTACACGTGCAGTTTTACACACGACCGAGCAGTGAACACAACTGTCTACCGGGAGGCAGCATCACACCCCGCAGCGCGGGGCTCGGTCGCACAAGGCCGCCCCTCCCCGACTTCAGACGCCAGCTGCGTGTCCGGCCGGGCATCTGTGCTTCTGGCGGGATGGCCACAGGTAGGTCAGAGGTTCCGGTGACCCCCTCTGCAGGATTAATTTGCTAGAGCAGCTCGCAGAACTCAGAGAAGCATTTCTTACTCGATCACGGGTTTGTTAGGATAGGATACAGCGCAGCAACAGCCCGATGGGAGAGACGCAGGGGCGAGATGCTGGGGGAGGGGACACGGTGCTTCCATGCCCCCTCCGGGGCACCACCCTCCCGCCAGCCGCACTAGAAGCTCCCCGAGCCCCGCTGGAGAGAGCAAGACGGAGTCCCTACACCCAGCAGTGACGTCAGCAGGCAAGGGCGCCGCGTCCTAGGCCAGATACCGCCCAAAGCAGCACAGGCAGGAGGCACCCAGAGCTGATAACCGGCAAGGCCCAGAGAGCCTGGAAGAACCAAGAGCTGATAATCGCTGGAACCAGAGGAGGCCTGCAAAGGCCCAAGACTGATTAGACTCTGAAGAAGGAAGGACTTCTGCCGCAGACAGTCAGGCTCTCAAGGCGCTGACCCTCCCACGTCGGAGCGCCTCAGGAAGACAGCCCCACGAAGGCCCTGCCGGGGTCGTCTCTGAACAGAGCAGACCCTCCGTGGCTCCGGCACGGCAAGTGGCACCGAGGCTGACCCGGGCCAGGCCCCAGGCCTCCTCCCTGCTGCGCACCCACAGACTGATGCCGCGTGCTCTCAGCCCGGCGGTGCCCTGTCCAGTGACTCTGGCTTGCGCTTCGCTCCGCGTGTCCTGCATGAAGCCAGGTTCAATGTGTAGTGAAATGGCACTGAGTCTGGGATCCTGAACCTGCATTATGATTCCGAGGGCCTCGCATGTCAACGGAATAAAGCTGACTCCGTGGGAGGTGCCGTCCTGGCGTGCTCGCGACACCGTCCTTTGCGCGTTCGTGAAGGTTGTGTCCCTTCAGCACGTGAGCGCCTGTCGCGGCGCTGGTGACGGAACTCCTGGATGTCGGGGGCTGAGACTGAAGAGTCCCATCCTTCGGACCCCACGGTTGGCTCCCAGGCTACCGGCCCCATCCGTAGGTGACCTCGGGTCTTTCCAGAAGTCGCTTCAACACGACCAAAGACACCTCGATCACTCCCCTCACTTGGGAAATTCCAGAAGGTCTGAGGAGCTCTGCTCCAGGAACGAATCCTCTTTCTTACTGTAAATCACAGTATCCCACGACTGGACGCCACAGAGACCCTTATTCGCGTGTATTTCTGGAAAACCCAACTTGAGGAGCAGAACGAAGCTGGTGCTGGAGGGGTGGAGGCCGGACTGAGCGGGCAGGACCAGGGAGAGGCCTCCACGGGGTTCTGTTCTGCCGATCAGCGGCAAGCATGTCTGCTTCCGTGCCCCATCGTCCCTCAAATATTCCGAGTCTGCATTTAAGGCCGGCCTGAGCTCACAACCAAGAGGCAAAGCAGAACAAAGAGGGAACTGGACAGAGACGGAGAATTTCACACATTTAAAAAAAAATAAAAACAAGCATGTTGACTGTAGAAAAGCTGGAAGACAGGCACAGGCACCTGAGCTAAAATAAGACTCCCACACGGCAGTGGTCTCCACAATGTCATGACCCCTTTCACGTCTACTGCACGGAGCATGCCAGCAAAGTCAGAGACCGTCGCGGCGAACACCTGCATCAGCGTCTCTGTGTCTCATTTGACTCAGTCACCTCGAACACAGTGACTGACCTGGAAGGTGTGACCTTTCACGGCACTCCGCATCCGGCGTCCCACGGCCCTCCCTGAAGCCTGCACCAGCCCACGGTCTCACCGGCACCAGCGGTAAGGGTGCTTCTCTGAAGTCTCTTAATGAAGGTTGCAATTTTTAAAAAACCTCTTCGTGACAGGGGCAGGCCCAGGAGCCAGAGCAGCTGCTGGGGTTCCCTTTGTCTCCGTGTGCCACGAGGGCACAAGCGCATTTCCACGGGAGCCAGCCACTTGTTTCCTGCCCTGCGAACTGCTTGCAAATAACCATTGCCTTGCGTCTGCTGGGGTAACTGTCTTGATCTTTCTGATTTACAAGTATCACCCACAAATTAAGAAAGGTACTTCATTGTAGTGCATTAGAACCAATCTCTGCTCCGAGAGGCCACTTACAAAGTCAGACTGTCTTTTGTAGACCTTGCTCACGTTTTCCGCAATGTGTCAGCTTCCTCGCTTTGTAATGGGTTAAAAAAGATTTTACAAGGTCAAATGCATTAATCTTTATGATTTCTTTCTCTCCCTATGAGCTTAGAAACGTAGGGACTGTCATTTTCCTCCAACTCACGTGGGAAAAATTAGTAAATATTAACAGCGAGCAAAGCCACCTTGATCTAGGAACGAGAGAATGGACCGAGACCACGTGGTAACCGTCTGTTCTAGACAAAGAAAGTTTGACTTGGTTTCTAGATCCCACCGGGTCGAGTGTGTTTTGTTTTTCTAGCACATTTCTTTGCCTGGATAATGAGTACGTGTCCATGATGCCTTCTCAGACGTGCCTGACCGGCAGCCGATGCTGTGGTTCCAGTGTAATCAGAGGGCTCTTTCCTTCCCCCATAATCAGGGCCTCTCTGTCCGCAGTCCACACAGAGGGTTCCAAACTCAGTCCCAGAGGCCGATGACGGAAAGCAGCATTTAGCTGCTCAGACACAGAAAGTGCATTCCCCGGACTGTGAGCCAGGGAGGAAGAGCGTCGGGGCCGTGAGCCGTCCACACGCTGCCCGTGAGTGGGGCGCCCAGCTGCCTGCCGCCCGGGTACCAGATGGCCTAATGACCCTGTGCCTGGGGTCTACATCTCACAGCACCCCGGTGCCTCCATCACTGGTGGGCATGGGCTTGAGAACCCCCTTTCTAGGCCAAAAGCTTTATTCTACAGCTGAGGGGAGGAAGCCAAAAGAGGGGGGAAAGGAAAGAGCGGGGGACAAATCCAGCTTCTAATCCTAGACACAGGCTCCCCAGGAACCCCAGACCCCGGCCAGCCTGTGAGCCCCAGGGTGGTCGCCTCCACACCCCTGCCCCGGTACTTGCTCCAGAGCTCCTGGATTTCCCAAGTCTTCATCCCTGGGTGCAGCCGAATCACCAGGGCGCCAGTGGGGTCCAAGTTGCCTGTGTCACCACTAACTGGGGGGCGCGAGACCACAGAAACGTACGGGCTCACAGCTCTGGAGGCCAGACTCTGAAATCAAGGTGTCAGCAGGGCCCTGCTTTCTCCGAAGGCTCCAGGGAGACTCCTGCCCTGGGCCGTCGCCGGCAACCCTCGGCGTGCGGTCCCTGCAGCCGCGCCTGGCCCCAGTGCGCGTGTGCCTCTGGGTCCCCGTCTCACAGGGCGGCAGTCCGATCGGACCCGGGGCCTTCCCTATTCCAGGATGACCTCATTTTAACTTGATTACACCAGCAAGGACCCTCCTGCCAAAGAACGTCCCGCTGTGGGGTTGCGGGAGGGACATGAATCTTGTGGGCACACTCCCCCCCTTGCACGTGGTCAGAGAAAAGCCCGATGGGGGAGAGGGTAGCCCGAGGAAGGCCCCTACATCGAGGGGCCCATCAGAATCCCTGCAGGGGCCCTGGACGACGCCCGTACCTGCGCCCACGCAGACCCCTGAGCCGGGGTCTCCGGGCATGGGCCCGGCATGTGGGTTTTCAAAGTTCTTCCCTGGAGAGTCTGATGTTGAGCTGCGGTCTTCCTTCTGTAAAGGGGACTTGTCACTGGGGACAGCTGTGAGCCAGAAGTTACCTTTCTCAGCCCCCTGCATCTGAGGTGGCCCTGGGACACGTTCTCAGAGTGACACGGAAGTCACTTCCTAGTCCAAGAGGCTCAGAAGCGGGTGTGCCTTTCCCCAGGCGCTCGCTGGCCGAGGAGGGCCATACAGACAAGAGGGGGGCACGGCCACGTGTTGAAGCGCCCTGGGTCCCTGGATGACCTCACAGGGGCAAACAGTGACCCAGCCACACCCCTGCAGACCCAGAAATGACTTTGGCTGCCCTATTGCATGGGGACGGGGGGAGGCGACTGTCACATAGCTGTTGCTGGGTCCCAGCTGAGAGCCACTGGTCTGCAGAGACAAGGAGCCGACCCTGCTTCTGTGCCCCCACTTCCTCTTCCTATCACCGTCAGATGACCTCAGATTTGAATATGTGACTAATGTTTTGTATCTTTAACAAAATAGAAGTCAAAAGCATTTTCCACCAGCCTTAAATAGGGACCTACTCCTTACAGTTCTCCTCGAATTGAATAACAGGAAGACGCTGATGATCCTGAATAATTTCCATTTTCTCTTGGCTGCCAGGAAGTTCAGAGTAAAATTTTATGTTTAATTACAGCACCTAACTCATTCCAGATTCCTGGAAATCGGTCCTTCTGCTTTGACATGATTTCTGATCGGCCTTCAACTGGGCACTCTCATTGTGTACGTGTGTTTCAAGATCGTACGTGAGCTCGAATCTCGTTTTACATTCGGAGGCTACTAAGTCACAGAGGCACACACACGCACCTGGGTGCAAACACAGGATCGCCGCAGTAGCACGAGCACCATGGGGCCAGTAGGATCACGTCAAATATGGACGAGGCCGTAGTAAATGCAGCTCGCTAGTTCACGGAACAGGCAAGTTCTGACCTCCTGCCAAGGACCAGGCGGTGGGCCAGGCACCCAGGAAGAAGAGGCAGATCTGCACGATGATTTTTGCCATCAGGGAACCCGTGGCCTCCTGTGGGCGACAGGGGTGCTCACAGGTAATCATGGTATCAGGCCAAAATAATAATAAAAACTGCTTACCGAGGAAGGGTGAGTGTGCGGGGAAGAGAACCGGCCGTTTGGATGGAGGGACCAGGGAAGGCGTCACAGAGCCCAGGCGTCTCATCTGGCTTTAATGGGATTTAAACAGAACATTGGCAGGTGGAGTGGGGGCTGTTCAGAGCAGAAAGAGCGAGGAGCCTACCGGGCACGTGGAGGGATCTTGGGAATTTTGTTCTTTGCTCTCCAGGTCGCTCCACCCCACGCGGGGTTTTAACCACGGATCTCTATTGTAGTTATCATTATTGGTTTTCTACCTAATGCGCAGAGTTACTTAAAATAGTCACCATGTCCTGGCATTACATTCTGAGTTTTTCCTAAGATGAAATCAAACTTTAGTAGTCTCGGAGGTTCCGACCTTCGGGGACTTGATGGAAGTCTGACATGTTTCCCTTGGCCGGGGCCCGGCTGTCTTCCCACGCCAACAATAAGAGAGTAAGATAATGTTGGTTTCAGATCTTGATTCTTCAGAAAACGCCTCGGGCGCTGCACTCTCTGAAACATAATGGAGCCAGAGGACAATTCCAAGAACCGTGTGCCGGGGCCTCCGGGGACGCAGAGCCAGTTGGTAATTATCACGGAGGGGCATTCAAAGACCCCATTACTCAGCACCCAGCCCTCCCCCACACCCCCCAGGAAAACAAAACAGCACAGAACAAAACTGGCTAAGAAAATCCCCTTTGGAAGAGTTGCTTCTGCCAGGAGAAAGCACAGAGTTCACGAGCACGCTTTCCCATGGGCACTCGTAGGGCTCACGGAGGACCGGACGGGCAACATGCTCACTTCCTGAGCTGCTGGCTTCAAACTGGGGGTGGGGGCAGGGGGCAATTTGGGTCCGGCCCGCACGGGCCTCCTCACGCTTGCTTCACGCCGAGGCAGGTGCGGCTGAGACGACCCGACACCAGCTTCACCAGCCGCCGTCCCGTCTCCTCGTCCCGTGCTGCCCGCTGTGCCTCCGAGCCTCCCCCGTGGCCAAGGGTCCTCAGGATGGGGCCCCACCGTCAGCATCGCCCTCCTGGCCCCAGCCCGCACCCCAGCTCCCCGAGTCTGGCAGCTGTCCCTTGCCAGCCGTATCCACTGCCTTTTTTCTGTGTGTGGCCCGTCTGTCACCGCGCGGCTACATTTCTGCTGGCGCGGATGGAGAGTGATGCTCCTTGCTCTTTGCAGAGCGAAAAGGAGGCAAGGCAAGGGGAGGACATGCTGCCTGGGCCCCCCTCCCCACCCCCAGACCGGCCGGGGACTTCTTTCTTTCATCCTTTGGCCAAGAAGCTCCTCCCTGGTATTTCTGCCGGGATGAACCTCTCTGGTCATTGTTGGCGCTTTCCTCCCTCCATGCCCAGTCCAGCTTCTAGGTGGGGAAAGAATCAGCCACTCAGCATGAGTCCTGGGGCCGCCCCGTAGCTTGGGGAGGGCAGGACTCCATGATTGTACAGAACATTCCTCCCAAAGGCAAGTCGGAGTGCTCTGACCAAAGGAAGTGGGGTGAGGCAAGTCACGGGCCCCAGCTCCAGGCCACACAGCCAGTTCGTGCATTTGTGCGTGGGTCTGTTCAATGACCATTTCCTGAGCACCCCTGCAGGGGCCTGGAGATGTCTCCCCCTCCATAGTGTCTCTGTGCTGCTATGGGTTTGGGTCCTCGAGGGGATGCCGGACCCCAGGAGCTATGGGGCATCCCCATTAGCCACAAGGCACTCAGTCACTGAGGCAGTGACCCTGTGACCTCAGCTAGCATGCCCCCTCCCCACCCTCACTGACCCCATGACAAACCTCACTAATTCCTCGAGCAGAGCCCCAGCATGCGGGGTCTGTGCAGCCGAGGAATCCCTGACAGACTCAACATCATCCTTATCTGACCTCTGGTGACCTTCCCGAGGCCATGACCCCAGCGATACCTGGCCCAAGGACGGGGTCTTGTGGAGATAGATGGGCCCCCAGCGAGGGGCCCATACATCATGCCAGAAAGAGCTGCCTCCTTTGTATAATCTGTATCAGTCCACGAGGGGCTGGGGCGGGATGCCGGCAGAAAACAGGGCCCTTTGGTTGTTTTCCTGGATGGTTGGCTTTCCTGGACTCTCTCCTCAGTGAGGAGCGCCCAGAACACGGCCAGCCTGCGGACACCGCGGGCCAGGCTGCGGGAGCCGTTCCCTTGGGCAGGGAGGGCTGTGCGGGCAGCACCAAGCATGCCACCAGGACCGCCGGGACCTCAGGCAGCCCTACGGGACGCACGGCATCCCTGCCGAACCAAGCGTCCCAGGTCTCCAAAGGGGACCTTGCGGGCTGCCCCGGATATCTCGCGAGGACTGGCTGCGTTAGGGAATTTGGAGTTCCTCATCAGCGCAGACCGTGGGCTCCCGTGGTCCAAAGGGCCGAGGAGTGGCACCATGGAGCTGGGATGAATGGATACACAGGGAAAGCTTCCTTCCAGAATATTCCAGCGTGCCAAATACCTGCCGCAATCTGGACCTGCCAGGCAGCCGCAAGAGCCGGGCAGCCGCGCAGTTGGGACTGTCCCCTTGACCGCGAGCGCACGGCGAAGCTCTCGGGCCTTCTTTCCTCATCTGTGCCCAACAGCAGTGCTTCCCGAAGGTGCCCGAGGGGGACAGAGGCCAAGTGCACAGCACACGCACACCCCGGGCCACGCTCGCCTCGTCTGCAAGATGGGCCCCAAGTCCCCACTCGCCGGGGTGGCGTGTGGCCCGTGAGAGGCACTCTGCCCCACTTACGGGAAGTACTTGAGAAATGGCAGTTTCCTCTTCCTCCTCGCCTTAATTGCCCGTAATTGCCTTAATTCCTAATGACCCTGCGTCGTGCAGCCATAAACACCAGGCGGCCAGCCAAGGCGGGCACAGGCCCTGGGTATCCCGGTCTTCAAAGCGAGAGGCGTCCTCCTTCCTCGTCCTCCTTGACCCTCTAAAAATGGGCTGGTTTGATGAGTCTTGCCCCTTATGGGTATGGAGCCCCCGCTCTCGAGATCCATCTTGTCCTGCTCCCCTCACCACAGGACTCAGCAAAAGACCAGGATTCCCAGGCTCCCTTGCAGCTAGAGACGGTCTTGTGACCGCACTCTGGCCAACGAGGTGTGAGCCGGAGGTTGTTGCTAGGAGACCGGCGCTGCCTGCATCCCGCCTCCTCCCTGTCCGCTCCCGGCACAGAGGGCTGTGGTTCCGGCATCACATAACACTGCACCCCACAGCCCTCCTTCTTTCGTTGCCTCTGGCCTCCTGAATCGGTTTCACTGACTGAAAACAAAGCTACAGTTGACCCTTGAACAATGAGGGGTTAGGGATGCCGACCACCCCAAACAGCCGAAAACGCGGGTGTAACTTTTGGCTCCCCCTAAAACTTGGCCAACAGCCCACTGCTGCCTGGAAGCCTTGCCCATAGCGTAAACGGGCGACTCACACATGTTTTGGGTGTTGTCTGCGCGGTGTACTGTATTCTTGCAACAAAGTAAGCTACAGAGAATAAAACATTATTAAGAAAATTACAAGGAAGAGAAAACACATTTTCGGTACCAGATTGTATTTATGGGAAAAAATCCACATAGACCCACCCGCACCCACGCAGTTCAAGCTTTTGTTGTGCAAAGGTCGGCTGCATTTCGTTTTTGACTTCAAATCATTCATAAACCGTTTTTTGCTGGATTTCTAAACGTATCCTCTCACGACGACGGGCTACGTTTGAAACACAAACGCGGTCACATTTCGTCAATGACAGGAGGAACTGAGTTTCACACTTCTAACCGGGGTCTAGCACACCCACAGAGACGTGCAGGAGTCACAGGTGTGGAGCAGCACAGATTTTTACTAGCTGAACACACCCGGGGAAATCGACCACACCGAGAAACATTCCTGGCCCCCAGAACGCTCCCGCTCCGCAAACCCCCCCTTCCAGCAGCGGTAATCTCCCCTGACTTCAACGGCACAGTTTGCTCGGCCCGTGTTTATGCTTTCGTGCAAATGGAATCAGACAGCGTGTGGCCGGGTAGGTGGGATTCATCCGTGCCGATGCCTGTGGCTAGGAGCTGTTCGTTCTGGCTGCCCTGTGTTATTCCGACACATCAACACTCCACCACGTTTTTGTTTCTAACAGCCGCCTGGCACTCTCAGCACATGCACGCGCCGCGCTTTATCGAACTCATCCTCTTTCAGTGCTCAGTGGGGGCTGTTTGGGGTGGTCACAAAGCAAAGCTGCACTGATGCTCCTGAACTCACACCTTGGGGCACTTTCCCCAGGGCATCCGTGGGCACATTTCTACCTCATCTTTTCATTTATCTACCTCTGAATCACTGGCCTTGTTAAAGAATCATATAGTCCTTTTATAATGACAAAATCCAATAAAATACGTTCAAATTGCCAAAATGCCCCAAAGGCAGAGAGGGGCCACCCATCCCTCTGTCTCCAGCCTCCGTAAAGCATCTCACCCCCGCCAAGGCTCCCAGCCCTTCTGCTGCTCGTCCCTCCTGTGTCTGGAAATGATTTGACAGCCTTGTGAATTTTACAGGCTCTAAGCATCCATTAGCTGACCTAATCATTTTCAGAGACCCGAGTTATTGGTGGTTCTGCCAAACCTTCACCCATCAGAAATTGGAACAGGGACGGTTGGTCCACATGTCCAGAAAGAGTGGAAGAAAAGATGTGCTCAGACCCGCTTTCATCAGAGAAAGAGAATTCAGGAGGCAGGGGCAGCGTGGGGGGTTGGAGAGGGGCTGATAAAAAAGGGTTAAATGAAAACAAGCAAGGTTTAAGAGAGGGCATACGACATATTCTGCCGAGAGAAATGGGCGGGGGGGGGGGATCATTTATATACTTGAAAACAACACTAACCCCTCTTCCCAGCACTGAGGTCCCCTTGCACATGAAAGATGTTCTTCAGGAACGGAGCATCAGACACCACAGCGGGGCATGAAAGGGGCCGGACCTAGATTTTGCACGTTATTCCCTTCTGCACTGTTCCAATCTTCTAGGTGTGGGCTTTGCATTATATTTCTACTACTGCATAACAACTTACTGCAAACTTAGTGGTTTAAAACAACACACATGTACTCCCTCACAGTTTCTGAGGGTCAGGAATCTGGGCACAGCTTCACTGGGTCCTCTGCTCGAGGTGTCACAAGGCTGAATCAGGGTGCCCTCTGGGTGGTGTTCTCATCAGAGGCTCAACTGGGAAGGATTTCCTTCTGAGCTCCCTCAGGTTTTTGGTAGAATTTTTTTTTTTCTCAGCTGTGGAGCTCATGACGGCTTGCATCTTCAAGGCCGGTAGGAGGGTCTTTGACATCAAAGAGTGTCTCGGTCTTTCTTTTATAAGCTCTCACCTGATTAATCTAGGCCCACCCAAGAGAATCGTCCTTTTGATCAAGTCAGAATCAGCTCAGTGACAAGTTTAATTACATCTGCAAAATCTCTCACCTTTGCCATACCCTGTGGGTCACAAGCAGGCCTCACCCTTGCCATACACTGTAGGTCAGAAGCAGGACGCAGGCTCTGTGCAATCAAGAGGAGGGGAGCGCGAAGGTGTGGCTGTGGGGAGTGGGGAGAGGTCAGGGAGCCACATGCATTCTGCCCACCACCCACATCCACCACGTTTACTTAGGGAGCATGAGTAGGAGTCATCCAAAGAAATGGCGCATGGTTCACTGTTTGGTTTCTCCATATGTCTAAGGCCTGGTGATGCATTTCGTTAAAGGACTGTTTGGTAATGCTCTCCCCACTCCCCCTGCTTCGTTTCTGCTCTCCGTGTGTGAGCAGTGTGGCACACTTGCCGCCATGCCTGTCTTATGCTTACACAATCGAACACAACCATGTATACCCAAATGGAGATTCCGTCCCTGTTTTTTACCCAGGTGAGATGAAACCATAAACATCACCGCTCATATCAGTTTATTTTTCTCCTCACGGGGTGGCCCCCCTAATGTTCCCCCACTCCCGCCTCCTTCATCGGCTGCTGATGCCCCATAGCTCGGGTGGGCCGCGGTTCACCCCTCCCCGCTGAGGGACGTTCTGTTTGTGTCCAGGTTGCTTGGTCTGCTCGGCTGGTTTTTGGCTTCCACACCATATGGTGCTGTAACAGATATCCTTATAAACGTATCCTTACAGACTGGCACTTTTCCTGCTACAGGAAGGATTTTCTGAGCAAAGATTTCTGGGCCACATCTGTGCACATGTGGCCATCTCCAAGACCAAGGGATGTGCCCCCCCCGGGCTCTGAGGAACACTCCGTTTCCCCCCACTCTCCAGATTAAATTTGCCACACCGGAATTTAAATACTGGCTTCACCAGTTCCTCCTGTGTTTTGGGGATAAACTGCTTAGCCTCTCTGGACCTCCCCATCTGTAAAAGGAGAATAAGGATGGTGCCTATGTCACAGGATGGCCTTGAGGGCCGGATGTGCCAACACAGAGAGAAGCCCAGCCTGGCCCGACGCGTGCCAAGATTCAGTATGTGGCTGCTACTTGGACGAGGAGAAGAGCAGAAATTAGCGTTCCGAGGTGACTCAAAGCGGCGCTCCTTGTCATGCCTTGCCTTTCCTGAGATCATCTTGTTGGAGCCCGGAAGGAATGGGCTGGAAATGCTGAGCCTGTGTCCTCTAGAAGTCAGGGCCTCCACACTGGTAGGGAAAGCAGAACCACAGCCACTCTATCACCACCATCATCTCCAGCATACTCATCCCCACTTACTGGGCACTGATACTTGTCAGGGAAGATTCCCTGCGGGAGGGCCCCTTCTTGGACTATCAACCAGATAGGAGGTGTTTGGCTCCACGTAGCCAAAACCCAGTCAAGGAAGTTTAAATAAGGAAATTTTTTTTTTCCTGTAGGAAAAGAAAGTGGGAGGCTGGAGGTGGTTAACTGGGTGTCATCATCAAAAACCCATGTTCTTCCCTCTTGCTGCTCTTCCATCCTCAATAATGTCAGCCTCTTCCTCAATATCACAAAATGGCTGCCATTGTTCCGGCTATCTCTTGCAGCTGTCACAGTACCCAGTGGAGGAAAACAAACTGTTTCTTCTTTGTGTCCCCTTCTAAGAGTAAGCAAGCCTGGAGGACAAGATCTGTACTTTCTACCGCGCGTCCCTCACTGGTCTAGAGCCAGACAGATGTGCTCCCGAGTTCATGAATCCTGCCGCCAACATTTACAGTGTGGCAGTGGGTAAACTGCTTCGTCTCTCTGTAACCCAGGCTTCTGATCAATAACTTCTGGTCTTCTGATCTATTTGTGATAAAATAGTATCTGTTTCACAAAGTTGCTGTGAAGATTAAGTTAAATAGGAACACCGGTGCTTTCAGGATCTTACTATTACTGTTGTCCTGGCTGTCGCGGTTATTATTGTTAGCCTGGGGCAGTGTCTGGCTTGGTAACTACTTGAGCTGCTGAGTGATTGACGGGCGGGAACTGTGGCCGCGGCGGACGGAGATGTGGGAGAAGCAGGAGCTGACGAGAGGCCAGCCCGGGACCACCCAGCATGCCGGCGCAGGCCGGGACACAGCGTTCAGCAGTGACTGATTCCCATCCTGCATGAAGACCCCAAGCCCCAGAGGCCCACAGGCTGCCCCCAGACCATCCTGGCCTCCTGTGTTTATCTGGGCTGCCCCGCCAGCCCTCGGGCTGACACTCGGTGTCATTATTCTGCTTGAGCGGCTCAGGTACCAGCTCGTTTGTCAATCAGCACCGAGCACTGTGGTCATCAAAGACGCGAGATCTTTGTGCGGGCACAGCCGCCCTCGCAGCTGAGAAGGCCCCCAGCTGCTCTGCAGGGAGCCAGCAGGCGCAGGAGCCGGCCCTGGAGAGGGTTGACATCAGGGACAGGGACCAAGGCTCGAGATCCACCACGGAGAGGCTCACGGAGGCAGACTAGGGCCGAGGCCTCAGGAACTGGGGCCGCGGCCTTGATGGTTGAGGGATCCTCTGAGCCCCAAGTAGCTGAGTGACTCTGGGCAAGTTCCTCCACTCTCTGAGCTACAGTGTCCTGATCTAAAATGAAAGTTGGACCAACCAGTGCTAAGTCTTTCCAGGCTTGGACTGTACAAGCAGCTCCTGGGGCACAGGGGCAGCCCTAGGAGGCACGGCAGCAGGGCGCTCAGGAGGGGCAGAAGCCGGGGCCCAGCAGCAGCTCTGGCTGTGAGCTCTCAGGAGGCTACCTCGTGTGCCTGTGTGCAGTTCTCTCGATGGAATTCGAATCGGGTGGCAGGTCAGCCGCTTGCCCTGTGACACCTGTGTTCCCTGCACCGCAGGCCTCCACCCTGCAGCAGGCTGAATCCAGCATTTTGCAACAGAAGTGACACGGCATTGGCTAGCATGGAATGTGACGGGGAGAGTAAGGGTTAGGACCGCCTGAGAAGCTGATGCCAGTGCTCTGTGTGCGGGAACTGGTCATGGTGCGGCAGGAGTCCTCTCGGGGCCATGCTGAAGAGCTGCCCACCCCCCCCACATTTTCCAGGACTGTCCTTTCCCTTGGTAACTGTTCCCGGGGCTGGCTGTGAGGCTGTGCTGCAGCAGACGCAGCCTTGTCCTCGCAACAGACGCTCAGACACGACTGTTTCTTCTCGTTAGCCGTTACTTCACCGACCAGACACCGCGCTCAGGCGCGGCCCATGCTAGTCAGCAGGGTGGCAGAGATGGGACGTTTCAGGGGGAGAAGGGACATGCAGGACACGGGGCATGCTCCAGCCCGGTGGGGTGGGGGAATGGCAGCAGGGCACAGAGTGGACTGGGTGGCGGCTCCAGGTAGGGCAGGAGAGACCCCACGAAACCACGCGGGTCCAGCTCCTCGCGCCGTCATTGTGCCGCTCCGAGACTCAGACAGGCGAGCTAAAAGCCCCCGCCGTGGCCCGGGGTCACTGCTCCCATCTCTTGTCATGTGCCCCTCTGTGAGGGGATGGGGCTCAAACACTAGGTGAGTCCAGCTTGTCCCATGTTGGTGAGCTTAGTGAGGTGGGACCTGGAGGGAACTTCTTAGGCACAGGACTGGGCTTGGGTGGGCCCTGTGCCCAGCGTGAGCCCAGCACGAGCCCAGCCTGAGCCCAGCCTGAGCCCAGCCTGAGCCTAACTTGAGCCCAGCTTGAGCCCAGTTTGAGGCCAGAGGGAGGAGGCCAACCCCAGACCCCCATCCAGCCCTGCCTCACAGGCCACGTCTCCCTCCACCCCCAGAAAGGAGCCCAGGCCGTGTGTGGCCAGTTCTGCCACGTTGCCAGCTTCCTGTCATTGCCCCTTAAAACAGAGAAAATTCTCGTTGTTTTAGGATTAAGTACTCAGCATGCCATGTGTTTCTCCAAACCACAAGGCAGGCGTGCGGAAGGGCCGCCTCGGCACGGGGACGGCAGCAGCCCCACGGCCAAGCCTGACTTGGATCCCGGGGAAGGTGCCGCTGGCCCAACGAGCCAGGCCCACGTTGCCAGCCCGGCTGGTGGCCGGAATCTGGCAGGGAGGGCCGGGGAGGGCTGGCCTCAGAGCCCCTATGACAATCATCTCGCTTTTCTGGACTCGATTCTCTCCTCCTCAGAAGGCACAAGCAGCAGCAGCAAGACAAGCGCCAAGCTCCCTGTCCGCCCGACCCACGCAGGGTGCCGAGTGGATTACTGCCGTCCTTCTTCACAGGCCGCACTGGTGAGCAGGGGCTGCTTCCGTCCCATGTTACCCAGAGGCAGCAGCTGGGGCTCCGAGAGGCTCGGGAGCTCGCCGTTCGCATGGTCAGCCGGAGAGCATGTCATCGGCTCAGAGAAAACCCTCTGCCCTCGCAGTCACTACTACAAACCTTTCCATCTCCACACCCTTGCCGTTCGGAAAGAGGAGGCCGTCTCAGGCGTTGCTCAAACCCGGCCGGGCGGCCCTGGAGGACGCTGAGCTGGGGTGGGAAGCGCGTCCTGACCAGGGCTCCCTGCCCTTGCCTCTCCCCAGCCCCGGAAAGCTCTTCCCTGCCTTTCATCATCTGGGCCCCCCAAAGGGGTATTGGGGATGTCCCCTCTTCAGGGCTGTACCATATTCTAAGCCACCTTCTGCCTATAGAAGGTTGGGGACCAAACCTTTTGCTGGCAAAAAACCCTCATGAGAAAGCCAAGAGGCTTCTCGTCTATCTGATTGCTGTCAGCCTCGTGAGCCAATAAACATGCCCGCTTGCATTTCAAGACACAGTGCTCACGAGGACACATTTCTCTGTTCCGTCGTCGTCTTCTCTTTCTGGAACTTGTTGGGCTTCTTCGGGAAGGTCTCGCCATTAATCTCTGCCATGAGTCACTCCACCCGACCGAAAGGATTTACGGAGCAGCACACGACTCGTCGGCACTTGGTCTCGAGAAAATGTCATTAGCCAAAATCAGTTTACGAGGGCTTCCCGGATCTCTGTCTCCCAGAGCTCCTCCGGGTCCGGCTCGTCGGTACTGCACCGACTCCCTCTCCTTTCGTGAGCTTGTCTCTTTCCTATCGTGCGTTGCCACGGGGGACCCCTCGCAGCGTACGTGCTTTGTGCTACGCCGCAGCCTCCTTCTCTAAAGACGCAGGTTCCTCACGTCGGCCGAGTTCCTGCAGGTTTTACCAGACATCTGCCCCCGCCGGTCACAGGTCCCACGTCTCCAGCGCCGGTGGAGCTCCTCGTCCGCTGACCGCTGAGCCAATGCTGCGTGTTCCAGCGTGTTCTGGTACCAACAGCCCCTCTGGCCTCAATTTCTCTATTAGTCCGGATGGGCCAGATCATGCTTTAGGAACAAATTAAGCCCCCAACGCCCCCGGCTCAACACAGCATCGGCTTCTTTCTTGCTCATGATCACGTCCACTGAGGGTCAGCGGGTGCTGGGCTCCCGGTGCTCATGCAGGAACCCACGTTCTTGGCAACACCACCGCCTTGCAGCTGCAAGGCTTCCAAGCAGTGGAGAGGCCAGCATGAGAAGTACCCCAGGGCCTCCCGTTGCCTGCCCCTGGCTGCGGTGTCGCTCCGGACGCTCCCACGCCACTGGCCAGAACCAGTCATCCCTGGTGTCTGAGGACCCGCCTTGCAGCTGCGGGTCGGGAAGCACTTGGGACCAAATGGCTGGTGGGGACGGCCATCTCTGCCACACAGGCCTCCGATAGGGGACTGGCTACACGTCCTGTGGCTTTCAGCCGGCAAGTATGCGAGGGGCAACTCAGACATAGTGAGCTGTCGTCTTGGAAGAGAAGAAGTAGAAGCCTCACCCCTCTGGACTTCAGGCTCCGTCACAAAGCTGCGGTGATCAACACCGCCTGGTACTGGCACCAAAAGGCACGCAAAGATCAATGGGACAGAAGGGAAAACTCAGCAATGATACAACAAGTACATGCAGTGGGGAAAAGTCTCTTCAACAGACGGTTTTGGGGAAGCTGAGCAGCCGCTCGAGGAGGAACAAGCCTGGACCGCTTTCTTACACTGTACGCAAAACCAAAACCAAAACAGATTAAAGACCTAAATACGAGACCCGAAACCATAAAAATCCTAGGGGAGAGTGCAGGTGGTAATTTCTCTGATATTGGCTGTAGCAGGGTTTTCTGGATGTGCTTCTGGAGGCGAGCAAACACGCAAATATGAACTGTTGGGACTACTCAGAATAAAGAGCTTCTGTGCAGTGGGGGAAGCAGTCGACAGAAGGACAAGGCAGCCTGCGGAACGGGAGAGATACCTGCCAGTAACCTACCAGATGACGGGCTGGTATCCAAGATCTATAAGGAACTTACAAAACTCAACACCTAACAAGCCAATAATCCAGTTAGAAAATGGCCAGAAGACATGAACAGACATTTCTCCAACAGACGCATGAAAAGATGCTCCACATCGTTTGGCATCGGGGAAACACAAATCAAAACCACGAGGAGATACCTCCCACATCAGTCAGAATGGGTAAAATTAACTCAGAAAACGACAGATGTTGGCAAAGGCGCGGAGAAAGGGGAACCTTTTACATGTTAGTGGGAATGCAAAATAGTGTACCACTCTGGAAAACAGTGTGGGGCTCCTCACCAAGTTAAAACTAGAGCCCCCTCTGCCCCAGCAAGGGTACCACAACATATGCACCTAAAGGACACAAAAATCCCGATTCGGAGGGATGCAGGCACCCCCGTGTTTCCAGCAGCATTATCAGCCACAGCTAAGACACGGAAGCAGCCCAAGCGTCCCTCAGACTGGATAAATGGATAAAGAAGATGCGGTGTGTGGCTACCGAGGAACACTACTCAGCCGTCAAAAAGAACAGTATCTCGCCATTTGCAACACCAGGATAGAGCTAGAGCGTATGGTGCTGAGTGGTGTAAGTCAGAGAAAGACAGATACCATGACTTCATTTACATGGAATTTAAGAAACTAAACAAATGAGCAAAGGGAGAAAAAGAGAGACACACACACATGCACAAACCCAGAAGCAGACTCTTAACTCTAGAGAACAGTCTGGTGGTCACCAGAGGGGAGATGGTGGGGCGACGGGGGATGGGGGAGACCAGTGACGGGGACGAAGGGGTGGGCTTACCGTGATGAGTACCAGGTGTTGGATGGGAGTGTTGAATCACGACATCGGACACCTGAAACTAACTGCACTAAATTTATTATTTTTTTAAAGATTTTTGATTATTTATTTGACAGAGAGCGAGAGACAGTGAGAGAGGGAACACAAGCAGGGGGAGTGGGAGAGGGAGAAGTAGGCTCCCCGCTGAGCAGGGAGCCCGATGCAGGACTCGATCCCAGGACCCTGGGATCATGACCTGAGCTAAAGGCAGACGCTCAACGACTGAGCCACCCAGGAACCCCCTACCCCTGCCAAAGAAAATTTTTTTAATGTTAAAAAAAAAGCATGAACTATTTACCAGATGTACTAAATGTGACCCGCCTCTAGAATACTGACTTTGCCATTTCCAGGGTCAGCCAGGGAAGTCTGGAACGCTGTGCCACACAAGCAGCTGTCCTTGGAAGGGGCCTGTGGTCTGTGCCCTCGCCCTGACTCAAGGACGCCCTCTCAGACTTTGGTGCATCCGACCACGGCTGGCCCCTGATTCCAAACCAAACAGCCACGCAGCTTGCCAGCCAGCATGGGACAAGTCGTGGCGCCCAAGCTCAGGTGAGGACCTGGGCCATCTCTAACCCTAGCCCCAGCCTCCGAGGACGAGGACAGCTCTGCAGGGCCCCCCAAGGCCCAGGGCTCCCGCATCTCAGCCCACCCCTCTGTCTGCCCGTCCCACGTCCTGCACCACTGCCCCCACATGCGAACTCCAGGAGCACGCTTGCCCGCAAACCTCCATCCCAGAAAACACGCGCAGGGCCTTTCCATGGGAGGACCCACATCCTCCTTTTCCACGTGTGTTCCTCTGGCAAAGCCTGGCTTCCTGAGCCCAGGAAACCCCATTATTTACAGCCGCAAGAACTGAGCTTCCACTAAGGTCAAGAAGGGGATCTTTCCCCTGAGATGGAGACAGAGCCAAAAGGGACTTTCTAATTACGCAACTCAAAGAGTCTGTGCTTCAAAAACAAAACAAAAAACAAAACGCTCGGAGGAGTCAGAGTTTCTGTAACGAGGACGGACACGGCCACAGCGGCACTTGGAGCCACGCCTGCTGGCGACCGCATGCTCAGAGCCGACAGCCTTCACGAAGACTCTGCCGGAGACCCCTGGACCTACGAGCACGAGTCACCAGGGCTTGTATAATCTAACTCCCACCCACCTGTCCCTCTTGCCCTGGCTCCCAGCTCTCCACGCCCTGCCGGGCTTCCCAGCCTTTGCACATGCCGTTCCCTCTGTCGGAAACACCCGTCCTCACTTGAACTCCTCCTCCTTTATCAAGACCCCATTGAATCCCCCGTGACTTCACACCCAACCGTCCCCAGCCATGCTGTCCTTGCTGTCCTCCTGTGGGTCTAGGATCTCTCTCATGTCCTTGTTCCGTAAATGCTGGTGGCTGCACACAGCCCCCCTCCTCGCCCCAGGACCAAGAAGCCTCCCCACGTGAGCTGGGCATTCGCATACGCAGCCTGCATCCCCAGGGCCGCACACAAGCCCGGCCGGAAGCACAGGTGGGCAGCGGGCTGCCTCTCCATCATTCTGAGCACGTCATGCTGGTGACCCGGGAGCTATTTCCATAATTTCACAAAACCTAAGAGAAATCGCACACGAGTCAAAATCAGAGTGACAGGAAGGTCAAGTTTCACTGCTTTGGGAACCAGGCGTGCTGATGATCTCATGCTCCGATTGGCTGCCACAGTTCGAGTCATGGATAAAGAACGAGGAAGCTGTTATCATCTGGTCGCGAAAAAAGTTTCAGACTTGGGATCCGAGGGGGTGTCCTATGGAGAGGGCCGAGGCTGAGAGCCTCTCCTCCAGGGAGCTGTGCCACAGATGGGAGAGCAGACACTCTGGGATTAAGAGCTTTTCAAGCAAGGCTGGCAAGTTTTGAAGTGACCCGAATACAGTAAAATATTGTAAAATGAACTTGCTAATAGCGAGCTAGTAGCGAGCACCATTTTGAAGGGACTCTAGAGTAGAATGGGTAGGACAGATTTTCAGGCGATGGCCTCTGGCCCGGGTTGACTGTCACTGTGGACATGAATGAAGGAGGGGCTGGGAAAGGCTGGAGCTCTGTGCATACCCGGGCTCAGCCCACGAAGGAGCCTTGGCTCAACAGCGCCTGACAATGTGAGAGAGTCTCTAGAAGGACGGGACCTCGAAGTCCTCAGGGCAGCACTCTTCTCTATGCCTGTGCCCACCTCTGTGTTTGAATGCTTCCCCTGAGGGAGAGCTCACTACAGCACCGGCAGAAATCAGACAGCCTGTTAGGATAAGGAGGAAAGGAGGGCAGGGAGGGCCCATCACTGTTCCCACTGCTCTCTGAAGCTCGTCTCCCGCAGGCCCTCCCGCAGCTCTGTGGGGCTCTTCCAGTTAAACCCTTCTTAGACAGTCACGAGGGCTCACAGAAGTTTCTAAACGGCTGCCAAGGCCAGGGGGGTCTAACGCCAACGCAGAGCCCCGCCAGTGAAAGAGCTGAGACTTCATCCGTCAGGAGCCTCATCCCCTTGATGCAGGTGACATGCCCGGTCCAGGGAGGAGGGAAATGGGGCACGCCCCCCGCCGCCCCGCGTCCTCTCCTGGCCTGAACCCTTTGCCAGGCCGAAATGCCAACTGGAAGCAAACCATTCCCAGTCCAGTCGTGGCTGAGAGGTCCCGGGTTAGAGTCATTTTCATCAGAGGTGAGTTTGGATTTCATTCATTTTGTTTTGTCTGAGGGTATTGGAGCAGGGGATCTTTGGTGCCCAAGGGGGTAAATATCAATTTATCTAAAAACTACGCCAAGATGCTTCATGCCCCAGCACTGCTGCACACATTCAGCACACGCGTGTGAGAACACGAGGCGTCATGTCAGTGTGCGCGTCGTGCTCGTCCTAAGCTCAAGGCCAGGACAGGGAGCAGACAAGACACGCACGGGGCGGGCGCCGCGGGATCCCCGAGGAGCGGCTTCTCCTTCGTCCTCGTGACACCCATGAGCCCGGCACGAGCTCCATTTTTAAACGAGGAAATGGAGCACAGAAAGCTGAATTAACTAACGTTCCCAAGCGGGGAAATCAGAGGGGCTTCCCCCAAGCCCCTGGGGCCCCAGTCGGTAAGAATTTGTGACCAAAAAAGAATGAATGATGAAGCCCAAATCACACTGAAAACGCAAACAAACAGAACGAAAAGATAGGAGGGGGGAAGTTACTGATCACGATCCGTAGTGTTGTCTCGGACTTTGCAAAACACCATGAAGTTTCATAACGTTTTCAAGCGTATTTTTGATCCTTAACAAAGAAGCACTAACATGTCGGCGTGGGCGCACACGCACACACGCGCACACGCACACACACGCACACACAGAAGTCACTGCTGGGCTCGGCGCGCGCTTGGCTGAACTCCTTGGCCCGCGCCTCACTCAGCTCGAAACATCCTTTCTGCACCAGCGCTGACCCGGGAACCGAAACGGGACACTGGACGTCATTAACAAGTTCGGACCTGCAATGTCTCCACTGGAAAAATATTTCCACTTATCAGGAGATGGCATTTCCTCAGGGGACACGAGGGAGTGTCACGCTGGAGGCGTGGCTGGCTCCAAGGGAGAATCCGGGCCTCACTGTCCGCGGCCACGCTGCACTTGGTGACAGGGTCAGTGTCCTTCGGCTGCCACCACGGACGGCCACAAACAGGGGGCTTAAAACCACACACGATTCTTCTCCGACGGCGCTGGAGGCGGGGGTCCACAATCAGGGTGTTGCAGGGCCACACTGCCTGTGAAGGCTCTGGGCTGGGGGGTCCTTCCTGCCTCTCCCAGCCTCTGCTTATGGCCATGCTCCTCCACCCGCCTTTGTCCTCACGGGGCCTCCCCTGCGTCTGTGTCTCTCCTGTGTGTCTTGCAAGCACGTGGGTCCTGGGGGCAGGGCACAGATCCAGGCTGATCTCATCTCGAGGTCCCTTCCTCGTTTACATCTGTGAAGACCCAGTAGATGGGTTCTGGGAGCTGGGATGTGGACACACCTTCTGGGAGGATGCTGCAGTGACCACAGCCAGATCGGACTTGGTTCCAAGAGGGCCACCCAGAAGGGTGGCTGACACCGTTGTCCCCGTCCGCACCGCTTCAGCGTCACCCTGCTTGGAGAGGATGCTGCAGGTCTCCGGAGGAAGGCGCGGACGACCGAGCAGCTCGCCCAAGCTCCCAGGGCCGCGCACGGGCTTTCCAGCAGAGCCCCGGCTTTCGGGCGACTGCAGCCCGCAGCTCTGGGCTGTGCCCACGGTGAACCGGCGAAAGCAGCACCCGTCTAGATAGAGTCCCCTGTGGGATTCGGCCGTCACGGAGGGACCCGCAGGGTCCCAGGAGCACTGAGTGGAAAGGAAGCCTGGGCGTCCCCAAGTCCAACCTCACCTGCCAGGTGACCAAACTGAAGCCGGGCAGGAGCAAGAGCTTGGTCAGGCCACCAGGTCGCAGCAGGGCACAGTGCAGAGGGCTGGAGACTCACCCTCCTCCTTCCCTCCTCCTCCTCCCCTCCTCCTCCTCCCCTCCTCCTCCTCCCCTCCTCCTCATCACCCTCCTCCTCCTCACCCTCCTCCTCCTCCTCATCACCCTCCTCATCATCACCCTCCTCCTCTTCCTCATCACCCTCCTCCTCCTCGCCATCCTCCTTCTCCTTACCCTCCTCCTTCTCCTTCCCCTCCCCAACCAGGGCAGCTCCCGTGAACGCACCCTCCTGCCACGCGGCACGGGGTTCAGCGTCTCTCCCGCACGATCTCCTCCACCTCTCCACAACGGGCGTTGTACCCGCCGTCCTCATCTGCGCTTTGTGGACGGCCCGCAGAGGCTCCAGAGATGACGCAGCTCCCCAACATTCTCACTTTTCACAGTGAGTAGTGGAGCCAGGATTTCAGTGCAACTCATCTGACTCCTAAGCCAGTGCTCGGGGCCAGGGTTGGGCAAACCGTGGCTCGTGAGCCAGATCTGCCTGCCGCCTGCGACCGCAGCCAAAAGCGGGGGAGTTTTCACGGGAGCACGTAAAGTTTAATTGGAACAGAGCCACACCCGTTCCTTACCGTACTGTCCACGGCTGCTTTCCGGCTTGGATGGCCACGCTGAGTAAGCGGACAGAGACGGGACGAGGTGCGGAGCTGAAATAGTTACTCCCTGCCCGTTACAGAAGCGTTTGCTGAGCCCTGCCCCGTCCCACTTACGGGACACCATCCTGGAATCCCAACTACATGAACCGCATCATACTGTCTGCATTGCTAATGCTGCCATTCCTGTAAAGATTTAAGGGCTTTGCCATTATGACTTCTCAGGGTCCTTTTACACTTGATTCTCGACTGAAATCACCAACAATTCATTCACCAGGAACCAAGCAGGTCCTAAAGTGTGGGCCTCTGTCGCGAGACTTCGACTCCCACAGCTCCGTTTTCTGAATGGATGATCCCCAAAGCGGCCAGAGAAGGTGGAGAAGGAAGGGGAGGTGGGAGAAAGACACGAGCCAGCCCAGCCACCGGACCGCCCCCGGTGTCTGCCGAGAAGGGCCGTCCGTGCTCATGTTCTCCGTGTGTCAGAAACGTTGCGCCAAGTGACTCGTCCACATCAACAGCGCATCTCCCATCCCCAACGGGAAATGACATTACAAAAGCCGGAAAGGACATCAGACACGCAGGCTTGGCAGCAGCATGTGCGTGTGGGATTACTGTCAGGGTTCAAAGGAAGGGCTGAGAGGTGGGGGCACCACGGGGCAGCATCACGGCGATGCCTTCACCTCGCGGGACAATGACAGCCCGCTCCCACCAGGCCGCTGCCTTCCTGGCGCCCACACCCTCCTGGCAGGGAGGCCCGAGGGGCCAGGATGGGAGGCTGCCGCTGGGACGCTTACCTCCCCTCCACCCCGCACCAGCCCAGCTCACCTGGCTGGTCTGCCAAGGAGCATTTCCAGGCGTGGCGGTGCGCACTGTGGACCGCCCCCAGGGTGGGCCTGCCCTCTGGAGCCGCTGCGTCCTGGGGCCTGGCGAGGTAGGAGCTCTAGTGGCTCCCATTTGTGAGTGAGGAACTGAGAAGCAGCAGGATAACTTGGTGTGCCGGCTTCACAAAGTCAGGGGAGGAGCCACAGAGAGTTCGTGGGGACGGAAACTGTGCTTGACGCACTGTGGATCACCGGTGCGGATCGAGAGGACCACGCTGCCCGCAGCCAGCCCTGACTGAGCGCACGGTAGGTGCGAGAGGGTCACCTAAGTGCACTAGACGCAACAATCCTCAAAATAACCCTAGAAGACGGACACGATGATGATCCTCTGTGGCTAGGCTCCAAAGCCCGAGCCAGCCTGCGACCCCGAGCGAGAACTTAGCTTCTCCAGGCTCCAGGTCCTCATCTGTAAAATAGGGCGAATGAGAGGAGCTACCCGGCGGATGTTGGCACCAGCCTGTAGCACCTCGTAAGCACCACTAGATTGTAGTACAATGCAGAAAGTTTCTGTGATTAAAAATAAATCACGCACACTTAAAATTAAGTAAATTATGAAAAATAAAAGGAAAGATACTCAAAACTCATCACTTCCACATTCTTTTTTTTTTTTTTTTTTAAAGATTTTATTTATTTGACAGACAGAGATCACAAGCAGGCAGACAGGCAGGCAGAGAGAGAGGAAGGGAAGCAGGCTCCCTGCTGAGCAGAGAGCCCGATGCGGGGCTCGATCCCAGGACCCCGGGATCACGACCCGAGCCGACATTCTTTTACTCTATTTTTACGATTGTCTCTGCTCTTCGTGTATTTGTTTATGCCTCTCGAATCCCCGAAGTGGAAATACTAAGCCCAAGGGGGGCTACGGCCCGCCGCTTCCCGCCTCCACGCGCAGCGGCTTCCCCTGGGGAGCCAGCGTCAGCCACCGTGAGGGGGTCCGCACGGCGGAGTCACGGTCTCCCCCAGAGCGCAGGCTGTCCAGCGTTTCCCCGCACAGCGCGGTACCTCCCTCGCAGGACCCAGGCCGTGTGCACCGGCCGGTCTGCTTGTTACTGACGAACAAAGCACCGCCAGGGAAGAGCCTGCCCCAGGTACGCAAGACCCAGACGCGCTCCCAGACGTGCCGGTGAAGCGGTGAGCCCTCGGGCGCGCCACGGCGTTGGGGCCAATACAGGCTTGTTGGATGGACAGACACTACATTGATCTCCGATCTGCTGGCCACAGACCTGGCCAGGGGACTCTGCCAGCACACTCCACACGGCATCGCTGCCGCGGGGCTCCAGAATGCGTGTCTTCAGCGCGTTCTAGAGGCTCCAATTCTAGACCGACACCGTCTCACTGCCAGCCTCCCTCCCCAGCCTGTCCTGCCATCCGGCCTGGCAGTGAGGGGCGACCGCAGAGGGGGAAGCGTATGGGGAGCCTCTGCATGAGCCCAGGCCTGAGCCAAGAGGACGTCTGAAGACGGCGCGTTGTTCAGGGCCCTCCTCCAGCAGGGGCAGAGATGTCCGGGGGCCAACAAGCCTGGCCAGGTGCACGCACGAGTCGTCCACAAAGCAGGACGTGGCCGTGCACGGTGCTCGGAAGTTGACAAAATACAGCCACATCCCTTCTGCTCTAGTTTCACGAGGACCCTGAGATCAGCAGAGGAAGCACCAAGTCGCCCGCCATTTACAGAGCAGGAAACGAGCTCAGAGAGGTTCTTGCCCAAGCTCCTTGCTGCTGAGACCGGGAGCCTCTGGTTTCAAGGCCGCATTTTCTCTTAAAAGCTGGTATGAGGGCAAGGGATGGAGGGATGGGGCTGAGTTCCCTACAGGCCAGAGTTGGTGCCTGAGCTTGTCTCTGCCACTCACCAGCTGTGTGAATTAGGCAAGTTTCACCATCTTTCTCTGCCGCAGGTTTGCTCATCTGAGAAAGCCGGCAAGTGACCGGCAGCCCTCTCCTGCGCTCGTTGCAAATTAACAGGTATAAAGATGCTTCTCAGAGCGCTGACCACGTGGGGTTCAGTGATGTGAGAAGGAGCAGCCACAGGAGCAGCTCTGGCGACTTGGTCACCTTCATCGACTTCTCGGCCTCGCACGACGGGCTCCCTTCTTCACAAGGCAGCATACATTTGGGACAAAGATGGGACGTGGAGGTGTCCTGGGCTGGGACACTTGCGGGTCCTGGCTTGGAAACAAGCTTCGACCCATACCCAGTATCCCCCGGGTGTATATTACGTGCCGATGTCCTGAAGGTGTGAGTCTGGGACTCAGGGGCCACACGGGACAAAGGCGGAGGGTAAGCGCCTGGGCCACACAGCTGTTGGGCTGGTGGTCTTAATCAAGTCCCTTATTCTAAGTCTGTCTTCCTTCTGTAATGGGGGGACAAGAAAATCGACCCCACAGAGGTCTGGGGTGTGGAATTTAACATGAAATTTTGCCTATAAGGTGATTTAGCTCAGGGGGGCGGCGGCTCCTGACCTCAGTGATAGACTTTAGAGTCCTCCACGGAGGCTTCAGCCCACCCAGACCGACTGAGTTAGAATGGGAATGCGGGCGCTGACGGTGACGGTGATGATGGTGACAATGTCGAGGCTGGGGATGACGACAGTACGGCAATGGTGTGGGTGATGATGGTGACGATGGTGATGAGGAGGAGGAGGGGGACTGTGGCGGTCACCGTGGTGACGGGGAAGGTGGGGACGGTAATGATGCTGATGGCAACGACCACCATTTCCCCCTTCTTTTCTGCCTGCTTTGGATATTGTCCTCCCGTATCTCTTCATGGCTCCTTCACTCACTTCCCTAAGTTCTATACACCAGGCAGCGCCCCCTCCAAGGCCTTCCCGACCACCCTGGACGAACTGGTGCCCGTTCTTCAGCAGTCTCGACGCTGCTGCTTCTTCCCTTGTGTTCTCAGCTCCAGCACTCTCCGGTATGTGACACAGCTGCTGTGCGTCACGCGCGCCAACACACGCGCACATTAGTGTACTACCGACTCTCGCTACCACACCGCGCCCTTGCGAAATCACGGGTCACCCTCAGAGTTACTGGGCTGACAGGAGGAGCTCAGGCACTTATGCCCCGGGGACATCAGACCTCAGCAGCCAGGGTCTGCCGACCTGTGGGGCACAGCAGGCTTGGGGACCAGAGGCAGCATCGGGCCAAGAGACCCGGGTGCTGGGAGCTGGTCCACACTATCTGCTCCCGTCTCCAAGTGTCATTTCCCTCTCTGTGAAATGAGGGTACGCTCACTACCTACCCTGTTCACTAACAACGACCTGTTCACTAACCTACCTACGCCGTTCACTAACAACGACCACCAGGTCCATCCCTTGGACTCCGGCACAGGGCTGGACACCTGAAGGCGGCAGGGTCTATGCAGGGCTCAGCTCTGGTAGGGGTGAAGAGCAAGCTGGGGCACAAACCCAGCTCAGCCCCGGGCTGGGTCACCCGGACCAGGTAGCCAAGCTTACCTGGCCTCAGTCTCCTCTTTTGTAAAGGAGATAGAATTGACAATGCCTGCGCACACACACACACACACACACACGCACGCACTGACAGCAGCACGGAGATACACTCACCGAGGCACAGATTCGCACGCACGCGTGTACTCCCACATGCACACAGAGACACAGCCACGTGCTTGCTGACACACTCTGACACGCACCCGCGCGTGCACACTCACGCACGTGCATGCACACGGACCCTGGCGCACACACGGACGCACTCGCTGATCCGGATGTCGCACGTGGGTGTGCCCGCTGACAGAGACTCAGTGCACGCTGACGGGGACAGACACACAGACACAGACGTGCATGCTGACACACACGTTCACAGCCGCACGCGCTGACACGGAGGCACACGCACACTGACACACTCACACACACACACAGAGGCCACCAACAGGACCACAGGTGGGGGTAGCCCCGGAGCCTTCCCTGTGACACCCGGTGCAGCGGCGATGGATCCGTGAAGATATCTGAGTTTCCGCTGTTTCAATTAGAGACCCGGGTTCTGAGGCCTCACAGCTGGCGTCTCTGTGCTGCGTTCTGTTGCCTGACAGAGAAAAATGTCTTCACTAACGTCAGCCAAGCTCTGAGCCTGACCTGAGCGAGCGAAACTTCTGGGATTCATAAACTTGTGGTTTCTGGGCAGGGTGTCGTTTGAACCAGGCCTGCCCCCCAGAACGGGGGCGGGGGCCACCATCGCTGGACCAGGAGGTGGCCCTGGGACTGCGTGGGGGTCCTGAGCCTCGTCCGCAGCTACTGGGGCGTCCTGTGGTTTATGATGGAGCCCCACTCGCAGAGGCTAGCGCCCTGCTTCTCCGGGACGATGCCTTTGAGTGCGGAGCGTGTGCTCGGGGTAATGTCATTTACTGCTCGCCTCCTGCCAAGTGGTCTTCTGTGATGCAGCATCCCGCGGAGGTGCGGCCGGGACAGAGGCTCTGTCCACCTCTCCGGGCTCCCTGGCGGCTGTCTTCCTCATGACTCACTTTGAAAAGAGGCAAGATGGGTGGTGGAGGAGAGACAGGGTCCTGGTGTCAGGCGCACTCACGCCTCACCTCTGCCCCGGCCCGCAGGCACCGCCTTGGACAAGGGTCCGGTCCCCGACCCTGCGTTCTCATCTGCAAGGGGCGGTCAGGACAATGCTGGCTGTGCCGGGAAACCGTGGGGGCGAACTACATGATGAGTAGTGGATATGCCCTCGTATGGGGGCGAAGAGGCCCCTGTGAGATTCAAACAGGCTTCTGGGGGAAGATGCCTTGGCTGCGCGGTGAACACTTCATGTCCAGCATCGGGAGACCACCCCAGAGCGACCCGGATCCCACCTTTCCGAGAGCGGATGGGAATTCTCCGTCTCTGAGGCCCATTTGAAAGCAACTGTCAACCCACGTCCTGCACGGCCTTGCTGCGTTCTGTCTCACGGCGGGGGCCAATCCTCCTGTCTACATCTCGGGGAAGAAATTAAGCCGTACCCGCTAAGTAGGGCAGTGGTTGTCAGGTCCATGACAGCATGTGGCACGTCACCCAGAGTGGGCAGGAGAAAGGCGGCCATAATCTGGCTTACTCCCTGACCATGAAAGACGTCACGTCCAAATCGTAAGTCCGGCCAGTGCCCAAAAGACAGCTATCATGGGCCAATTTCTAGACCTAAAGCCATTTAGCTGAGAATCACACACAGCAGAGGCTCAAAACAGGAGTTGCTGGCCTACGTTCTTATTCATTAAAAATAAAAATTTGGGCCCAGGTTGTGTACATCCAAGCTGCTCGAACGATGATCGCAATTGGTTACTTCTGACCACACACAAAATAAACCATCAAGCTGCTTAAGTAGCTTAAACGTGTCTTGGAATGAAACTGAAGGATATTTACAGGAATTCAGCACCATCTGTCACCCAGCAAGGTAAGATTCCCAATATCTGGCACCCAATCCAAAATTTTCCAGTATGCCAAGAATCCGGAAAATATAATCCGTAACGAGAAGAGAAAACAATCCATCGAAAATAACAGAAATACCCCGGATGACGGGATGTTGACAGTTACCGCGACCACTAACCGTACCAGCGGCTCTGCCCAACCCCGGTCCCGCCAACGGGAGTGCACCCGAGGGGAGGAGATGGGCCTCGTGGGGGTGCCACGTCAGTCCCCTGGTGAGCAGGGACAACGAGAAATGTTCTGGAAGGTCCGGAAAGAGGGAGCGACAGAAAACTGTGCGGGACCCTGACAGCTCCACCTTCCTCCTCAGCCTCTTCCCCAGAAACCGCATCAAAAGATGAGCGCAGAAGGAAGGCCCCAGCCCTTTGTGTCCAGATGGATGTCTGGTACCTCCCGGGGATCGTGGGCGGCCCTGGAGTGGAACCCTGAGCCGAAGGTGTGGTGAGGACTACACGCTTTCCTCTGCGGAGCACGCACTGTGGGGTCTGACACGTGGGGGGTGCTCGGGGAACAGCAGCTGCTCTAGTCACCCACGACACAGTCCCACCGTCACTCCAGCTCCTCAAGGCCCAACATCAACAGCAGCGTCTTGCCGGGCTCTCTCCCCAGCTCCGTTCTGGCCCCGGGTTCTGATGGTCCCGGTATTCTTGGGTGATGTTCAAAACATCCAACAGCACTCTGGGGCAGACCCCGGCCTCCCAGAGACCGTCCCTCTGCCAGGCATTGCGACCCAGACTCCAGGGTCAAGGTGTCTAGGATGCTGAAGGGGAAGCACTGAGAGAACTCAGGGCGGTGGCTCTTTACCAACATCGTGGAACCGTGTCAGTACTTGAGCGAGCGACCCTGCCGGACGGAGGCACCGAGGCTCTCAGCCCCAGCGGCAGTTCCTTCCCCACGGCGAGCCTTCCCAGCTCTCAGGCCATGAGGGTGGATGAGGAGCCCCAGCCCCAGCTCCCAGGTCACCATGTGTCACAGCGGCAGTGAATTCAGGGCACCCAGAGACAGTCAAATTTGAGACGTGGCGGAGGCCTGGAGGACTGCTGAACTGGCAGGAAGACCAGAACTGCCAGGCATTGCCTTCGCCACGGCTTTGGTAACTGACGGACTCCTCCCAGAGGAAAGCAGTGATGAGGGAAGAGGAGAGAGGCAGCTTGCTGATCACATGACAACACCTGGATCCAGCAGCACCTGAAGCTCACGTGCCCTGGACTTCTTAGGTAACTGAGCAAAGGTTGTTTTTCAACCCAGCCAGGCTGAATTGGGCTTCCTGCCACCTGCAACCAGCCAAGGCTTCGATACAGTGACACTCCCTCCAGGTCCCCTGTGTGTTAACAGAAAGCCCATTCCTCCCTGTGGGAGCCTCTCAGACTGGGGTGCTGGAAGATCCAGTCCCATAAAACCTGGGGTGGGGAACCGGCAACTCTGACACGCCCTCCTCCTTGCCCTTTTCACTCAAGACATCTCTCTACAGAGTTCTGCAGGGGCTCACGACAGAGCTCGCAGCTGCGTCTGTGGGGAGATGGGAAGGCCTCTCCCCTTTCCACCTAAATGCCCAGCTAAACCCGAGGGTCAAAGCCCACCGACTTGAAAATACGCACCATGTCCTGCTATCAGGTGGGGGCATCCGTGTGGCCCCGAATGCACAGGAAAGCACAGAACCCACAGTCTGGGGGCTGGGGCTCCCACAGTGGGCATCGTCCCAGTGCTGGCCACACCCCACCCTGTATGCCCAGGGCTGAGCTCAAAGGCGCTCTCTGCGGCGGGCACAGGCAGGGCACCATCAGTGGGAGGGGACGTACAAGCATGCAGCTGAGCCCGTCCACAGGGGGCCTGCTGCGGTCTCTGCAGACCCTCCCCGCCCCCGTCTCCTCCTCTTTGTTCTATACCCTCCTGTCTGCCCCCCTTTCTAGAGTTCTTTTGTCAATCTCCCCATCTTCTCTCTCTGCCCTTCTCTCTATCTTGAACTTTTTGTCTTCTTATCAGTATCGATTACTTGTCTGGGTCTGTCCATCTGTCCTGACCTCCTTGTCAATCTCCCTCTCCCGCTGTCCCTTCCTATCTGTCTCTCCCCGTGCCTCCGCCACGCTTCCTCTCCCGTCTCCATCTTTCGCCGGACTTCTGTCTTTCCTTCCTACTCTCTCTGCCCTTGCCAGGTTCATGGCCAACCACGGGACATGCTCGGCGAGGCTGAAGACCTCACCCTGGGCCTCTGCCCTGAACCAAGTTGGGCCCTGGAACGATGCAGCAGGGGCTGGGAGCGTGGGCCACGCCTTCCATCTTGGTAGACCCTTGGGGGCCCGGAGAGGAGCTCTGTGCCGACTCTGGACAAAGCCCCGTCCGAGAGCGGCGGCAGGGGCTCCAGACGACTCGGGAAGCTGCAGCCCGCAGACATTTGGAGGAAGAACCCACTCCCAGTAGCCCTCAGGCTGCCCTTCCAGGCTCTCCCTGGGTCTTTGCCCTCGACCAGAGCCTTCAAGGCCTCGACCCCGGAGGCTAGACTGACCAGGGACAGAGTCTGGAATCGCCAGATCCCATGTCACATGGCTTCGTGACCCCATCTGTTTCCCAGGGCTCACAATTGCACAGCAACCCTGGGGGGCTCGGGACATGCGTGTTGGCTTGCTGTCTGCAGGCCGGGAGTCCGCAATCGAGGTGTCGTAGGGCCACGCTCCCTCTGTAGGCTCCAGGGCAGAATTTTTTCCATGCTCCCCGTTTAGCTGCCGGCAATCCTCAGTGTCCCTCGGCCTCCCCGTTTAGCTGCCGGCAATCCTCAGCGTCCCTCGGCCTGCAGACACGTCCCTCGGTCCCTGCCTCTGTCGTCACTTGGATGTCTTCCCTCTGTGTGTCTGTCTTTCTGTCTCTCCTCTTCTCATAAGGACACCAGTCATTGGATGAAGGGCCCACGCACTCTGGAATGACTTCATCTTACCTAATCGCATCTGCAATGATCCTATTTCCAAATAAGGTCACGTCTCTGGGAAGGACAGGAGTTTGGGGGACACCATCCAACCCTGTCGAGTAACTACAGCCATGGAGGGCTGTGCAGTCTGAGTGAGGGTTTGGACGCCGGTCTCTGACGCTGGGAAGGTTACTTGTCATCTCTGAGCCCCGGTCCTCATCCCTAGGGCAGGGATAACAGTGCGGCCGCACGGGGAGCTCGGGAGGCCGCTCCCTGGGCACGGTGCCCGCACACCAGGAGTGCACACACTGAGCAGTTAGTATTGTACGTACACAGCACTTTGCAGAGGGCCTAAGACCTGCCAAGTGGTCTGTTCGGGTCCAGATGCCCTCAACACCCCCTCCCTCAGCCAGCCACTTTCCTCAGTTTCCATGTGTCTGGCTGCTGCTGGGGAGAAGGTGCCACATGTGAGGTAATACCGGGGGTCCCAAGGCTTTGGGCCTCTACAGTCACTGACACCCCTTCTCTGGTCCCACATGTACACTCCCTGCGAGGACCCAGGAAATAGAACTCCACCCTAACAAGAGGGCCAAGACTTAGAGGAGCCAGGGCCGCAGGGGCAGGGGCAGGCGGGGGCCTCCAGAGCTGGGGGCATCCCGGCAGAGGTGCTCCCGCCCCGTCTCTGACTCGGCCTGCTCCGCTGGCTTCAAGTCACCAGAGAGTTGAGGGAGTCAGTGGGCCCTCTCCTGGGCCAACTCCCCTCTCAAATCCCGTGTGTTTGAGAGCGACACAGGCAGGACCCGGGCCCCCAGCCAGAGAGGCCTGGAGAGAGGGGCCAGACAGAGGTGGAGAAGAGCTGGGCCCAGTGCTGGGGGCTCTCACCCACGAGAAACACCCAGGAGAATTCGAGAAGGGCAGGAACGTGTTATGGGATGTGCTGCTCTTGAGGACAAAGTGGCATCCGTGGGACAGACCCAAGCGGGAGCCAGCGAACTCCAGCCGAGTCCCGACTGCCGTCTGCTTTTGTAAGTCAGGTTTTACCGCAGCCCTGCCACGTCTCTGGCTGCGCCGGGGCCCCAAGGGCAGGAATCCGTAGTTTGCCCAACACCCCCCCTCCCCCGCGAACCTGTGTGACCTGCAAACCCCAAAGTATTGACCGTCCACCCCCTTAAAGAAACAGTCAGCAGGCCCCTGAAATGAAAGTTAGAATTCCTTTTTCTGGATCATTCTGTACAGCGGGACGGTGCTTCCCGGAACCTGCTTCCGGCAGAGCCGAGCCACCTGCAGCCTGCAGAGTAGCCGGGCTGCGGCGCGGGAGCCACCGGCCTGCACGCCAGCTGTGCTCCGCAGGTAAAGGCTGTCCAGAGACCTTTCCCACCGCGAACACGGGAAACAACAGCCAGGACCAACGAGGACGGAGAGAAGGGGCGGGGCTGGAAGCAGAGTCTCTACAGAAGGTGAGGCCTGGGGAGGGCCGGGCATGCCGCTGAGCAGGCAGAAGACGGGACACTGGGCTGCTCAGCTGGGCCCCGCCACGTTCGAGGTCCCCACGGTTCCCTGGCACACCCGGGACTCCCCCTTAGTATGTGTTCGTCACTTTAATCTAGGCACCGGCCCTCCATTGACGAGGGGTGTAAAGATAGCTTGAGTCTGCCGTCCCCCCTGGGGACCCCTTTAACCAGGCAGCTGAGCATTGGAGAGCTGCCCCTGCTCCGGCCACAGACAGAGTCCTTGGGGCAGGCATTTCACACTGATGCCCACAGTATGGGAGGGGGAAGGGGCAGGGGTGAGGGGCGGGATGGACAGGCAGCTACTCAAGAAAGTTCTAGAGGACTTCCTGGAGGAGGGGGCTTTTGATCTGGGCCTTGCAAACTGAGTAGCAGTTCAGGCAACCGGCTGAGCCCCTCCCCGACCCCTCGATGCTCTGACCAGGAAATGACGGTTCAGGCAAGCCTGTGGAGGGGCAGGAACACTGGAGGCGGTCCGAGCTCCTCTGGGAGAAGTTCAAACAGAGCAGGCTCCGGAGGCTCGCTGACAGACACAGAAGGAGGAGACAGGACTGGAGGGGGAAAGAGAGGAGGGGGATAGTGGAGAAAAAAAGAAGACAGGCCCAGACGCAGAGGGTTGGGGACCCCAGAGCATCAGCTCAGTTTCAGAGCATGGCTCAGGGTGTTGGCATTTATGTATCTCCTACGGAACCCTCATAACTCTCAGGGGGTGTCCTCATTGTCTCGGAGGCTCAGAAGGGACTAGCTCAAGGACACGCAGCTCGAAAACCACAGAGCGGGATCTGAACGCAGGCGGTCTGGCTCCAGCCCCCTCACTCTAACACTGGGCCAGCCTCACCTGCTTCACCTGTCAATTACCAACTGGATTTTCCGACACTAAGAGGCAGGTGCCCATAGGGCGATGTCTACTCATAGCCTCCCCCCAGGATCCCCACCACTGGGAAGGGGGCTCGGAGGACAGGACGGCCCTGGCTGGGGTGGGGGTCCTGGCCAGGCTACACTTAGCTGGTCACCATCCAGCCATGGCATGGTCACCTCTGACAGCTCCTGCCCCCAAGGGCCAAGGGCCTCCTGCCTTCCCGATCCCCCTATATTCTCCACAGATAAGAGGGGACTCTCAAGTTCACTGCCTTTTCCCAGCCTGTACCACCACTGCTGAGCAGCTTCCTGGGGCCTCCCACCCATGCAGCCAGCAACTTGGCCAGATATGGAGGGGCTACTATCTACGTCCTTGGGGACCCACGCCTTCCACGAAGAGGGTACTGTCACTTCTGAACTGGTAAACCTGCCGTGTCCCCAACCGTTTACAGCTGGGCCGCTGCTTTATCCCCACCTCCAGGACGCTGTCTGCACCGGGCACCGAGTGGGTGGTCAGTCGATGAGATCGTCCAGCCCTCGCTGGGTACCGTCCCCTCTACTCCACTCCCACCCTGCCCACAGGGGACCAAGGGCTTGGACCCCACGTCTGAGAAGTCGCCAGGTCCTGGCCCTGGACAAGGCTTGTTTGTGCCTTCGGGGAGCACGATATCATCTCTAAGAGAAGAGAGGCCGCTCCTTCCCAGTCACCAGCCGCGGGCCCCACCGGCGATTTTCCACTCTGCCTTCAGAGTGGACTGAGATCTCAGCCCAACTCCAAGAGTTAAAATAATACACATTCTACGATGACTAATAAGGGGGGAAATCCAGTGCTTCTCGGGAAATAATATCCCACAGGCTGTGTTACCTTTTGCTGGGAAACTCCCAGTTCCCACCAGAGAGATGAGAAAAGCCATCCATTTCCAGGCAGCCGAGCTAGTGCAGGACCCAGGCCTCCAACCGTGGCATGTCGGCCGCACTCGGAACACCTGTCTTCCCGCAGGAACAGACCTCTTCCAAATAAACACACAGCCTTTGGGAATGAGGCCTGGCTGGGGAAGGGGTCCGTCCGCCCCGCTCCGGATATCCTGGACAACAGTCAAAACGCTTCCTTCCACTGTCTTAGAGAAAAATGGCACCTCCGTCCAGCCAATTCTTTTTCCTTTCTAACTGGAGAACCATGCTGAGAATGCTTTCCAAAAAGTCAGGACAACCTGGAAACACCTCCTGGACTCAGCAGAGTCTGTGGCTTTTTCATTCATTTCTCTTTTCTTTCATTCACTCATTCAACAGGTCCGTATTGAGCCCCTGCTCAAAAAACAATGCCCGGGGAGGGGTGCACGGCGTGGGATAGGGTCCCCTTCTTGGGGCTCTGGCTCTATTATCATCAACCCCAGCCTAGCAAGGGCAGCTCCTTGTCCACCAACTGCCATGCTAGAGCGGCTGCCCAGCCAGGAACCACACTTGCCATCCTACCGGGCAATCAGGGAGGCCCACGAGACCCCTCGGCCAGTCCTCATGGAGAGACTGTGAGCAGAAGGGGCATAAGGGCCCCACAGGTGAGGAAGCACAGGTCACCTCCCTCCCATCCACACACTGATTATAGAGCATTCCGGCCTCCTGGGGGGAAGGCAGAGGCACAAGGTGGCAGGAGCCTGGGCCCTTCTATGACTCCCTAGGAGTAGCCGAAACTAATAAACCCATCACAGTGCCCCTCCGCCTAGCCCTGTCCACCGTTGCTGATGCAACAGACACCGCTGAACCCCTTTCCAGGCTGTCCCAGGCAGGAACCCGGACAGCAGCCCCGAGATGCTGTGCAGGCCCACCGCCCGGACGGGCCCAGGAGGGAGGAGCAGAATTTGGGACGAGGCGGAGGGGAACCTGAGCTGGGAGACAGTCCCAACAAAGGCCTCAGCCACCACCACGGGGAGTCCGGGGCTGGGCTGGCCTTTCGGAGCTGTCCCGTGCAAGGCGGGGCCGGGGCGCACACCCCAAGGACAGCTGCAGCTACAGGGCAGTGAGTCCTTCTTTCTCAAGGGGCATCTGGGCAGCGAGTCCCAGAGCGCACCTGCACCCAGGGATGGGCCCTGCTCCTCGGGGTCACGAGCTCCCAGCCTGGAGTCCAGCACAGATACGTCTGACCGACGGGTCCCAGCCTGTGTGTCCACAACCCAGCTGCCCAGACGCAGGGGCAGCGACTGCCTGGAATGTCTACTTCTGAGCTCTGTCCCCTACCTACTTCCCAAACACAGGCTGGGTGCCAGATGATCACAAAGAAGGATAAGATGTCACTGTGTGCATAGGCGAGCTGGCGGGCTGTCGGGGGCGGGGCAGGAGACTGAGGAGCTGAGGAGCGTCTGATACAAGGAGACTCTAGGAAGTGTGTCGGGAAAGTCACAGGGTGGTGCAGGGCCCAGGCCCTGAAGGGGGCAAAGGCAGGGTTACTGGTGACCCAAGAGCATCCTATGTACAGGGGGTCACCCTGGTGATCCATCAGGAAGTTCCACGAGGGCTCTCTCCTCCCACCTGCCAAGGAAGGGACAGTCACCCACCTGACAGGCTCACAATTCTCAAAAATGCGGAAGGACCAGCGTGTACCGAGAGCTTTCGCTCCACGTCCGGCAGCCTGTTCACCGCTGACACGTGTCACTCATTCATTCTCATACTAACCCCGAGACGGGCCCCTCCCGCTCTGTTTGCCGCAGACACAGTCGGTGCTCTGCTCCCGCCCCTGCCCCCGGCCCCTTGCGCGCACTTTGACCTGACCCCAGAGCCAGCGGCTGCTGCCATCCTGGAAGTCAGTGCTTCCCAGCTGGCGGGCCGCAGGGCCGGGCCGAGGGACAGACACCCCACAGAGACGGCTCCCACCAGGCGTGACGGGAACGAGGCTGTGAGTATCACGGCTCCTTCACCGCTCCGGCGGCCTCGGAGGTGTCTGTTCTCCTCCGGTTTCCGGAGTTTCCTCCCCGGGGTTGAGCTCCAGGGACCCGCGCTGGTACCTGGTGCCGGCCCCCTCCCCGCGGTCTTACTCCACCCGCTGGTCCCGCAGGTGCTTCCTGCATCCGCCTCCGGAACTGCTCCTCGCTCCAGTCCCGCCACAGGGGCTGCCTCGACGAGAGCCAAACTGAGACGAAGACACGCAGAGAGCTCAAGCGACGTGCCCCAGGCCTCCCAAGTTCAGAGACTCCCCAAACTCCGAGGCACATGCTGGTGAATGTCAGGGTTTCTGTCCACACACTTTGCTCTGCCGAGGAAAGATCCGGAAGGAGGCTGGCATTGCCTTCTGGCTGATAGCCATCCCTGTTCCTCCCTGGCCACCCGGAGTGCAGGGCTTCTGTCCCCTTCTGTTCCCCGTGCCTGCAGCAGACGTGCGAGGAGGCTCTGCCCAGCGTCGGGGCAGTAAGTGTGAGAGCAAGGAGCGGTGGCTCTGAGCGGGGCCACACCAGACGCTCACTTCAGTGCGGCGCTCCGCCCTCCCCTCAGCCCTGCGAGCAGCACCACAGACCCCCTCGCACCTTCCCAGATGCAGTCCCGAGGGTGTTACTCTTTGACCCAAACCCTGCCCACATTCCCTGCTTAACGTCCTAAGTCCTTAACCTGACCAAACCTGCACGAGGCCTGGGCCCAATCCCCACATGCCTCCGGCCGCCTCGTCCTCGACCGCGTGCTCCTGGGCAGCCGTCATCGCAGGCCGGAGGGAGGAGGGGAAGCCCGAGCGGGGGCCACAGCGTACCCATGAGCTGCCACACACACACCAGGTCTCGCTGCCTCACCATCTTCCCAATGGGGAAACTGAGGCATGACAAAGGTGGTAGGACTTGCCCAAGTTAACACAGCTAACGATGAGCTGGGCCCGGACTCCGTGGTCGTCACGTAAGGCCACCTCTGCACAGGTCACCCCACCCGGGTGTTCGGACAGCACTGGTCAAGCAGCCTGGCCTGCGCGGACCAGCGAAGACAAGGTGAGACGTTGACAAGCGATAAGAACGGGCAGAACGGGCGCTCTCGGGGGGCTTCCAGGAGGAGGCAGCCTCTGAGCTGGTCTGGGAAGGCAGAGAAAGGTTTAAATAGGAAGGGACTCTGGAACAGCAAGAACAGTGTCCACAGTGACACAGAATGGCCCAAGCATGGGTAGGAGGATGGCCAGCAAATAGGCCATTCACCGGGAAAGCGTATACTCGGCCTGGTCGGTTGGGCTCCCAAAAAAGACAAGAAACGTGGTTTTTCCAACTGCCTGACGGCGAGGCACAAGGAGCTGTTCATTGAGGGGGCCCATCTGAGCACCCATTTTTTTTGTTGCGAGTTCCTGGGGCATTCCGAGTAGAGTGTGAAATCACATTTATACAGAGAGGTGGGGACCTCTCAGAGCAGCCCTTCATCCCCCAGAATAGGTCTGCAAGTCCTGTGCGTGCCGAGCGCATGAACACTATTTCACACTGCCGCGGGCTTCTCCGTCGGCCCGGGAGAGGCTGCCGGGTGAGAGTGGGCCGGAGCTGGCTTCCCTCCTCTCTCTGCCCTCCGACGTCTGGTGCACGTCCACCAAGGGCATGCCTGTGTTTAACTTGGCAGTGGGACGCTGGAAGGGGCTGGGAAGCCTTCGGGATATTTGGAACTGCTGAGGAACTGGTCATTGGCTTCTAACAAATCTGCATTCCTATACATCTACTCCTCTGGGCCTGCGCTTGAAAAGGAGGCTTATTCATCAGCCAGGGTGGAATTTGGTCCCTGGGGTTGCTGGCTTCCATCCCTCTCTGGGTCCATGTAATCCATCATGTAAATAGCAGCTAATCTGCAAGGAACAATAGAGTCTGTCCTGCGTCTGTAGGGTCCTGGCATGGCCTGGGCTCTGTGGGCAACGGGGCTGGATGGGGCTTGGACTCAGACGCAGGAGAGTCGTAGAGTCTCACTGCTACGGACTGAATCGTGCTCCCCCAGTTCATACGCTCACACCCTAACCCCCACTGTGGGGGTAGTTGGAGGTGGGACCTTCGGGAGGTGAAGAGGGTCACGGGGTGGGACCCTCGCGGTGGGGTTAGCGGCTCTGTAAGAAGAGGAAGATGGAAGTCCTTGTCTCTCCAGCACACCAGGACCAGGACCCAGGGACGCAGCCTTCTGCAGGCCAGGAAGAGAGATCTCAGCAGGAACCGACTCTGTCAAGGCTTTGATCTGGGACTTCCAGCCTCCGGAAGCGAGAGAAGAAACCCCCGGTCCGTGCTGGTCTGTTACAGGGACCCAGGTGGACTCACATACTGCGGAGGGCGGCACAGAGGCTGGGCCTTCTCGCCAGGCAGTAAGCCGGGAGGGACACCCTGGGCCGACAAGAAATCAGCCCCCCTTCTTCCCTGTAGTGACAGCAGTCCTTCCCCACGTGTCGGCAGGGAGCGCAGCCACCACTCCCGTCTCTCTGTCAGCACGGTGGGCTCCCGTGACCGTGTCCTCACCAAGGGGGCAAGCAATGCCGTGTCACGTCTCGGGGACACTGTCTGCCCTCCGTTCTGCTCCTCCCTGTCCCGACTGGAGCACCACCGTGGTTCTGGCAACTTGGCCTCAGGCCTGTGGGCGAGGACCTCACCCTCACGGGTGACAGGGCAGGAAGACGACCGAGGGGACCTGGACGTTTGCACGAGCTTGTGGCGCGCAGCCGTCGCGCCAGCCCGGCTGCCCGTGGCGAAGGGAGAGACAGGCCTCCGGTGGCGTGAGCCGCTGTCCCGACGGGTCTTCCTTGTTGCAGCAACTGGGCCGGAACCTCACGAACCCACGAGCTGAGTTAGACATTTGCCCCCTGAGGAACTGTCCTCCTCACCCCGAAAGGATTCTGTTTGTATCTTAGGAGGAAGTTTCTGTGCATCGGTGGCAAGTGAGATGAACTTGGTGCAGCGCTGAGGCCCTGCGGGTGTACGCTGGTGCCCACAGGTCCCCCGAGACAGGCTTGTCCCCTTGGAGAAGCAAGGCATGGTGCCGTATGCTCATGGCAGAGGGACTGAGGGGGCCCCGCGGAGACGCAGAAGCTGACTTCTGTGAGCCCCACTGCTCTAGAAGGCACAGGGTGTGGCGGAGTCCAGCCGATTCCGGCCGGTTGATCCCGACGGGGGCCCCGCGGAGACGCAGAAGCTGACTTCTGTGAGCCCCACTGCTCTAGAAGGCACAGGGTGTGGCGGAGTCCAGCCGATTCCGGCCGGTTGATCCCGACGGGTCTGCACCCCTGCCCCCTCGCCCTTCACACATCCACCTTTCCTTTCCTTCCCCGACTTCACTCCCGGACTGCTCCGCTTGGCTGCGGCCCCCGGGGTTTGACGTGTGCTGTTTGACACCCAGGTGACAGGTTACAAACTCCAGGAGCCTCTGTCAGGAAGGCAAGACGGCAACGTGAGCTGCTTTCCCTGAGGTTGTGGGGGTTTTTATGCCTGAGCCCGCCCCTCCCATTAGCTGAACTTTTATAACTTGGAAAGAAGACAACAAGTTGTACACATTTCCAAGAATTCTTGGGGCAAGTTCCATAGAGCCCAGGACTCATTAAGCATGTACCTATGTCCCAGTTTGGGACGCAGAGACTGTCAAAGCCCCACAGAGAGCTGGGCACATGCCCAGCGGCAGATCCGGGGTCTGCTCCGTGGTGGTCTGGCATCGAGCCGGGCTGGGGGACACAGGCTCTGGGGCCAGGGGGCCGGGGTCCAGCCATGGCTCTGCCACTCACGGCCTGGCTCCTCGCCCCTGTGCGTCTTGGGTTTCCTTCTGCAGAACGGCACACAATGGCTTGCGGACAGTGCCCACTTCCGCGGGGCGCCGTGGGACTACAACAGTGAACCCGAGACAAGAATTCACGGGCCAACACGGGCACAAAACAAAAGCTCGACCGTTCTAGCCGCTATTTTTCAGATCATTACCATTCCCAGTTTGCATCCAGACCAGCCCCGCCTTCCCTCCTAGAGGGCCTTTCCTGTCCGTCCAACGTCCTCAGCCACTGGGCCTGGCGCCCTGATGCGTTCAGATCCCCTGTGTGGCAGGTCACAAAGATCCGTCGAGAAAGGGCTGCGGGAGGGCTGGCGCTGCTGGGGCAGTGGAGAACCCGTGTCTCATGTCACAAATCGACCTCATTTTCACAAGGCCCATCCCCTCTGTAGAGACCCGATTTGCTGGGACTTGGCCAGTGGTTCTCCCCCTCGCGGCCTCATCTTCCTTGCATGCTCTGAAATGCTTCCCTTTGTCTGGCATAGGTCTTTAAAAACAACGAAAAACTATACAAATAAAACAAGTGAAGTGGAGAAAAGTTAGAAAATACAGACGGGCAAAAAGAGGAGAATGCAGATCCCTAGCAACGCCCCGCCCCGCGGGGACCGCAGCTGGCAGGTAGATATACATCTTCCCGCAGACCCGCGTGGGAGAGCCTGCCAGCGATCTCTCTCCCGTGACACGGCTTTTTTGGTCCTCCTGTGAATTCTGGAATCGTCCAGGTAACATCCTGGGGTTCGGGACCTCTGGAGGACTTTTCACCACCAAGCAGTTCGCGCAGCCAGGAAATGGTGGGGGCACCTGAGGTCGAGTTTCCGGGAAACAACGCTGAGTGGGAACCCCTGAGAAAGTGCCTTGCAGGGAGGTGCTCTCGGTGGGAGAGGACGGGGAAGGGCTGAGCCAGGAGGGGCTCTCAGCAGAGTACGGAGTGCGCGCAGCGTCGCAGACGGGGCTCGGTCTTGGGTGTGAGTGGGTGCCCAGCTCCCCAGCGAGGTAGCTCCCCTTAAGCCATGGGCACGCCTGCCCAGGAGGGGCGCTGAGAGCTGCTGGCAGCCAGTAGTCACAGTCTCCGGGACTGTGGGCACAGCCAATAAAGGGGATCTGGGCAGGGCACCCCACACCAGGCCACCTGACACCTAGACTGGTCATTCTTTTTTCTGTTCAGCTTTGTCCCGCTCCCAGCTCAGCTCAAGCCCCAGGACAGAGACGCCCCAGGGTCCCTATTCTTGAGGCTGGGTGGAGCCTCTTGGCCTCTCCAGGTCCATCCCCTCTGCCTTGCCCGAGGCCCCGGGGTGGCTGCGTAGGAACCAGTGAACTCCTTGGGCTCTGGTTTCCAGCTGAGCTCAGCCCATGGGAGGCTTGGCATAGGAGCTGAATGTGGGGAGAGGGTGAAGTCCGAGGGTCTCTTTCCCGTCTCCCTCCCTGGAGGGTCCCCAGGTGGCTGCGTTCCTCCCAAGGCTGCGGCATCCTACAGGCCACCTTCCCTCCCCTGGGAGTCCCTCTCTCCATTCCCGACTCTATCTTCCTATCTTCCTGTCCCCTTTGCACAGCCAGATTTCCACGGACCCTGCCCAGGCCTTTGTAAACAGTCCCTTGATCGCCCTTTCCTGGGTACCCAGCCAGGGCCTGACTGGCACGAGGGCTGGTGGTCCAGTGAGAAGGTTGTTGGATCCAGAAACAAGAGCCTTGAGGGGCCCCGGAACACCCAGCCACAGAGAAATCAGAGCAACCCAAGGATTCCCGGGGTCCTGCTCACAAGGACACCGGGATCACGGGAGGGAGAGACGCCCCCCACGGGGAAGAACCAGGAGCCCCGTGCCACCATAAGATGGGAGACGTGTCATTCGGCACACGTTCAGGGAGGGCTTCTCCGAAGCTGGGCTGCCGCGGGACACGGGCAGGCGCTCCCTCCGCTCACCTGGCGCTCTTCTCAGCCGTCAAGGTAGAGCCAAGGGGTAAAGCAACAAGTCAACAAGACCATGCCAGACTGCGACAGCTGCCCAAACGGGGGGATAGAGAGAGTGGCTGGCACCCGTGGTCAGCCGTGGCACTCGTGGGCCGAGTCCCCCAGGGGACATTAAGTAGCACCGGTCGCGGTACCCGACCATTCACCCCACATGCTGAAAAACACGTTTCCTCCCCAAGATGGAGTCTTTGTTCAGCGCTGACAGGCCCTGACACCTCTCTAACCTTGGGCCGTCCCTGGCCCCCACGCCGCTTCCCAGCACGGACAGCAGGCCAGGGCCACCAGCAGCCCAGACTCCCAGCACTGGTCTTGCCTCCAGGGTTTCCTCTGTTTCTGTGACAGGACACTGGTTTTCTGTTCACAGTGGAGATAGGGACCTGGCTTGGAAAATAAATGCATCTAAAAAGGCAAAGGCGGTGTCTAGTTAAGGATACGAAACGATCAGGAGTTAGATAAGGCATGGCCAGACGGTGACGGAGCCATGCCCCGGCGGCACGAGTCCGGACCACTGGGTGTCGAAGAGGGCTGTCCGGGAGAGCAGCCTCGGCCACGTCTCAGACCCCAGCCCAGCCCCTCGGATTCAGAAGCTCCGGAGTGGGGCCCAGGCGACCGCGTGTACCAAGGCCTCCAGGGGACCCTCTGATGCTCACCCAAACGTGAGAACCGTCCATGGCCTTGGACCACAGGCGGCCCTGGCCCTGCTCAGACGGAACAGAAATGATTTAGAAGCAGAAATTGCATGAGGGACCTGGGGGTAGGGGGCTGGGCAGAGGCTTCGGGCACACTGCTCAGAGAACCCACCCCAGATGCAAGTCGGGGACGTGCCAACCGACTCACGGACGCACGCCAGCCACAGTCACCCCTGAGACCACAACCTGCGCCGAAACCAAGAGCCAGACGCTCAGCCGACTCAGGTGCCCCAAGACACGCATCTCATGTCCTACAGAGACCCCAACCCCAAGGCTCCCGTGGAGACACTGAGCCTCACCGAGAGCCTCACACTCAATTATTTCTGCCCTAGTTCATTTTTTAAAATGCTGGTCTTGAAGCCCTGCATAAGCGCAGGTCAGGGATCGCACGCTTTTCCTCCGAGGGCCGGAGGGTGAATATTTTAGGCTTCGAGGCCACACGGGGTCTGCTGCAGCTTCTCGAGTCCGGCTTGCGGCGCGCTCCGTGAAACTGCGGTTCGCGGCCTGCTGCGTGATGTGCACCCTGGGCCCGTCCCCCAGCCGCAGATGGATCACCCCGGAGCTCCTCCACACTGGTCACCCACGACGGCTCCGCCCGCCGAGGGAGGAGAAGTGCGTCTTTCTCAAGGCCCCGAGAGTCCAGAAAGGTGGACCAGACAGGAGAAACGCATGTGGCTGTGCCTCCCGCCTGGCAGAGCGGCACGGCACCGTCGCCACGTGGGAAGGCGGTCGCGGCTCAGGAACAGAACGCTGGTTCGTGCCCACCAGCAGAGACCCAGAAATCGCGGGGAGCAGTCACGGACAGAGAGGGTCTGTAGGCAGAGACCCATAAACGGCCGGTGCCTTCCAGACAGTGCGACGCTCAGCAATTCAAACCAAGCAAGCAAAGCAAAGCCCCTCTCGGGGCCCGCAACAAGGCAGACGGGCCTCCAGAGCATCTGCTGCCCGGACGGAGCCGGCCCACCGAGCGCAGGCCATTGGACTTTGCTGGAAGTCCCGTTCTAGACCAGGTGAAGCCGTCACGGGCGACAGAAGGCTGATGGGCAACTGCTTGGGGCTGGGGCGCAGGGTGTAGGCCGATGGGCGGGAATGCGGGAAGCTCCGGCAGGGAAGGAAGCCATTCGTCCTGGTGGTGCTCCCAGAACGGCACACATGGCCAAGGTCGCCAGGCTGCACTCCCAGGGTCTTCAAGAGAGCTGGGGAGTCGTGACCACGAGCGGGTGCTCTTTGGTGGGGGGACTGTGGTGGGCATTTGCTATTTCTTTATTTGATTTTCTGCATTTTCAGAGCTTTCTGTTGTGTTTAAAGAGCCAGCCAGACTGTCTTCTACCTAAGGGTGGTGTGAGAGTGTCTAATCTGTGAGCCCTCTGACACCTCCTTTAGGAGATGGAGGCCAATTCCTCTCCCCTTGAGTGTAGGCCAGACTCAGGGACTCCCTTGCAACAAACGGAATAAATGGAATGAGGGAAAGTGACAATGTGACCTCAGAGGCCTGGTGCCCAAAGGTGTCCTGGCTCCCACTGGTGCCCAATCACTCACCCTGGGGGAGGCCGGCCACCACGCTGTGAGGATACTCAAGGGCTTCTCCGTGGGGGACATGCTGAGGCCTCCTGTCGATGGCCTCTGTGGAAACAGCTCCTCCAGCCCCAGCCGAGCCTTTGGATGAGACCACAGCCCCTGCTGAGGTTCCAAGTGGACCCCTGCATCCCCACAGACACTCTGAGCCCCGGCACCACCTAGCTAAGCTGATTCTGGGCTCCTGACCATCAGACACCGTGAGAGAATGAATATGTGTTGGTCTAAACCACCAGGTTTGAGGTGATTTGTTACAAATACGGCCAGAAATACTGTTCTTCTCACTGTCGGCCCACCAGCAACCAGAATAGCACCTGGCACATTGTGGGCATTCAGATGAACAGTTTGTAAAATAAATGAACACATGAGTTAAACGATACTGAAAACTATCTTGAACTATGGGAGGCCACCCACACGGGAAATAAGACCATTTGCTGTGGGCCTCCCACATGCAGACATTGGCCACACTGGCTCATCTGTGCTCACCCACAAGCCCTGAGATCAGTGGCTACTGTCAGACTTGTTCACAGACGTGGAGCTTGAGGCCTCCACCCGCAGCTCTCCCATGCCGGCGGGGGCACCCCTCCCAGCTGGTAGATGGGGCTCAGGCACGGACCTTCCCCACCTCCGGAGCGTTCCTCCCTGAAACATGTCTACTGCACGTGGAATCATAGCTGATGCTTGCTCGGTTGAATCTGAAGACAGAATTGTGATACAAGGGAAGAAGGGAGCCAGGGATGGGGAGGTCAGCCTTCCAGAGGACACTGGGCACGGAGGCCACACGGCTTGGGCACAAACCACGGGAGGGCCGTGACCTGAGCAGACTGAGCTCAGGGATAAAACACAGGTGGCCCTCCCTGACGGGCTCTCCCTGTTTGTGATCACCACTGTCTAAATTTGCTTTGCTTTCTAAACTGATTGTGATGTAATAATGGTTTTTGTTTTAAAAGTTTAGAAACTACAAAAGATCCCCCAAATTCCACATCATCGGCCTTTCCCCTTATCGAGGAATAAATCAGCTATATATTTTGGTGTATGTTCTTCTGATCAATAGGATAGAGAACATTTTTATTCAACAGGAATGGGAATTACAGGAGGCATTTTATACAGCAGGGCTGCTCGGCCTGGCCACACTGGCCAGTGGACTGACCCGCCGTGAGCGTCTGCCCTCCACCCACGCACGCCAGCAGCACACAAGCAAAGACGTGTCCTGATACAGCCGAATGGCTTCCGACATCTCGCCCCCGGCCGAGAACTCCTGGCGCTTACGCATACGCACTGAACGTGGTTTGGAGTCATCGGCTTTTCTTCTGAAAAAAGACTTTGCAATGGATGTTGGATCGCATCTCATCGAGGGTCAGTGACCACGCCCCCGCTCAGCGCCCACGCCCCCGCTCAGCGCCCACGCGGGGTCCGGTTTGCTCAGTTTGCTTTCAGAGCCGGAGCATCACTGGCACATCTACCTCCGAGGTGGGTAGCGACCTCAGCGCCATGTTTGGTCCCCAAATATTTGCTTTCTTTGTACTGCAGACAGTGCTGCGGGAAGTCGGGTGGGCCGCGGCTTCTGTGAGGAACCGGCCGGCAGGAGGAACTGCTTTCAAAGACTTGGCAAGCGCGGCCTTCACCTTGCTGTGCGTTTCCTGCGGCGAGCGGGGGCCTGAGACACTAAACAATGGGCCCTGCTAATGGGCCTCGGTGGCATGACCTCTTCCCTCCCTGCTGGAAATCACTACAAAAAAGCTCAGCTCGGCGTTCTCAACCGAACTGTTCAGAACTAATTTAAAACTTCCGATGAAGCCGGTGTGTTAAAATGGCAGCCGCGGGTTGTTCTCACTTCCTCTGGGGAACCGCAGAGCAGCGGGCAGAGCCGGCCAGGATGCTGGACGAAAGGCCTCCGGCAGGGCTCCGCAGGGGCGCAGGGGACAGGGGCCTGGACTGCGGGTCAGAAGACCTGGTTTCTGATCTTGCTGTGTGGACTTGAAACACTCACAGTAGCGGCACGCGCCTCGGGCCCCTCGTTCGTGGCGTGGGAAGGACGGTGCCTCCGTGGCCTGTGGCTCACGGGGACGCTGCGAGGGTGCAGGGAAGGCTGCCGGGAGGTGCCACCGAGCTCCGCCCCCTCAGGGGACCACATGCAAGCCGTGTCTGACGGAGCTCGGAGCTCAAGCCTTGGTTAGACACCGTCTCACCACACGCCAGGCAGGAAGGAGAATTCCCTCTTCAAGGTCAGACAGTAACAGGTGTCGGTGACGCTGTGGTGGGCTGGTGCCCTCGCCTGCCACCGGCGGGAGCGTGAACGGGGCAGCTGCTGGGGACCGGCCGGCCGTTCCCCAAACAACGGGGCGCGGGGTCCAGCAACTGCACGCTGGAGCACACGCCTGAGAGAGGGGAGGGCAAACACCCACATAAAACCTTGAACCCGAACGCTCGCGACAGCCTTATTCATGAGAGCCAAAAAGTGGAAACAAGTCACATGTCCACCAGCGGAGCACGGGATGAGCAAAACGCGGTCTGTCCACACGACGGCGTGTCACCCAGCCATAAGGAGCGGTGAAGCAGCCCTGACACGGGCCACCACACGAGTCCTGGAGACACGGCGCTGAGTGAAAGGGCCGGACGCACGAGGCCGCGTGCGGTGTGATTCCATCACATGAAACACCAGGACGGGGAGTCCGTGAAGATCGGAAGCAGATCAGTGGTGGCCGGGGCTGGGCGGACGGGGAAGTAGGACAAGGACCACGATGGGCCAGAACCTCTCTCTGGAGTGATGAAATGTTCTAAAATGGGCTGGGATGATGGTGGCACATATCTTAAAAAAGCAGCGATGCCGAAGAAACCGTGTGTGCCGCGACATGCAAAAATAATGTATTTTTATTTCTGACTCTTGCGTAAAACGGGGATGACAACACGGTGCGTGTGATTCGCCTTATCCCTGGTTCCTGGCCCAGTGGGCGGCACACAGTAGATGCTCGGAAACGAAAGGCCGTTAAATGAGAGGAGGGGCAGGTGGATGACGGAGGAGGGAGATCTCGCGACATCCAGCTTATTTAATCGAACCCTGACACCCACACTCCCGGTCCCTTTCTTCCTGGAATGGGATCCCATTTAGAATCTCTGTTTCGCCTATTTTCAGCTCACTGATCTACCCACAAGTCAATAATAAAATAACTACTTATTTATGTTTTTACCTATTTCATTCGTTCACGCCAGGGCCCTTGCCACACGCCAGAGCACGTCACCTGTACTGAGACGTACGCGCCACACCCAGCGATCTCTCCAGGCAGGTTCCGCTCCTGTTCCCATTTTACAGATGGAGAAACGCAGCGCTGAGCTTGCTCTAGGACATAACTGCGTGAGTCTGAAGGGACATGCATGCGAGGGGACTCACCCACCACAGCCCTGTCGGTAGCAGCGAGACGTCAGAACTAAATGTCCAGTAAGTGGACGCAACAGACTCGGAGGGCAATATGACGCAGCCGTCACAAAGGAACGAGGCAAGCATCTGCATTTGGATGTGGAAATCTTTCCACGATATATTAGGTGCAAAGAGGAGCGAGACGGAGAACAGCATAGGTTGTGTGCTTTTCTGTATTTCCTGGTGCAGGGTTTGGTTCTATCTGGGAGGATACCCAAGAAAGTGGTAAACATGGGTGTCTTCTGGAAGAGGACCTGGAGGCAGGGCCCTTCAGTCAGGGAGGCTGGGGGAGGCTGCGGTAACAAACAGCCCCCACGCCTCAGTGGCCGAAGCAACAGGTTTATCGCTCACGCTAGAGCATCATGGGACAACAGGGGTTCTCTGCTCAGGCGTCACTCGGGGACTGGGGCTGGTGGAGCTTTCGTCGTCTCCAACATCGCTGGGTGCCGGGCCCAAGAGAGCTCTGGAGGTCTCGAGCCGACGATGAGCTAGCCCCGTCTGGAAAGAACGTACAGCTCTTCTGCTCACGGGCCCTTGGTCAGCACCTGTCACACGATGCCCTCCAGCACAGGGCGGGCCAGGAAATGTTCATTGCTGGGTGTCCATGAGGTAGAGCTGCTGAGCAGCGTTAATGACAACTGTCCCGGGGACAGACACTGGAGGAAGAATTATTTTCATCCAGAGATGCTTGGAGACATGGGACTATCTTGTCATCTTGTACGTTCCAGGTAGAGACTGCGGACCCCACCACGTAAGAGGAGGGAGGATCGCTGTGGTCTGTGGGGACGGGGGAAAGCAGTGGCCATCTGACTTTCAACGTGCATCTAAGGAGCACCTACTGTGTGCTGAGGTGTGCTCTGCAGTGGGAGTGTGCGCACTCGACCAGAGGAAAGAGAAGTCGGCTGCAGGTCAGACGCTTGGATCCCAATCCTGTCTCTTCCCGGGTACGCGCAGTTGCCTCACCTGTAACATGGGCCTCCAGATACCTTTCATGGAAGGTTACAGAGAGCGTTCTCTAGCCCAGTGCCACCAACGATCTGAACAGACGCGCACAGAATCGGACTCTGCTGACCCGTGAGACGCCTCCCACAGAGAGCCACGGTGCTTGCCCCCCCAGGCCCCGACCTGTTCACAGTGTGACCAGGAGATGCAGTCTGGGTTAGAACGCAATCTTATGTTTCTCCTCCTGTTCATTTCCTTCCTTCTGCCGTGGGCCAGCTCCCTGGGGTCACCAGGCCACACCTCACTGCGCTCCGTGGCATCGTTCTGGGTGTCCCCACTCAGTAAACCCACACAAACCATACCAGAAGGTGTTTGTGGGGTGTGATCTTCTCAGTACCTCATCAAAACATTGAAAGCTGTAATTCGGTTTGGAGGGGGGCATCGTAGGGCTGCAAAGGGGATGGGGGAAATGTCAGAGTCCGGGGATTATTGGGATTTGGATTAGCAGGCAATTTCCTGAGTTCCCCGACTTCATCCGTGAGGTCAGAGAGGTCCGTTCCGAATGGAGCCCATTAATCTCCCTGTTGTGAGCGAGGAAACGTTGGGAGACACAGGTGCTAACAGTCTCGGTGTTATTTTTGGGAGAATGTGAGTCGAACACTCACAGGAAGTGTACTCTTCCCTTTGCCAGCATCCTGGAGTATTATTTTAGGCAGCAGAACTGAGGCTTGTGAGCAGAAGCCAGCTTTCAACACACCTTTAAGGCAAGAACGGTCCCTCAGAGGCAAGAATTCTGGTACGAAGTTTGGGAAAATTGAAACAAGCCATGGACGCTGCAACTATGCCCGAGAAGGCCACCGCAGGCCCCTCAGGAGAGAAATGCCAAAGGCCTCGGCCCGGAGCCCCACCTGACCCTGTGAAACTCAGGGACCGACCCCAGGTCCACGGAACGTGTGGGCGGGCATAGAAACCACCAGCCAACAGACACAGACCATGGTCAGCTCAGCACGGACACGCCTGCCTGTGAGGGCCACTTGCCCGTGGGCGGAGGAGTTGACTCTTCGCACGCAGGTAAGAAACCCTCAATCACACGGGTGCGAAGTCCAAGCGCGCTCAGCCACCCGGAAACGGCTCTGCTGGGGAGGAGATGGAACGTTCTCTTTGGGCCCCTCTCACTGCACAGCAGTTCAAAGTCAACGTGAAAAACAAAAACCCTCAGGCCACACATCGGGCTTTATAACACCCTAGCTAGGGTGCTCCTGGCGGGTTTCTTAACCTCTCCGGGCCTCAGTCTCTCCATCTGCAACGGGGGGGCGGTCGCAGCTGTAACGATGGTGTCTGCCGAATACGGCTGTTGCTCTGAGTCGATGCAAGTTAAGGCCTTCTGCTCCCTGTGTCCTCACACAAGAGAAGAGGCAAGGGGTCTCTTTTATAAGGCACTAATCCCGTTCATGAGGGCTTCGCCCTTCCAACCTCGTCGCCTCCCACAGGCCCACCTCCATTACAGCAGAGACGGGGTTTCAACACCTGCACGTGGCAGTGGGGGGACACACTCACCAAGCCCTTCCAACCTCGTCGCCTCCCACAGGCCCACCTCCATTACAGCAGAGACGGGGTTTCAACACCTGCACGTGGCGGTGGGGGGACACACTCGCCGTGCAGCAATGCTGGTGGCGAGGCCGAGGGCCCTACGTGTGTCTGTGTCTGACACGCGCCAGCACTGGGGTCTAGGAATACAGACCGCGGACGGGCATTCATGAAGTAGGTGTGTGTATGAACCAAGGCTACTAGTTGTGCACCACTCGTGGTGACCTGCCAACCAGGAAGCCCCACTGAACAGATGAAAATCTCTCTCTCGAGGCTTGACGAGGATCTGGGAATGCTTGGTCAAATAAAGAGTCTGTGGTCCTTTCTAAGGACACGGGACTCCAGGCCCTTCTCGAGAATACGGGCTCCACAAGGTGTATTTTTCTGGGCAAGTCAGATCTGCAGCGAGTTTCCCAGGGAAAGAATCCACTGTGCATCAGAAGACAGTCCACGCGGGGGTACGGCAGGGAGAAGCAAAGGGAAAGAGTGTGGTCAAAGCTGTTTGCTCTCCCAGTGACCAGTGAGACACACATGGGTGTCACCGTGTTTCCAAGATGAAGAAACCACATTCTAGAAAGGCTAAGTGGCTTCGCTGGGGCCACGCCGGTGTCAGTGGCAGGGTGAGAGTTTGGACCCATCTACGGAAACCTCACCCTGAGGCCCGCAAAGTGAAGTTCAATCCCACCAAGGGACGCGGGTGTTAGTTTTACTGTGTGTTGTGACCACCAGCCGCCGAGTCAGAATTCCTGATCCTCCTGCCAGGGAGTCTCAAACCTCTGCCCATAAGACGTTTCTCCAGCAGATCACACATGCCTATTCCTGGGCCCTGGCCTCTCAGATGTGGTGACCCTGAAGGTCTGGGTGCAGCCTGGACTCTGCATTGCACCAAGCACCCAGGGCAATGGCCGCAGCACCCTTGCCCCTGAGAAACACAGGCCTCCGGTCCGCAGCCTTCAGTCAGCCGTGGTTTAGAGTTTCCAGAACAGTAGACAAACAGACCCAAGTCTTCAACGTGGCTTTTTTGAGACATTTAATGTCCAAACAGCACAAAGGCAGAGGAAGTGAGGGCTCAGGACTCAGGAGATGGAACGCAAGGCGGACTGCACCGCATCCTAGCCAAAACCTCACTTCAGGCCTCAGTCCTCTCATCTGCGAGATGGGTGCAATGTGTCCCGAGTGGTCGGGATCCAGGAAGAGGATGCCATGGGCCCGCCACCAGCAATCCTCACTCCTGAGACCTACAGTGGGCCAGAGAAAACCTTCCCCAGGCGTGTGTTTGGTGTTCTCGGGGGGTGAGGAGGGGAGGGTGGCTAACTCGGCAGGCAGGGGACCTTGTTGGCTACGCCCGAGCCCACTGGAACACACAACTGTCCCCACGGAGGAGGCTCTAATTACCGTGCACAAGGAGGCAAACACAAGATAAAATTACCAGCAACTCCAGTCATAAATACTAACTTTCTCTTTTAACATTTTTACGATACTCCCTCTTTTCAGATGCAATAATTTACCCTAATGTGTTCCTCCCACCGTGTTTTCTACTCATCTGACATCTGTTTAAATGCTGGGGCAGCAGCACGAGAGTAAATCACGTTATGCTGATTACGCATGTTTCATCCTACTGTGCACAACCACCAAGCTCTGCTCTTCGCATCATCTTGATGAACAGGATGTACATCGTAATTCCCACGGAGTGGAAAAGTACCAAAATGCCATCGAGCTGGTCTGGCTGTTTTTTACGGAATTGGAACGGAACAGATCTGTCTCATCCCATCCAGCCAGAGGGCCATGAATCAGGGTCTAGTGGGCCCTGCCACTGAACACTTAACAGGAGGACTTCGGGAGGACAAGAAAGAGAAATGCTACTTGTTTTCTAAGATCACGCTGTATGGGAAAGTTTCCCGGATGGAATGCTGTTGAAGTCTGAATGCATTTAAAGAGCTAGAAAATGTTTCCATCGGGGTTAGGTTCCACTGAATAGGACAAAACAAACAAAAATAATCAATGGGAGGTGGCTTAAACACACAATATTTTATTCTTTTGCATAAAAGACAGAGGGGGGATTCCAGGGCTGGTGTGGTGCCCGCGAGGTTGACAGTGTTCCAGGCTCCTTTCAGCCTCCCTACACTGTGGCCCTCCTCCTTATGGCCCAAGATGGCTGCATGAGCTCCAGCCATCACATCCACAGCAGGGTGGAAGAAGGAGGGAAGAAAGGCCATGCCTTTCCCTTTTAAAAATAGATCTTACTTTTTAGATCCTGAGTAGGGAGATTATCTAATCTCCTTTTCCTGTCCTAGGCTCCCCAGCTAGGATCCCACATGACAGCTGGTCGTCATCTCCCCTCAGTCTCCTCTTGGATTTGAAGATAGTTCATTCCCTCTGTTTAAAGGACACTTCCCAGAGACATGACACGACACTTCCTGTGACTTCTGGGTGCCCTGAACTTGGTCCCAGGGCTGCATAGAGCTGCAAGAGAGGCCAGGGGAGTACTGCCGCTAACCACCGCCCAGCTGAACGTGAAGGAAGGGCTGGAGCACGGGCACTGGGGATAAGTAACGGTCCTTGCCGCAGAGGAGTCTCAGGAGACCACCCTGGCCGGCCTCCACTTTGGCTGGTGTGGTCCTAATAGCCCCGGTTGTGGAGGGCAGCTGTCGTCCAAGGTCACACAGCCAGTCCCCAGCGTGCGGCTCTTCCCGCTTGACCAGGCTCCCCCCATGACCGCTTCTCCTCTTTGAGCTTATTTTTGAGCCTGTTCCAGCTGGCATCCTACACAAAGCTTCAGTTCAGAGGGTCCTCCCTGGGCTGGGGCCACACCCCTACCCCATGACCCCAGGCTGGATCAGATGAGCCGCAGATAAGCTCCTCTGGGACCTTTGGCCGAGGGCTTGCTGTACGGTAGGTGTTGGGCTCCGCGTCTTCTCACCGTGCCACTTGGAGTCCCCCAAGCAATCTCATAAGGTGAGCACTGCTCTCCCTGCTCTACCTGAGGGGCCTGAGGCTCTGCGGGCTAACCGGCCCCAGGTCACAGCCAGCGTGAGATGGACCCGGGGTCCCCATCAGACCCACCACGGGCAGCAGCCTGCTGAATGCGCACGGTACAGCGCCCGGTACAGCGCCCGGTAGCGGGGGTGCAGGCGAGCGACACGGGCTGGGATGCACACGCCTCGACGCGACGCTGTGGTCAAGAGGAGGCGGGGCTCGGCGGGGGCTGAAGCTGCGCCCCTCCAGCGCGGTTCTGGGGGTTGACTTTCCAAGCTCTCCTTTCCACATCGTACGGCATTCTCGCAATGTGTGACTTTGCCCCTATTTCTTTCTAAATGCCTTTGCTGCCCGGTCAGGTGGAGCTCCAGCCAGGACCCTTGAGGGATCCAACCAGGGGCCTCGCTCCAGAGGCTCCACCCACACGACCACGTCCTCTCCTGACCGCGCTGCCGGCAGCCTCACACAGGACGCGCCCCACACCTGTCCAGCCCCAGGCCAGCGCTCCGGCTGCCTCATCGGAGTTCACCGCATCCCTGGTGGCCAAGCGAGGTGTCTGTCTTGTCCCTGCCTTCAGGGCACGAGAACAGAGTCAAAGAAGCTCAATAAATCTACCTCTGGCGGGTGCCTCAGCCGGTGCAGCCTAGCCGCTGGGACAAACACCCGGATTCCAGGAGCCTTTCCTAACACAGGTGCTCCCTCCTTCACAGTCCAAGGCAGGGCCGTGGGGCGGGGGCTCGGCTCCACACGGTCATTCCAGAACCCATTTTCTCAGGTCTTCGAATCTCCTGCTGGCTCTCGGGATCTCCTCAGGGGCCAAGGAAGAGAGCCAGGCTAGCTGTGCGACAGCAGTCCTCTCACGTCCCCTGGCCCCAGTCTCCGGGACCCGCGGCTGCGCGTGGGAGGAAGTGAGAGAGCCTGGAAGATGCTGCGGAGCGCTCCCGGCGCGGGCACCCCGGTGGGAGGACGGGTGGCTGAGGCTGGGAGAGTCAGCGGCATGAGACGGGGGAGCGGGGCAGAGGCCCCTCACGCGGACCTCGAAGCCGAGTATCAGCGGCCACTGAAGGGAGGGATGAAAGCAGAGGAAGTGACGTGCCCAGGGTCCCACGGCGAGTGAATGCAGCGGTCAGCCCCCAGGGGAGCAGGACATTTAGACCCTAGAGCTCTGTGCTCACCATGATTCAGACACAGCGGCTACTCCCTCCCCCCACCTTCCCGGCCCCGGAGAGGACCACGCTTTGTCACTGCCGAGTCTCCGCGGCAGTATTTAGAGATTCTGAGACTCCGGGGGCTCATCTCGTAGGTGGCAGAGCCCTTCACCTGCGCCACATGGGTCCCGCCGCGCTTTCCGGGAGCTGCCAGGGAGCACGCCGCAGACGAGTCCCCGCAGAGCTGGCCGCAAGTCAGATCAGACCTTACAAATGATCGTTCAACCTAAAAGCTTCAGCAATCCCGGGGATTACGAGGAGCCCCAGCGAGGCCTCGTCAGGACGGCCCTCCGGGGGAACAGGGAAGGTATTTACATTTGTTGAAGGGCTCATTTCAGTGAAGGATGACAGGGCCTCGGCCTCAGAGAATCATGTGTGCATGGGCTTTTTTTTTTTTCCCCAGCACACACTCAAGCTCTCAAGAGGTCAGATACAGTGCAAGGCAGAAATCACGCTCAGCTTCAGGCGGGGATGTTGCTGTGGGCTAACCAGGTGCCGGGCGCCACGTTGTCTGTCTGGATTTGGTGCCTTCCAATTCTGCGTTCTGAGAGCTTGGCAAACGTGATACCTGTCTCAGACACCCTTTCATGGGTCCCAACTGCATTCTGCAGGCGCCTTGCTGGATGTCCACGCTGGGCACCGTCTACCTCCCCCTCCGGGAACTTTCCACAGCCCCAGGGGCCGATGCCGGAGGACGTCCTGCCCATGCGTGACTGGGACAGGAGTCCAGGCATCATGGCGTGGGTCACTGGCCATGCCTCGAAGGAGCCGGAGGATAAATTTCCTTCCTTTCTGCTGGGACAGACTGCCCTGAGAAGCAGTTGTTTGCACGGGCTCTAGGAAAAGGGCCCCTCATAACGGACGACCAAATCTCTTCATACCAAGCGGCAGCCGCTTCACTGGACCCTCTTGTTGGCTCCCCTCCTCCACACTTCTGCTCTCCAGGATTTTGCCTCCTGACAAGGTAGTCGCACATGGGCTTCTGCCTCGGGTTTTGTTTTCTGAGGGACACACACTCACACCTCTGCACACTCACACTTGCACACACATGGGAATGGTGATTATCCTGAGCCTTTCTTGGTCCTGACAAGTCAAGGGACTCTGATTTCCTTCCACAAAACAGTCAACAGCAGCAACTTCTTTTTCCCTACTGTGACCATCACTTCCATGGCTGGGGCTGCTGGGCTGTCCCCGAAGTCATTTTCCCCTTCCTCCAGGGCACAGGGCACTCTGCGGGTCCCAGACTCCCTTGCCGGTTGGAGGCAGCCGGGTGGCCGAGTCACGGGCAATGGTATATGACGACCGTCATGTTGACCACTTCTGGGTCCGAGCCATAAAACGCTAATTGGCAACCTTCCCCGTTCTCCTTCCTCACCCACCTGCTAAACAGACAGGTGTCCGAAGACTGGGAGAAGGCAGACCCAGAAGACGGAAGGAGGAAAGCTCCCAACTGGGAAAACTGGGGCGGGACGGCAGTGTGAGCAAGAAATAAGCTTCCACGTGGTGAGCCTCTAAACACGAGGCGTTGAGAATTGCAGCAGGAAAACCATCATCGTGAAGTGATCGACCAGCCCTTGCATGAAGCGCATGTCTATGCACCCTCCCGTTTAATGTCCACAGGCGGACTCCCACTGTTATTAAACCGGGCTGGGGCAGGACGTGGGGCTCAAGATATCGTAGCACTGAGAAGTTCACATCCCAGCCAGTGGAGCGGGGCTCTCCAGAATTTTAGGACTAAAAAGAACTCTCGCCACAGGAAGATGCCCACCTCCACTTTACAGATGAAGAGACGGAAGTTCAGGGAGGACCAGAGACCTACTTGAGGTACCACTCAGTTCCCTGGAGGGCCGATCGCCCGTCCTCCAGCCTCCCAATCTTCCCTGTCCAAAGGCGCTGTGGACAGGCAAGCATCTTCATAGTCTCTGGCTGTGTCTTCCAGGGGGGAAGGGAATGGTCCTTTAGTGAAGGCAGTGGTCACAGAGATAAGTCAGTACTATCCTCAGTGGTATGGTGCCCAGTCTAGGGCACATGATCAGGCAGAGAAGCAGTAATGCTGCAGCAAAGGGTACAGACAGAATTGGGACTGGTTCCTCCACGAACTAGCTGTGTGACTTGGAGCAAATGACTCAACCTCTCTGTGCCTTAGGTCCTCATCTGTAAAAGAGGGCTAGTAGCGGAGCCCACGCAAGAACGTTGCTGGGCAGACTCCAGCAGTGTTAGCCGAGCCATCCCCCGGCACACAGTGCGCGTCCAGGCCGCACCTGTATTACTGTCGTCTGAATGCACCGGCTGGCCCGTTGCAGGGCTGTTCAAACTTGCTCACACTATCCCTGCCCAGAGTCTTTGCCTTTGTCCCTCCAAAGTTCTCACCTCACGTTCCAGCTTCAAAACTCCATGGCCACCCACCGACTCCCCTCCCCCCTCATTAAACTAGGCTTTCAGGAAAAGATCTAGTATCAGTCAGATAATGTAAACCATCGAGACGCCTTGCCGGGGGAGCTCGGCCTGCTCTGCCCGAGCTCTGAGTGCGGGGGCGAGCAGCACGGCTTCCTGGGACGGAGGCCGGGGTCTGAGCTGGCGGGCAGGGGGCAGCCGCGGAGGGTGGAGAACGCCTCCTGACGGGTCCAGGCGGGCGCTCCTCCCCACCGCCCGCCTGGACACTCTGGTCAGTGTGTCCCGGCAGGCACTTGGGGCTGAGTCACCAGATGACAGGATGGCTTTGGCCTTCTCTCCGACCCAAAATGAAAGCCCATAATACCACCCCAGCTTGGCTTTGTGGTTTTCCGTTTTGCTCATTCTCCAAAACAAGGTCTTCTGGAGGGGCTGGAGGCCTGGTGCACTGTGACTCTGGGCAAGGGTCAGGTGAGAGCAATTATCTTTGAAGCCCCAGAGAAACGTTTTCCGAGAAGGATGCAGAACGTAACGGGGAGGGGGGACAGATGGGTAAGATACTTTACCAGAAAGTGCTGTCGGCCCCTGGGCTGGATATGATCTGAGGAGCCCTAGGTTCCTCCAGTCTCCTTCACAGCCACCGTCCATCCATCCATCCGTTCGTCATCATCCATCTCCCTCCCGCAGCCTTCCTTCTCTCCATCTTCCCTCAGTCCGTCTCCCCACCCACCCATCCATCCGTCCACCTACCGTCCGTCTGCTCACGCATCGACTCTGTACTGTGGAAGCATCAGACGTGGCACCAGGAGCCCGGCGTGGAGCAGGGCCGACACTGACCCTTCCCCTACGTCCTCAAGCTCACTGCCCAGGGGACATTCACAAAGGCAAGCATTCAGCTGCGGGTCTGGCCTAGGCTCCGTGGACAGCATACCCCAAGGGCGACGAACACAATGTATTTGGAAGATGACACCCCAGGAAATAACCCTTGAAGGCTGGAGACAGGAGAGAAGGAAATGAAGGTGCTCAAGGTGCCCAGGAAAAGGTGCCTCCCACCAAGCAGGCTCTGCCCCCAAGGGCAGCTGGAGCTCCACCCCGCAGGGAAATCTCTAGAAGGCTTGCAGAACACGCCCCAGCGTCCTCCCGGCTGAGGGACGGAGGGCTGCGGCAGCCACCCACTGACTCCTGTCCAGCTCCAGTCAAGAGCCGCTCCTGGGCCCTGAGCCTCAGGAGGACAAAGCCAGACCCGTACTCGAATGAGCCGCTGCACGCGGGGTGGGGGGTGCGGGTTAGTGCGTATCTGCGCGGGTGGAAAACGGCCTGAAAGGAGCGGCAAAGACTGGCCACAAGGTCCGGCGAGCGCGCGGTGTGTGAGCTCAACACACACACCAACAGCCATGCCGCGTGGGAGCCAAGAGCGACCGGCAGACGCAGTAAAGCCAAGTGCGGAGTCACAGGCCATTCCAGCGAATACGAAGCACCTGGGAATCACCCTTTAAAAGAAAGTGCGGAACTTTTATGGAGAAACTGAAAACTTTTATTAAGACGTGAAAGACAACCCACACAAATGGGAAGCGAGCCCTGTTCGTGGGTGGGACACCAGGCTGCACGGAGCCACCGTCTGCCCTCCCCGCGGCCGCGTGCCCGCTACGCCCGCAGGACCCCAGCAGTCGCTGCAGCGCGTGACGGGATCTTCCGACGTTCGTGTGACACAGTCAGCTTCCTCCGACAGCTAAGACGGTTTTGAAAAATTGTAAATGTGACCGTTAGCTTGTAGTTCGCATGAGCGTTTCATGCTGTCATCCCGGTGGACACAGGTTTTACGTATCTTTCTTTACGTTTTTATGTAAACGTCGCTTAAATCTTAATAACGCAGGTTTAAAAGTCTCGTGACAATCCGTCAGGTTGCTTTACCTTAATTTCCCTAACCGCACCCCTATGTTGACATTTCAAACTCCAGCCTTTAATGAGCTTTCCTAAACAAAATCCCTTGGGAGAAATTTCTATTTTTAATCGTGTAAAGACGCACGAGATCCACTGTCTCACCAAATTCTCGAGCGCACAGTTTGGTACTGTTGACCACAGACGCCCCGTTGACAGCGCCTCGAGACCCCGCCTTGTGCAACGGGGAATTGACCCCAGCAGCCCCCGTCTCCCCGTCCCCGCCTCGGCCCCCGGCAACCACTACCCTGTTCTCTGTTTCCGTGAGTCTGATTTTGGTAGTTCCCATATGGAAGCGAACTCACGTGGCGTGTCTTTCTGTGTCTGGTGTTTTTAACTTAACGTAATGCTCTCCAAGATCATCCGTGTTTCGCGCTGGCAGGACTTCCTTCTATTTAAAGGCTGGGTGGTGCTCCGTGGTGTGGGTATGACCACACGTGCCCTACCCCTTCACTCATCTGTGGACATCTAGGTCGCTCGCGTGCCTTGGCTGTTGTGAGTCAGGCTGCAGCGAACACGGGAGCTCAGACAGCTCTTTGAGATCCTGATTGACTCCTGCGGTTATGCCCGGAAGTGGAACGGCTAGATCACACGGAAGTTTGGCTTTTAATATTCTGAGGAACCTCCATGCTATTTCCATAATGGTTGTATAAACTTGCATTCCCACCAACAGTGCACAAGGTTTCCTGTTTTCACACACTTTTTGGTAACAGCCCTTCCGACAGGTGTGAGGTTTCTCCTCCTGGTTTTGATTTGCATTTCCCTGATGAGAAGATATGCTGACATCTTCCCAAGTGTCCGTTGGCCACATGGATGTCTTCCTTCGAGAGATGTCTGTTCAAGTGTTTTGCCCGTTTTATCATTGGGTTATCTGTATTCTTGCTATAGAGATGTCTGGGTTCCCTGTGCCTGGTGGATATTAGCCCTCATCACACGTGTGGCTTACAGATACTTTGCTCCATTCCATGGACTGTCTCTTCACTCTGTTGGTGGCGTTCTTTGCTGTACAGAAGCTGTTTAGCTGGATGTGGTCCCAGTTGTCTATTTTTGCGTTTGTTGCTGTGTTTTGGGGTCACAGCCAAAAAGTCATCACCCAGACGAATGTCAAGGTTTTCCCCTATGATTCCTTCTAGTAGTTTTATAGTTTCAGACCTTCTGTTTATGTCCTTAATGCATTTTGAGTTGACTTTTGTAATATGGTGTGAGACAAGGCTTCATGGTTTTTTATAGTTTTATAGTTTTCAGTGTACAAACCCTTACCCTCCTTGGCTACGTTTATCGCTAAGCAGTTTATTTTGTTTGATGTTATTGTGAATGAGAATGTTTTCTTAATTTCCTTTCTGGACAGTCTGTTGTTAGAGGACAGAAATGCCACCGAGATGTGTGCGCACTGTGATCCCCACTACCTCATGTCTGTTGTGGAGTCTTAAGGGTTTTCTACACAGAAGATCATGTCATCTGCAAATAGCTAATTTTACTTCTTTCTTTCCAGCCTGGATGCCTGCTATGTCTTTTTTCTGACTGACTGCTCAGGCCAGGCCCTCCAGCACTGTGTTGGATACAAGGGGCGAGAGGGGTCATCCCTGCCTCGTTCCGACCTCAGAGGGCAAGCTCTTGGCTTTTCCCCGGTGAGTGTGACCTTTGTGATGTGGAGGCACCTTCCTGAAGAACAGGAAACACGTCGAAACTCGTCTTAGGAGGCCAGCGCTACTCTGGTACAAAGCAAGACGGGACGATGGCAGAAAAAGGGAGATGACAGGCCGACTCGGATGTGAGAGTCCTTGACAAAACATCAGTGAACTCATTCCAGCGGCACCGTAGAAGGATCACACACCATGACCCAGTGGGTTATGACCCGGGATGCAGGGGTGGTCCAACGAATGCAAGTCAGTCAGCGTGAGACACCACACTAGCGGCATGAAGGGGGAAAGACACAATTATCTCCATAGAAGCAGGAAAAGCATTGGACAAAGTTCAACCGTCTTTCGTATAAAAATCTCAGCAAACCAGGTACAGAAGGGGGAAATTTCTTGGTGTTCGAAGTAGCTTTAATCCCCTGAACAACGGCTTTGCTTTTATTTTACGTGCTACACAGTTCAATATAATACTATTTCCCCCTAACTTTGGGGCATAAGAGAACTCAGAGCCAAATCTGTGGTCAGGCCCTCGGGAGTCAGGCTGGGCATCTCTTGCCGCGATTTCACTGCAGGTACCTTTACGTCCCTGCCCTCGCCTGTCTTGGCTTGCTGACTCCCAACATGGCTGTGTCCATACACAGCACCCCCGGCTGAGCAGCTCTGGACAAGCTCACGGAAGCCGAGCTAAGCCGGGACCAGGGGGCACTGGATGCTGAGGGCTGGGGCTACGGGTGCTATCTCCTGGTGCCCTCTCGTCATCGGAAGCCTGCCCAGACCTGGGTGCAAGTTGTTGACTGCGCAAACAACGGACACGTGAGCCACCAGCCTTGGGGGTGGGAAGAAAGCACACGGCATTGTCACAGGGGAACGGTCTGAACACTCCTGCAAGGAGGAAGGGGGACCCTAGGGACTTTTCCTCCTAAACACAGGACTAAAGGAGAAGGACTGGCGCATCCCCAGAGGGCCGAGGTGGACGGCTAGAGCAGCCGTCCTCTTCAGGATGGCTGTGTCCCCTGGCACTATCCAGGAAGTCACTTGGAATGTCAAGAGCGGCTCACCTGAATGTGATTTTCCTTCCTCCGAAGAGACCTCCCAGGTCTCCCCGCAGAGACCTCCCCGTCACTCAAACCCAGCATCGGGATTTTGCAGCTACCACCGAGGGCTGTGGGTGGCACTTACAGGCAACTCCTCAGGCTGAGACTGTTCAAGGCCCTACAGACCACCCTCTGCCTCCTTCCCTGCACTCTGGTCTGGGGGAGGCCGGAAGGGGTGTGATGCTGGGAGGGCTATCTCAGGGGCAAGAAGGCTGCAATCTGGAAACCCAAGGCTCACCCCAACCAAAGGCACTAGTAGTCACCCTGTCCCCACAGCAAACTCCAGCCTTAGTCCAGGCAGCTGCTGTCTTCTACCTGGAAAATGGGTCACTTCTCAGAATGAGCCTTTCCACCAGGGTGGAAGCTGCCTGGAACCCAGCAACACACAGTCTCCCCCCAAGGGGCGAGAACACCCCCCGGGGCTGAGCATGTCCTGAAACTGGCAAAGTGGAGGCACAAACAGGCCCAGATCGGCTGCTGGGACCCTCCAGGCTCCCAGGCGGCCGGAGTCAGGCCTCACAAGAGTGGGGTTCACTTCCAAACCCCTCTCGTTGAGTTGAAAAGTTGGTCCCGAGATCTTTTAGTTAATGACAAATGCCGACTGAGTCAACATACGGTGGAATTTAAGGTTAAAAGCATAATTAATTCTTTGCTTTCCAGTTCAAAAATAAACAAGTCAGCACTCACTCACCCGCATGTGCTCCCTGAGCGCCCAGCTTGTGGCCAGGCCGTGCTGCAGCGCGGCAGGCAGCCGTGGGCCTGACCTGCGGGAGAAGGCATCTGCGAGGTCAGCAGGGCCGCGGACTGCGGAGGTGGCAGAGCCTGGGGGTGGGGAGATGGGCTCGGGGGCGGGCGCCTGCCAGAGAGTTTGAGCCAGGCCTGCAGGCAGGAGCAGAGGCCCTGGGGCGGCCCAGGAAGGGAGGACGGCGGCGGCCCTGAGTCAGGCAAACAGTTGGGGAGAAGGAGAGACACAGGCCCAGGTCAGGTGGGAACTTGTGAGCTGTAGTGGTGCACTCACGAACACACGCACACATCTTCACACCCACACCCCCCAGTCGCACACAGATTTACACACTCGTGTACACACCGGACACGCACACGTCCACACGTATCTGGACACGTGTGCACCGTGACTCACACCCATACACATTTGCACAGTCGCGTCCTGACACATCCATGCACTCACCCTTCCGTGTGAACACACACACCGGCACGCTCACACGTACACGCTCCCATTCACGCACACGTACACTCATGGCTTCCACAACACCGCCCACCACACGCACACGCACCACACTGCGTCGCCCCCATGACCCTTCCCTGCGGCGTATTTCCGGTTCCACCGCAGCCTGCCGTCGCAGAGATCGGAGCCGGACCCTGACTGCACACCTCTCCGCGGGGTACCCTGCGCCAAGCCTGCGCGACCCCGGCCTCAGCCTCCCTGCTCCGGGTGCTCTGCAAGCGCACCGGCTCAAGGGGCAGACAGGCTCTGGAGACGGCAGCAGAGACGGCCGGCCAGTGCCCGCGGCCCCACGACACCAGACGTGACCGCTGTGAAGTCCCTGCTCACCGGGGACTCACTGAAGCAGGAGAGGGCGCTGGTCTCCCAGGGACGGGGCCAGGGGCCTCAGATGCTCACAGAGGGACCTCGGGGTGACACGTGGGCGAGGGCCAGGGGCTGCCATGGGAGGCTACGAGGAAGAGGGAGTGGACAGTGGGCCCTCGGCCTCGTGCAGGATTTCACCAGAACCCACCCTGGCCATGGCTTGAAAGCTGAAAGGAAATGTAGAGTCTCCCCGGGCGGCATTTACGCAACACGGCTCATTGGGGCCCTTTCAACTCGCGCTCCCGGTCTCGGGGTGGGGGAGGCGCTGGCCGTCTGGCTTGGCAGCTGACCGGGGGCCGCTGCCCTTCAGCTGATGGAAGGGGTACCAGGCTCTCCGGGCAGAATCCTGGATGGCTTATCTCTGGGCTCCTGACGGGAAAGGGAGGTATTTACAAGGGGTGAAGTCCAGCTGCTGGCCCCGAGCCAGCTCACATCCTCTGCAGAAGGCAGGGTTTTTTCAGACTTCCATGTTCTGTTGAGCTGAAGAAAAGCACTTCTTACACGGAAAAATAAATAACTAAATGCGAGTAACAGCAGTGGTTTTAAGAATCAGGCTAGTGTGGTTCAGACGGCAAGATGCAAACGCCGTGCTGCCGTATCCTGCCTGAGCTCTTCACCGGAGGGAAAAAACCCCTGCACAGACTTGAGCCCTGCGCCTGCCCATCTGCAGGCCCTTTACACCTGCCAACTCAGCCATCGCCTTGGGCAACAGTGCCGTGCAGAGCTGGCGTGGCCTGCGAGCCTGGTGCCCTGCCACATCACTGACGGGGACTCTGTGGGCAGAGATTTAAAATCGGGGACCAGGAACTACAAAAAATAGCTGTGACACCTTGATTTGGTAAAGGTCTTACCCTCCAGAGATTCATCCCGAGGAAATAAACAGAGGAGGAGAGAACCGCTCGCCGGTGGGAGAACGTTTGTGCCCATCGTTTCACGGTAGAGGAAAGACAGAGACCTAACGAGCCAGCAGCAGGGGACCTACGCCTCCGCTCTGAGCGTCCTCTGCCCGCACAACAGACAGTCAACGGCGACGCGGTGCTCGTTGGGTAGCACGTGGAGGAAAGCACATGCACCTTAAGAGAGTATAAGGGCACGGGCCAAGCACGTAAGGGGACAGGAAAGTGGCAAAAGGCACGCTGGATCCTCCGGGCAGCCCGGCTGGGAGTCCACTACCATTCCAAGTTCAAAGGGCTACCGAGGTAGTATCAGGCCATCGACGTGACGTGAGAATGTTGGATAAACCAAGTGAAGCTCCCACTGCCCCGGGGAGGGGCTGAGGGCAGTTAGCGGAGCAGCCCCCCCGCGCCCCAGCTGACCCCGCAGGCGGCAGGGGCTCGCCGGCCTCTCTCCTGCCGCCGCCGCAGGTGAACCCCGGGCCACGGTGCGGTGTGCCGGCCCACGGCTGGGTCCCCAGCGCCGCGGCTCTGCGGGGGGTGGGCTGCGCTCAGAAGCCGCTGGGCCCCTCAGCAGCGGTGTGACCTTGGCCAGTTACCGCCTGCCCTGCCCATCCACCTCCTCAGCCTTTGGGCTCCCACTGTCCAAATGGGTTACACACGACTTGAGCCCTTTTCAATTAAAGGTCAAATATCGACAATTAACCTAACACTACACTGCACTTTAGAGAAAAGTTTAAAAAAAAAAAAATACCATTTTGGATGGCCAAGTGACCTACTTGCCTGGAGGTGGGGGTCGGACGTCCGGGCCCCTCCCGCCTCCTAAGGCCCACGCCTCTCCATCCTTGCTGCGCGCTGCCCCAGGGGCCCCGCACATCCCGGAGGCCAAGGCTGAGTGAGTGTCTGGGAGCTTCTCCACGCAATATCCATTCAATTGTGTGTCTCGCTTGAATGCAAAAGCATATGGCCTTCCCACTTATTTTTTAACAACTCGCGGGCATTGTTTGGCTTTCAGTCCTCTATCCTCCAAAATCTCATGTTGGGCGCCCATAAAAATGCATAGGCACTAACTTTCCTGTTTTTCCAGGCACAGGCTCCCTCAGGAAATGCATCACTGAGTGGGTTTTCACTGCAGTTCCCAGGCATGCAAGGGAGCTCACATCGCTACTGAGCTGGGAGCCCGCTGCACCCAGATCTTTTCTTCTCTGGGGAATGGACCTCGACCAGTGGGGCTGTGCTGGGAACTACCTGAGGGCAGGGGTAGCGAACCGTCGTCCATTTGTCAGTCCAGGTGCCCAGAGAGCAAATCTTATCAAACACACACCAAGTGCCAGGGACTCCTGCCTCCAGGGAGGGTCAGCTTTGCAGGAGAATACTCCCACTAGCTCATGCCATGTCATAAATCACCCCAAAACTTTGTGGCTGAAACGGCAATCATTTTATTTTCTCCTGTATTTGTTTGCTACGGCTGCCGTAACAAAGTACCATGAGTCGAGGGGCTTCAACAACAGAATTCTGCTGGCCCACAGCTCCGGGGGCTGGGAGCCCGGCATGAGAGTGTGGGCAGGGCGGAGTCCTGCTGAGGCCGTGAGGGAGGCCATGCTCCAGGCCTCCTGGTTGCTGGTGGCTTGCCAGAGATCTCTCATGTTCCTTGGCCTTACAAGCATCACCCCAGTCCCCGCGTTCACGTGGACACGGCTCTCTCCCTGTCATCCCTGGGTCCGATTTTCCTCTTCTTAGAGGGACACAGGTCACACTGGACTGGAGCTGGCCCTCATAGCCTCACTTTACCATGATTACCTCTGTAAAACCCCATCTCTGAATAAGGTCGCATTCTGAGCCCCTGGGGGTTGGGTCTGCAGGTATCTCTTGAGGGAGAACACAAGCGCACCAGCAGGGTCTCTCTCCCGCTGGCTCTGTGCTCAGAATCCCAGCTGACAGCTCCTGTCGGGTCTCCTGTGCGGCTCCGGGCAGAGGTGGGAAAGGAGGTGTGGTTGGCACGGCCCACGTGCTCTGTGTCGCCTCTCACGTGGGTAGACTTGGGCTTCCTCACAACATGGCCGCCGGAAGCTTCAGGAGCAAACACCCCAGTGAGCAACAGAGAAGTCACCTCGCCTTTCATGACCTAGCTCTAGAAGCCACATAGCTTCACTTCCGGCATCCTCTCACGGCCAAGTTCACCGACACTTGCTGAGTTTCAAGGGACGGGGATGTGGACCCCACCTGTTGATGGAAAGAGCGTCGAAGAAGTCACCCGTGGGATGGAAATATTGTCACAGCATTTATAGCATTTTTGGCAGATGCAGTGGGCCACAGGGACGCTGGAGCAGTAAACACACATTGGACGGCAGGGTGGGGACTGCTGCTTTCAGTTCAGGGTGGGTTGCCACCTGGCAAACACAGCAACTGGGCCCGGGGGCCCACGTGAAGCTTCCGGAGGAGGTTATGCTGAGGTCTGAAGGGGAATGAGCAGCAGTTAGCCTGACATGGGGTGAAGGGCAGAGAGACTGGCCTATGCCGAGGTCAAGAGGTGGGAGAAAGCGTGCGTATTCAGCAAAAAGCTGGAATTCCAAGGGCAGGTGAGCTCTCCCAAATGCCCACAACAATTTCCCAAAATCTCAATTTCTTGTCCGGAATCCCAGAAGGCCTGCGTTTTACCCAGACCCGTACGGGGCTCTAGGACACGTGAGGCCTCTGATCTGCTCTTGTGATTCCACGGCGGTCATGATTTTGAAACTGACTGTGCTTTTGTCTCAATCAGGGATCAGTAAACTTGTTCCATAAGAGAACGGACGGCAATATTTTAGCCTTTGTGAGGCACACAGTTACTGCCACGACTGTTCAACTCTGCCACAGTAGCAGAAACAGCCCTAGTAGGTGTGTGAATGGATGGGCATGGCTGTGTTCCAATAAAACTTTATTTATAAAAACAGACGGTGGGCTACTGTTTTCTGACTTCTGGTCTAGACCAAGGTTTAAGTCCCAGCTTCCAACACTTACTACGTGTGACTCTGAACATGTCCTTCGACCCCACTGAAGCTGTTCCATCTTCTGTAAAGTATTTTAGGTTGAACAGGCAATACTGTCTCTGTTCCAACTGTTCAACTCGGCTGTCGTGGAATTTCTCACCCATGTCAGGAGAAAAGGAGACAAACGTGTGAATGTGCATGGAAGGTCGTACGGCAGTGGGGTCAGACTTCGATGTTGCTCTAGCAGCCCTGACCCGGGCTTCCTAGTGGTGGCCTTGAGCTGTGTGAGGCACCAGAGACTCAAGCTCCCCATGGGTGAAACAGGAATAAATACGGACACATGGTGTCGTGGTGAGGGCCAAATGAGCACCGTAACTCAGGTTACTGGGGTCAATGGCCCGAGGCTGCACGTTGGGTGTCAGAACAGACATCCCGCTTTGGGGAGTAAGCCACCAGAAGGCCAATGGGAAGATGAGGCAGCCGCTTTGCTAAGTGGGGCCCAGGGGCCTGCATTTGAGGCAGCCCCTCGGAGCAGATCTAGAACCCTCTGAAGACTCAGCTTCTCTGTCTTATTTCGTGAGTCCTAAGGCACAGAGTCGTCCCGTTTCAGCATTTTGAAACCAGAGGGCCTTTTCCAGTCCGTACTCACACTTGGTGCCCGTTCCTCTCCTCCAAGGGAAGGGCAGTCCTTAGGGGACCTTAGGGGACCTTACCACTGGTGACATTTGGGGATTGAAGAATGAGGGTACAGAGATACGCCGACCCCAAACCGCACAGGGACGCCGCCGTCTGGGGAGCCTCAAGATTTGGCCGGCCGGCCGGGGATGGCACCCCGAGGCCCTGGGGCTGGAGTTGGGGAGCAGGGACTTCACACCAGACACCCACTTCCTCGGCGGGGCGGACGCTTCCTCACTCTCTGCACGGAGGCAGGCCCCTCCCGCGATAAGGAAAACAGGGTGCCAGCCCCCGCGTGCAGAATGTGACATTCTTTCCAAACAAGCCAGTTGGTTTGCAGCCTTGGAAGACTTCAAAAACACACAGGCTCTCAAATCAAAGGCTTCCTGTTATAAATTCATTTCTACACCTCAGGTACTCGGTGGGTGGGGGAAGGGAAGAAAGCTGAGATTCAACGAAAAGTGGTTGAAAATGCTCTAAAAATACCCTGCTTCTGGAGGAGAATGGTCTGGCCTGTCTCCGAGGCCGGTGGAGAAACGCTCCAGCTTGTCCTGGGGTTTTTGAAGGCATTTTACTTTCGGAGGTTAGTATTTCTGCTGTTCTAAAATCTGAGGTGCCTTAAAAAATCTTTCTTTTAATTTCAAGGCTTGAAAAGAAATTTAAGATGCAGAATGGATCTTTGCAGTCAGATCTCCTCACCTTCTAGATGAGGAAATGCAGGCCAGACTCAGCAGCGCTGGCCGCAGTCGCCAGCTGGTTACAGACAAAACAGGACAAGACCGCCGTTCTCCTGGAAGGTTCCAGAAGGTGAAATTGGACTCAGGGGCACTACAGGACAGTCCTCTCTTACTCTTTAAGAAAAAAAAAAAAAATCCCGATTATGGAAGCAACATGTGTTTGAGAAAATCCAGAACATTCCTAAGAGCCAAAGAGGAAATGTGAAGTTGTCTGTGACCCTGACATGGACAGACAGCCCCTTCGCGGTTGTCTCCACTCTCTTCCCAGACCCGGATTGATCTGGATGATGGCCCGGACCTGCGTTCGGAGGTTGCAGAGGACGCCAAGATGCCACGCACCTCTGAGCTCGTCTGTAGCCGCCCTGTCCCACCGCTCAGCACCCAGCCCAGAACCGGTTCTCTCTGGGAGGCTAGGGGAGGGGAACGGGCCTTTCCAGCCTGGACGGCACAGGCAGGCAGGCAAGAGGGACATGCAAGCCGTCACAGACTGTGCTGCAGGCTTTCTGCAAGGACGGCTGTGGGGCAGGAGCTGGTTTCAGAAAGACTCCCGAACCGTGCCGGCGGGGTCCCGGCCTCCGCCTTGGCTGAGGCACCCCCACCCTGGGGCACCCTTCCCCTGCTTGTGTCTGGCTGACACCTTGGGGGCTCAGCTCTAGTCAAGCTCCTGGGGGTGGTACAGGTGCCTCTTTTGCCTTTCCCAGGCCCAAGGGCCACGTCCACAACGGCACTAATCACCCTGCAAGGACTTGTCCTCCCCTCCCCCAACCTGCGCCGACACCTGCCCCGCGTGTCGGTATTCTCATTCTAGCCACGGCGGGGTGTGTGCCGTGTTTCTGGTGACGGACGCCGTGCAGCCCGGCTCCGGGAGAGCCCTCAGTCTCGGTCGGCCTCGTACCTGACACAGGGCCGCAGAGCCGGGACAACGCCGGTCACGCTCTCACTTGCAGCACAAACATTACAAATCGCCCTCTTGGTTCCCATCCTCTCGACTCGTGTCTCAGTGGCTGGCACTGTCCTCCGAGGGCCGTAGAGCGGGACAGCTACAGTCGCCAGGAACAGCACGTCAACAAGCTGCTCGTCGCACCTACCGGGCGCGACCTGTGCCTGATGACCTGCGGCTGAGACCCAGACTGAACCTGAACGTTCCCGCCAAGCCTCCTCCTGCCTGCTGAGGGCCAGATGCTTGGCGTCGGGTATCAAAACATCTGTTTGCTGGGCAGAATTTTTTGGTTGTCACTCTCGGGGTTTCGTGTCACGGAGACGGGAGCTCCGGGGTGGACAGGTCGCACCTCACGCGTGCTCCGGGAGCAGCCATCCCCGTGGGGGCTGGCCTCCCCGTGTCATCGGACGTCCACTAGGGCAGCAGACGAGCAGGCAGGGGCGAGGCTTGGAGGACAGGAACTTCCGCGCATTTCCACAACCCTCCGCGTATGGCTCAGGCGTTTGAATGGCGACGGCAGCAGAGCCACAGGGACCAACATAACAAGCGTGCAGCACGGGGGACAGAGCAGGGCATCAACTCTGCGAGGGGACGGACGGTCACGAGACTCACGTGGCGGCCGTTCCGCAGGGCGCGCGAGCATCAAGTCACTGTGCTGTACGCGGGCAACTGACAGAAGGCCGCACGTCAATCACGCCTCAGTAAATTGTAAAAAATACAGAAAGAACACACCAGCGGAGTCTGTCCACGGCCAGACACGCAGGCAGCACGTACATGTGGTTTCAAAATACAGTTGGAGCCGCGGAGAATAAATGGGATTTTGGAATGATTTGCTTTACAGTTCCCTTAAGTCACATTATCTTGTTAAAGACATTAACCTCGGGCCTTTGCTGTTACAGATTTGCTCTTACTGTTTTCATCCTGGGAGCAACCTGTAGGAGAGACACTCATCAGGGAAAGAGGGGTCAAGGGTCGTGAAAACATTGATTTTCAAGGTGGCTGAACGGCCGTCTGGGGACCACTCGCCAATTATAGAAAACAGACATTACTTTTCAGAACCTGCTTTATAATTTGAAAAAAGAAGTATGACATCTCCAATATTAATACGCATTTCATGGTGTGTCTGGCACGAGGCAGACTTGCGGAACCAGCCCCTCTGATACAGCAGTCTGCAGGCAGGCGCCTTCCCCCAGGGGCCAGGGCGGTCCATCTGGGGCCTGGACCACTCAGCCCCGCCCCACACCCCCAGCCCCGTGCCCTGCTGCCAAGACTGTGGCAAAACACATCTCCCTTTTACTCCGTGAGGTCTCTGGTAGCCTTCTCAGGCAGCAGGAATTGGGGTTTTAGCTGATCCCTGTTCAGAACCGCCAGACCCTCGGTGTCCAGTCTGTAAAGCAGGGGAGTCAGCGAGATGGCCGGGGAGATGCCAGCTAACAGAGGGAGGAGGCCCCCCGTCGCTGAAGGGAGCGTCACCTGCGGCGGACGCGCGGCTGTGCCTCTGGCTCAGGGCGCTCTGCTGGGTGCCCTTTGGCTGCGCTGTCCCAACTAAGCGGTGACATCACCAGCTCCCACCAGGTCATTTGCACAGCGCTCCGTGCAGTCATCTCCAAGGCTCTAAGACAAGTTCTGTGGTTGCTGGGACACAGTTCGTTCCCAGGGGTGACAGAGTAAACGCTCTCCCTTCTTGTAAAGGCGGGTCTCGGGCAGGAACAGCTGGACGGCAAAACACGAGGCAAACTCATCCTAAGGCAGAGCCTTTCTCAAGAAATCTGCGGGACCCAGCTTCCCATCCTGCTTCCTTCTCCTGCCTTCCCTTCCAGGGCCACATTTCGCTGGCCCGGCTTCCTAGGTAACTGGAATACTCTTCCTTAGAACAGGGCTGGGGTCTTTGCGTCCAAAAAAGCCTCTGCGACACCACAGCCCTCAGGAAGAAAGATTTTCAAAACCTTGTTGATCGTGCTCGGATACAGGGCAAATTCGTCCAGCTTTTCTGGAAGGCGATTGAGCAGTATCTACCAAAGCTACCAGTAGGAATAAACAGTGACCTGAATTCCCCGCTGTTAGGGCTTTGCAGAGAGGAGATAATTAAGGATGTGTGCAAAAAAAATTTAACTCTAGGATGCTGACTGTGCCGGTGTCTATGTGGATGCCCCACACCAAGGGACTGAGCGAGGAAGCAGGGCCTGGTGGTGCAGGGGCTCTGTTAGTGAAACAGGAATACGTCCCCGCCGTTCCTACGTAAGACTTTCTCGAAGCTGCGCTCAGCTTCACTTTCTCGTCAGCGTGCACACGTGTGCGTGAGTGCGGGTGCTCGTGCAGCTGTGTGTGTGTGAGCGCGCGTGCGTGCGGGCACACGGGAATGCCAGCACACGCGAGTGGTGCGTGCGCCCGGGCGAGCACACAGACTGCCGGCGTCACGGCCCATCACTCCCTCTCTCAGTTCCCCTCTCCTCGGTCCAGCACGCGGGGACCTAATCGTGCAGACCCCCGTGCGGATGCAAGGAGGTGGCCGCGAGCCCTGACGGAGAACGTGTGCTGAATCAAGCGGTACAGCCTGTTTTTAAAACACACCAAAGGTGGGGAGAAGCATTTAAATATCCAAAACAAAACGGTGGATTACCCAAAATCTTTCCTTCTTGCTTCACTGATTTTCCTACTGACAAGTTTTATCCTTAGGTAGCAGGAAGAATCGACTCTTCCGTCCTTCTGCATCCAGCAACGTGAGCGGAGCTGAGCTCGCCAGCGGGGTGAGTAGGTGGCAGCCAGCACGTGGGCCGGCGTGGCCTGCAGAGACACCAGAGCGCAGTCACCTGCCCGAGGACCCGCACTGGTACGCGGCAGTGCGGGGTGAGGCTCGGCAGTGAGCGGGCGGCTGTGCCGGCTGAGAGAGCGGGGCTGCGGGTGGGGCCTTAGAACTCCAGCCTGTCTGAGTTGGGGTTGGGCAACGGTCCTGATTTCCCTGGGCTTCGGTTTTGGCATCTGAACAACGGGCAAAATAAGAGATGCGGCCCCATGGAGGCGATGCGAGGCTGGAGTAAACCAGGTGGGGCGAGCATCTGTGAACAAAGCCAGAGGGGCCCTGCCCTCAAGGAGCTGACCGGAGCGTGCAAGGCCACGGGTCATCACAGGATCGGTTAAATCCACGTAAACTTCAGGCACTCGTCCATTTAGTGAAGATTCACGAGTGCCTGCCCTGAGCCAGGCGTCGTGCCGGTGTTGGACACGCAGCTGCAAGCGTGAGCATCAGAGCCCCTGCCTCAAAGTGACGGGAAGTCCCGTCTCTAAGTACATACCCACAAACGCCGATGCAAAGAAATCCCCGCCATTCACAACGTTACTAACCGGTGAGTTTGCATAAAGAGTACCTGAGGGTTCAGAGCAATATTCCTTCAACTGCAGGGTTGGAATGTTTCGAAATTGCATGTTGATGGCATCTGCAAAGACCCTATTTCCAAATAAGGTCACGTTCACAAGATTATGACTTCAACACATCTTTCCGGGGACACAAGTGACCCATAACACTTCTCAAATCACTCGATGAGCTCAAATCCTTGTCTGAAGACCCAGTGCTGGGCCGGGGGGCAGGGCCCAGACGAAGATAACATTCCTCCTCCTTGTGTTAAAAGCACGTAGTGCTCACCTCCGAGTACCTGGAGAGGCACAAGAGAGATTTATGTTGATATTAAAATGCAGACTCATGGTAGTGGCTTCACAGTCTGCACAAAGGGCACTGGGAAAGTTCTGGAAGGGCCATCTCAGACCAAGGCCTCCAGCACGGCAAAGAACCCTTCCATGTAAACTCTGACCAAGCATCCTGCAACCACACCAGCTTCCTTGCCCACGCAGGGTTTGGAAGCCTACTTTAGTCCAGAACATGTTAGGACATACGAGCTTTCAGCAAATACTTGCAGAGTCCAACATGGCTCACCAAAACCTGCCATAATTACAGGTGGAAAGTACAGCCAACAAAGCTTTTCAAAGAAGTCAAATTTACACACCAGTCGGATAAAAACAACAGCAACAAAAACAAGATTTTCTTCCTTGAGCTCATAAAAGGGCTGCTCAGTCCCAAAGCCCTGTAGTCAGATTGGTTATTGGGACCACGTCTGCAGCTCGTCCCAGTCAGGGATCTGCTTCTGGGTGTCTTCCCTGAGCAGACTAGAGTGAACACAACACACGTCCAAAGACCAGACGCAAATGCACGCTTTTGCCCTCCGAGAGCTGCCGGGTACATAACGACAGTCTTCTGGCCCAGGGAAGCTCGACTTTACTGCGACCCTGAAATCAGTCCCACTGAGAATACCACTGAAGTCAGCACTGCCGCCGCCGCCACCAAACCGAAGGCCGGCGGCTTCTGTGGTTTCTGCAGACACAGTACGGCTGTGCCGAGCACATGGCTCCTGTGCCTTGTGCAGAGCAGATGCTCAATAACATCTACTTAGTGTGTTTTCTCATATTAATAAAGAAGCAATTTGTATTCACTTGTTAAACACACAGGTGCCTATAAGGTATTTAATGCATAAATTGACCAGTGGATGAATGAACGGACAGAAGATTTCTTTCTGGATGTCCTAAGCCTCGCTTCTCAGCTGCCACGCTGTGGGCAAGTTCTAGCAGCCCCGCGGCGAGGCCGCAGAGAGAGGCCGGGACCCCGCTGGACAGCCCCCACTCAGCTCTGCACAGACCGCGGGTGCGGCTGAGACCTCACGGACTGGCCTGTCTTGGAAGTGGATCTTCCCTCCCCTCCTGGCTGAGCTGACCCCATGTGTCGCAGCCTTGTGCACCAAACCTGGCACAAATTCCAAACCTATGCAGGATAAATGATCGGTGCTGTTTGAAGCCACTAAAATTTGGGGTGCTCTGTCCTGCAGCAGTGAATAACCGGATGGCTTACTGAAACAAAACCTCCGGAAGTGGCCTCCCAGAACCCGTTTTCAACAAGGGCACCCCAGGACGGAGGCTGCTGCAGTCTGGAGAGCCCAGCCACGGGACTGCCCTGACGGCTGCTGGCGTGAAGGACACGCACTACGTCCACTGTGCGATCCGCCAGGCGCAAGAAAGCAAGGATGACTACACTGTGCGCTCCTGTCGTAAAACGCGTTTTTGCTTATACATGTGTAAGACATTTCTGGAAAGGAAACCACAAAACGTAACGGGTGCCAGAGGGAGGGTTAGAGAGAGTCTGCAGCAGGAGGGAGGTCATAACCTTTTATACGCTTTTTGAAAAGAAATACCCATTTTCTCCCCAGCTTATTTTATATTTAAATTATTTTAAAGGTGGGAGAAGCTGGGGTTCTGAGGTTGGACCCCGTGGGTTCTGGTCCTGATGCACGGCTTACTGGGTATATGACTCACAGAGGTCACTTGAGCTTGCCAAACCTCAGTTTCCCCATCTGCCAGAGGGAATGAAAACACTGCCTACTTCCCTGGATGGAGGTGAAGACCAGGTGAGCCGAAGCTCAAAGGATGTGTAGCTCAGGGCCCAAAGTACAGACCCTGCCATCAATGGTGGCCCTAAGGGCATTAGTCTTTCTGTACTCTATGCTTTAGGGATGGGAGTGTGCCCACATTACCTTCCACCGGCATCTGCCTCAGCTTTGGGCAGGTTGACAGCGAGACCTGAACCCACACTCTGCCCCTCTCGCCTTTACCTCGGTGGCTACAGAAAGAAGTGGGAGGGGCACCTGCTTTCAGGAGTGGAGGATGTAGCAACGGGGGAGGGGAGCGCCGCCGACAAACCCCTTCCAGCGCCTGATGCTCCATCGTGGACTCCCAGGGCCTCTCCCTGTGCGCTCGGGAACAGGCACTCGAGTGGTTGAGGCAGATCCCCTGGCCCGTGGCTGTGAGCCGTCATCCACCAGCTGCCCCAGCACCAGAGAAATGCCTCCTGCTGAAGGGAGGTCCCCCTTGGCCCCCATAGGACACTCTGTTACAGGGAGAGCGGCAAAGCCCTCTCTATCCCAAGTGCTCTTGGGCCCAGCCAACCCGGGGGAGCGGAGGGGCTCCACCGAATGGACAATGGGAGTCTGGGGGTACGGTCAGACACGTGCGGGCCAGCCTCACCAGCGCTGAGGGTGAGGTCTGGCACTGGTAAGAGCTCCCTATGGTGACGCTCAGTGAACTAACGTGTATTTGGTAGTCGTGGGCTGACGGCTCAAACGTGGGGAGAGCACTCAAACATGACGCCAGAGAGGCACCGGCCAGGCTGAATTGCAAGTGAAAGCGGGCAGCGATCCGGGCACCCTCACGGGGTTAGAGTCAGGGGTGTTCACCTGAAGGCCATCATCCAGGATCTTCTCCAGGCCTGGAGCTCTGAGATGGCACCCACTGCGCATGCGGGAGAAACTTTGTCGAGCAGCTGGCCTGAGAAACGGTTCTGGCTGGATGGGCAGGTCTCTCCCAGTGGGGGCTGCTCCAGGTGGAGGATACGGCAGAAGCAAGGCTTTGGCAGGAGGTCCGAGCGGGGTCTGGGGGGGATCTCCAGGCGCGTGGCTGGATTGTTGGATAGGTATAGACACACTGGGGAAACATCCAGGATGGTGGGAGCCCCACTGAGGAGGGCTGGCACGTTGGCCTGAGGACTGGGAGACTGTACGCCCAGAGGCAGCTCTGGGGTCAGACACTGTGGGTCACCCACCCCGCTCCTGCCCTTCCACACTCATGGACAACCGGCTTAACCTGAGTCTCAGCTTCCTCCTCCTCATAAAAAAGGAGCCAACAAATCCCAGTCCTTTGGGGCACTAGAAGGGCTTACATGAGATGGTGTGCACCATATGCGTGCCAGGCTTGCGTCACCCTGACGCAGGGAGCGCTCCCTGTCACGGTCGCTGGTCTGATTTCTACCTTCATTGGAAACACCTGTACTATGTGTAACAGATCACACCCAAAACTTAGTGGCTTAAAACAGCGAACACGTGTTTAGCTCACAAAGCTGTTGTCTGGGCAGGGCTCTGCAAGAAGGCTCATCCTCTCTGCTCCACAGGGAGGCAGCTGGGGCATCTGGACTGGACGCTGAAGGGTCCACATCCAAGATGGCACGGCGCAGGGCTGACTGTCTGGTGTTGGCTGTCAACTGGGAGTTCAGCCCAGCTGAAGGCAGGCTGTCTTGGGTCCTCTCGGTGTGGGCCTCTTGGGCTTCCCTACATCACGGTGGCCAAGCTCCAAGAATGAATGTCCCAACAGGACGGCACAGAGAGTACACCTTCCCACAGAGTCTACTCTGGGAAGTCACACAGCTTTGCTTCAGCTGGAGGCACAGGCCCACTGAGACTCTGGTGGAGGATGACGCAGACCCTCACCGATGGGTCTGTGAGAGGAGCATGGGTGGGGGAGAGCTCGCTGCAGCTGTTTTAGAAAATACAACACACCAAATGCCTGGTTGAGAGTCTGAAAATGAGAAGGGGAAGCTGGGACATACCATAAGCCCCCACCCTTGCTTCTCTCTGACATGGCTCAGTCTAAGCTGGAGAGTGAAATCACGCTCAACTTGCCAACCTGTGCCCCTTGGGAAAATGGTAAAGACACAATCACACCCGAGCATGGTTAGGCCAGGCTTACCGAAATCATTAGTGGGTACACATTGCCAACCAACCTAGAACTTCTATTAAAAAAACCCCACAGATTAAGGCACCTGGGTGGTTCTGTCGGTTGAGCGTCTGACTCTTGATTTCAGCTCAGGTCATGATCTCTGGGTTCTGAGCTTAGCACAGTCTGCTTGTCCCTCCCTCTCTGCTCCTATCTGCTCCCCTAAAATCTTTTAAAGGAAAAAAATCCCATAGATTATCCAAAGACAGGCGCTGCTGACCTCATGTTTCCAGAACATGTTATCTTATTTGATACAATATACTCAAACCCAGCGATGGAAGGTGAGTGTCTGTCATTGGCATTTCTGGGTCCAGTTGCCCACTAAAAGTCACCAAGGATAGTGTACAGCAGGACAGAAACTAGCAAGGGGTGAATTGCTCTCAATTTTTTTTCTGCATGGATTTCCTGCTTCCCCCCTCACTGTAATCAGAATGTCTGTAGGTTGTTTTTAAACACAGAGGACACCCAGAGCAACTGAGAAGTGAAAGCCAGGCATGGGCAGCCCCCGGGGGTCCAAGGCTGTGAGCTCATCCTGACCTGCAGGTGCAGGGAAGGAGTGCCCCCGGGGAAGCACCCTCTGCCCTTCCCAGCAGGCTCTTGCTTAATGAAGGCCATGTCACGTCGACGAGTCAAGGGAGGGCTCCATTTCTTCTCATCTCCCTCCATTTGGCCCCTAGAGCAGGTGTTTGCCGAGCTCGAGGTCTCTCTGCTTACATAACCCTTGTTCCATTTGGAAGGATGAAAAATCTCCCTGGGGTTTATTGTAAACAGGCTTATGTTCACCCAAACACAGAGAGGAAAGGTCAGCGGATTATTCATGCTCCTCTGTCTCCCCGCCTGGCCCTCTCTGCCCCCAACCAACTGCAGACATGTCTTCCCACCCCAACATCTGGGCGGGGGCCAGGACCTGCGCCCAACCTCTCCACCAGGCCATCCGAGGCACAGGGCCCGATGACGGGGACGAGGGCCGATCTGGCAGCACCGACGCTTTAATGGGCCCTGTGCTGGCGACCATCTCCACTGGATCTCAAAGAGGAGGCCAGGGGGCGTGGAGGTGGGGAGCAGGAAAAATTTCTTGACAAGCCGCCATGAGTAGAGGCTTGCTCATGGAAAGACAATCTTTTATGATGACAGAAATGAATCCAGGAACTCGTGGTGTGGGGCCAGCGCGTTTCACGCAGGGGAGGGAGGACCCGTTTGCTCAACCGGCCACTGTGATGCCAGTGACACCCACACCCTCACTGGGTCGTGCCCGGTGTGTGCGGGGTATTCTACACACGTGACCTCACCCGAGATGGCATCATTGGGCCCGTTTCACAGATGAGAGGTGGAGGCTCAGCTCAGCAGGGAAGACTAGTCTCCGCGTCTCCGCTCCACCTGACCTCGGCTGGGGCGGCTGACCGGAAGCTGCGGGCCCCGCTCCAGGCTGGCCCGGCACAGGGCTGGTGCGCTGGTGCTGGCTGCCAGCGGGGCGCTCAGCCCGGGAAGTCGGGAGCCTTGGCTGGCTGCTCAGCTGGGACCTCGTGTGGCAACCCCACTCAGAAACGGTCTTGTTTGCCCCACGGTTGCCGACCCTGGTTAGCTACACGGTGCGCCGACAGGCAGGACTGACTGGCCCAAAACACCAAAACCGGCTCGGTGGGTGGCTCCCAAGGTCTGGCCGCAGGAACGGCGGCACCCGGGAACCTCGTCAGAGATCCGGTCCTGACGCCAGCCCAGCCCTCCTGGAACTCTGCGGATGAGGACAGGGCGGGGAGTGCAGGCCCAGCCCTCTGTGCCTCAACACCGGCTCTGGGGCTGCAGAGGCTCCAGATGCCCTTTGCAATGTGCTCCCTCAGGCCCAGGCCTGCCAGCGCCCCCGCCCCCCACCCCCGACACAGACCAGCGCCTCTTCCCACAGGGCGGACGCCAGTGACCCGCGGCCCCTGCGACAACCAGACACCGCCGCCGCCCCTCCCTGGTCCTGTGGTCACACAGAGGGGTCAGGCCATGCTCTGAGGTTCCTCACGGGTTTTGGTCAAACCAGAGGGACAGTGCGATGGGGCTCGGGACCCCACGTGGGCATCCTGAGGGCACCCACCAGACCCAAGGCTGATGCCGGTGGGAGCTGGCCACCGTGGGTGGGAGGGCTCAGGCAGCCTAGGGGCAGGTGAGGACACGAGGGTGGCTTAGGGGTCACGGGAAAGGGCAGAGGCAGGACCTCAGGAGGGCCACCCACTCTCCATATACCGCTGGCAGCTTTGGGCAAGTCAACAAACGGCCCCCGACCACCGTGCCCCGACCTGTGCGTGGGTGACCTGGTCTGCACTGGGCTCACCGGGTAGTGTGTCCAGAGAGCGCTTTCACCGACCTCAAGCCTCCACTGCATGCTGCTTTGGTTTTGTTACTTTGCTTTCCAGAGCGAAGGTGCCCTGACCTCCCACTGGCTTCCAGCGGAAGCACAGAGCACGAAGTCGGGTATACCGGGGCTCCTCCCGCATGGTCCAGACACGCACCCTTGCTCCCACGGAGACCGGGCCTGGCGCGGCTCTGGGAGGAGGGGGCCGCCCAGTGAAGGCACAAACCTCGAGCTGCCCCCGATGCCCTGCTCCAGGGACCACGGGCTCACGGCACGGGCCAGCCTGGGTGGGCCAGCCAGAGGAGGGGGTGAAGGAGGGGTGACACCCGCGAACACAGCTGAGGAGGGGGCAGGGAGGTTGCTCGGTTCAATATTCTGTTTTACTCGTTCTTTTGGGGGTAAGACGGAAGGTGCCAATCTGTCCCCGTAGATGAACAAGCCAACCCCTGCCGCCTACTCCGATGAGAGCCGGGCAGGCTGCTGCTCTCCCCAGCCTCAGTTTCCCCAACTGTTCATGGGACTTTCGAGCTTCCACCAGCTGAGCAAAGCCTCCAGGTGACTCAGCAGCTGAGATGTTTGGGTTCAGACAAGCCCTGGTTTGGGCCCAGGCTCCGCACCCTTCAGCCCACGGCTGCCCTGTGACCTGGGGAGAAGTCACTCAACTCTGCAAGCCCCAGGTTCCCTGTCACTACAGTGGGGATGATGGTGACCCCTGCCTCAGAGAGACAGCCCGCGCCAAGTGCTTGGCTACAGAAGTTACTCTAACAGCAGCACTAGCCGCCATCGTCTTCATGGCGATGGCGACGGGTGATCGGCCTGACTCTACTTACCAAGTGCCCGGCCTGAGGGGTCTCCAGCCAGGCGCAGTCCCACTGCCGGGCGGGCTCCTCCTCCCCACCATGTCAGACGGCCCCTTCCACCAGGTCCTGGGCGCCTCCCACGCAGCAGCCCCCTCCACCCAGCACCTGCCCCATGCCCTCCTCTCCCCCGACTTCCTGGGGTGGCTGGTTTGCTTGGAATGTGCCTGAGCTGGGGGTGACCTGGGTCTCCACTCATCCTACAGAACAGCTTCGGTAAACACAGGAAATGCGGTTTTGTTCCCAGACACGACTGCACGAGACTCTGGTGGATGGGACATGCTCTTTCCAGGAAAAGGCTCTGAATCCGGAACGGACCCTTCCTGGATTCTAGACATAGACAAGGCCAAACCCCAGCTCCCCAGGAGGACAACTCCCTGGCTTGAGGGGTTTTCTTAAAATCTTGGGGGGGGGGCAATGATGTCACACTCGGAGGTCACAATTACACCAAGGAGGAAGGAGTCATTCACTGCTATTCTTGCCCATTTGGAACAGCCAGACCCTACAGGGGGAGGAGCCAGACAGCCCCAGGCACGGCTGTGGGGAGGTCACATCCCTGCACTGCCTGTGAGAGTTCTAGGACATTGGACTGGGTCTCACTTTCCTCACGTGTCCAAAGGAGGTATTAACACTTGTCATGTGATTAAACGAAGCTCAAATGGTGACTAATGAGGATGCTCTAGGTGAATGCTTTCTGCAGAGATGAATGCTTGGATGGATGGGTGGGTGGACGGATCGATGGATGGGTACCTGGTGGACAGATGGATGGATGGATGGATGGACGGATGGATGGATGGATGGATGGACGGACGGAGGGATGGATGGATGGATGGATGGTTGAATGGGTGAATGGATGAATGAATGCAATCACAAAGAGGAAGAAGAAACGTGCTCAGAGTTTTTAAAGTTTTTAGTTTTGCACTTGAGAAAATGCAGTTTCAATTCTTGGAGGAGACCGAGATGTGGATTGGAGGCACTGGCTGTGCCTCGCAGAGTCGCTGACCCAAGGAGCTGCCGAACCGCTCACGTGCATGTGTGACTCGGAGACAGCGACATCAAGAACAGTGAGTTGCATTTCTGTAGGGACTTCACCTTACTAAAACCTTAAACAGAGATACCTGGGGAAAATAAGTCAGTCTCAGAAGCAAAGCAATCCAGAAAAAAATTAAATGAAATAAAAGTTGATATAGGAGGGATGGACAGAGGGACGGACAGATGGACAGATGGACAGGTACCAGATAAAGCAAGAATAGCAAGGTGTAAGCTGGAGTCTGGGTGGGGGGTGGGTGTATGGGTGCTGCCCGAGACTCCTTTCAACCTCCCTGTGTGTCTGGACATTTCCATAATAAAAGCTGGGGAACACAATGCCCCCCATCTTCTTCACAAGGAGTGAAGGCTAATTTCCATGGGTCCTTCGGGCCCTGATGAGTAGGGTCACTGCTTGACCCTCAACAGAAGCAGCAACAAAGAAGGTGCCAAGGATGGCACCCAGGGGACAGCCACTGCCCCGCTGCGGGGCGCCCGTGAGCTGGCTTGTGTCAAACCCCGCGGCGGGGCGGGGCAGGGAGAGTGGCACACAGCTTCTGCCCCCCTCCCCCCGCAGGTCCAGTCCTTCGTGGGGTACCTCTGCTCCTGCCGCTCCCCCTCCTTGGAGACCCTCGGAGTCCCTTTCTATCTGCCTAGAAATTTTGAGACTCTGACTCTGCCCATCAGGTTCCCAAGGAAGGGCCAGCTGCATTTCTGTAGGGGCTGCAAAAGTACACGGCTAAATCCTTAAACAGAGGCATTTGGGTTAATAACTAGATCCCAGAGGTGAAATCGAGTGCTAACAAAAAAAAAAAAAAAAAGTTGAAATGAAAAAATGTTTGTAAAAAGGTGGCAAGAGAGATGGGGGGATGCATAGAGGCCTGGCCAAATCCCACTGTGTGGCACTCTGGATTCCCTTTTCCCACACGGGGAAACCGAGGCACCGTGAGGCGGGTTTATTTGGGTTTTTCTGGTGGCGGCGTTGGTGGTAGTGGCGGCTTTCAGCCGCACGTGGCGACCACCAGTGGGCCTGGGCCAGAGCAGGGCTTCGAACCCGGCCAGTCTTGCCCGTGCTGAAGGCCAACTCAACGTCTCTCCCCCGGGCTTGTGGCTGAGCAAAGCACACAGTCTGGCCGAAGGGCCTGCCCAGTTTCAGCCAGAAGCAGTGTCCCCAAGTGGCTTCGGTCCCTCCAGAGCCCGGCGGTCCTCGTCCCACCTGCACTGAGCAGAGCGCGCCGGTGAAGCTGACACCGTGAGCCCGACCCCAAGGGGCAAGACCCCAGGGGACAAGGGGGGCCAGGCCTCCGAGTGGCCCGAGACCAGGGACCTTGGCCCTGGGGGCCGCAGCCACCCTGGCGGATCTCGGTGGCGACACAGACGTCACAGAGGTTTCCTCCTCAGGCAGCGAGGGGAAGGCTCACATGTCGGAGGTGAGTCACGGGAGGAACCCATATGACACCAATACTAATAAGGCCAGGCACGAAGTCTCGGCTCTGCCAAGCCAAACAGGCAGGCGCGGGGCCGGGGGCGGGGCTGCGGCTGGTTCAGTTTATAGGTCTCGCTGCCCGTTTATGAGGCCGCGTGGTCAGGACCCTAAGTGGGCAGTATGGTCAATTCTATTGTAACTGGGCCCGTTCCAGGCCTTAGCGGTTTAAAGGAAAAGCCAACCCTACAGAATAACGGTGCCCTGCCCAACGTCCTCACACACAATTTTCTGCAACACTCCAGATCCGCCCGCTTCTCAGACGGCCGTCCGTCAGCTCCGGCCCTTCCCTCGGCTGCCCGCGCGGGTGCGAATCGCAGTGCCGCAGGGGTCTCCATCAGAGACTGTAGCTCACACCCCCTCGGTCCTGGTGGTGCGTGAGCAGCATCTGGAGAGTTCTACGAGCCAGAGATGGCTGCACTGACTTCCAGATTTCAATGTTGCAGGGCGGTGCAAGGACGGGTGTTTGGAAACAGCTCCCCCCAGACAAGTGGAGGGACGGGGAGTCGTCCTAACTCGTGGGCATCAGAATCACCGGCGGGGGGGGGGGGGGGGCCCAAAGATGAGTACGCCTGCCCTGGCCACCCTCGATTCAGCAGGTCTGGGTGGGGTCTGGGAACCCACATCGTGTACAGCGGCTTCTGGTGCAGCCACGGCACTTGGGAAACACTGCTTGACCAGCGGGCCCCTCCCCGGCTGTGGAAGTGGCCCCTGCAAAGGAGGGGACATGGTTTGGTACCAGCTTCCTTTCTCTCACCCTAGGCTTCCCTCCCTCCAAGTCCTCCTTCCCAGTCACCTTCAGAAGAGGGTTTCCAAAGTGACATCCTGACTGCAGCATGCGGCGCCCGGGAATGGGTTGGAAAGGCCAGTTCTCAGGCCCCAGGCCAGACCTCCCAAACCGGACACTCTGGGGTGGGGAGCAGCCTGCTGTTTTAGCACATATCCCAGGGCAGGTCCCATTTGGTGGAGACCAAGACCTGGAATTTCCTGAAGACACAGCCCCACTCATCAGCTGTGTGAGCTCGGATGAGACGCTCCCATCTCCAGCCCCGCTTCTATAGGAGATCACTGCGTTTGGATCCTGAATCGCCCTTTGGAGCAGGAACACCTTCACGCATTTAGCCTGAGGCCTAAGAAGCTCCAATCCAGGGACGTGGCAAGGCGAGTTTTGTGGCCCCCACCAAGTTCAGACGGGGAAACTGGGAGGCTCAAGGCGCAGCGGTAGGACTGGAACAAGGCGGGGCAGGTTCTAACCCTCTCTCACCCTGCAGGGTGAGCCCAGGTCGCTCCCAAATCCAGTGCCAGCCCTCCAGGACACCCCCCCCCCCCCCCGCTATACGCCGCCCCCAAGGCCACAGCGGGTGGGTAGAGATGTCAGAGGTACCCTAAGGCCAGCTGCTAAGAACAGTGCTCAGGGACCCCGGCTACACCTGGGGGTAGGGTAGGATGGGGGGGGCTTGTCCTCAGTGTTTTTCAGTAAAATGTTCACAGCAATGGCTCAGACAGGGGTGGCTGACCTTTGGGATGGGGTCAGGCTCTCCTGCAGGGCCTCTGTGCTCCCACCGCACCCACCATGGGCACGGGATTCCAAGCACAGTCGCCTCATGGGGACCCTGGCAGAGGCCACCATCCTGTCCCGCTGGGGGATAGGGTGGGAGTGCACCACCCAAAACTACTCCCCTGGCCAGGTAAGGCGAGTGGGATCCTTGCCTCGGGCCCCAAATTTAAATGGACACCCCAAAACTCGAAACACCAAAAAATCCACAATGAACAAAACATTGAATTTCCAGTAACAGCAGAATCTGATCCTGAACTTGAACAACCTTGCCTTGCTTGTCACACCCTCATCTTGGCCCTGGTTCCAATAAAACTTTATTTACAAAAGGGCTAGGCAGCAGGCAGTAGCAGACTAGTCTATCTTTGTTTTTAAATATTATACTAAAATATTAACTTCTCAGTTACCAAGATCTTTTGGCAATCCCTTCAATTTCGCACCCACTCCTGCCTCTGCCCCGCCCACTCGGACGGATCTGCCCAGGACTGAATCCTCCCGCTGTCACGTGCTCCTGAGCCCGCGAGCCAGAGTCCAGAGGTGCTGGGTGCCCCGGCAGCCCCCAGGCGTCCTGCTGTCCCAGGCGGCCCCCCTTCCCCCTCACTCAGCGGGACCATGTATTTGCAGGGAACATTCCCAGCACATCGTTGCTGACGGGGCAGAGCCTTTGCCAGGGGTATTTGCATCAAAGTCTTTTCAACTTTAATGGTGTATGACATTTTTGAGACAAAGTACGGTTCAGCTAATCATGTTTTAATAGCTCCACCTTTACAAGCGGCCTGACTTGGAGTGCGCACTGTGATATTTTAATTCCTTAGCCCTGATGAGCACCATTCTAAACAGGTATTCCATTTCCCCATTTATAAATTTCGCTCTCAGATGCTGGATGCCAGCGAGCTCTACAGAACAACTATACAAATATAATACTTAATATTGGATGTCAGTTTGGGTGTTCCACTCAATTTCCTGGAAAGAGCTCGAAACTCCTCTTATTTGGGGCAGAATATCCAATCAGTTCCATACTCTAAGACCTGGCCCGGACGGCTATGCAATACCACGTAACTAAGTTCTCTAATTTCTGAAATGCAAATTTGGAGCAGATGTAGGAAAAGTGTGTCATTTACTTCCAAACGCAACAGTTATCGGGCTGAGCAACCAGGAGGGATAATTAGGGGCCGCGTTCATGGGCGGCTCCCCCTCACTAGGGTACTTGCTGGGCGATGCGCCATGTCGCAGCAGGAAGGCACACGAGGGCTGCGGCTTGTGCTCGTGTCCAGCACCGAGGGGGGAGCTCAACCGGACTGTGGCCTGCAGCAGGTCCTGCGACCGAGTTCTAAGGAAAAAGGGAGCCATGGGATGCCCCAGCGGGAACGTGGGCAGCACGCAGCACCCCCCATCCTAAACAGAAGACCCTGGAGTGCAGGTCATGTCTGCGGTTGTCCACGTGCCATCCCGGCACATGCCATCCCGGTGGATGCCCCACCTCAGCTCGGCTCAGACCTGCTCAGCTTGGGGATCACTCGGTCCTTGGAGACTCCAGGGGCTCTGTTTGGGGCGCTGTCTTCTCAGTGACTCGGACACGTGCGGTCAGCTGGGAGAGAGCTCCTGAGGTGCAGAGGGCGTGCAGAAGCAATGCCACAGGCAGCCGGTGCCTCTGGAGACTGGGAGCAGCCTTGGTGGCGACCAAGGGAGGGACCCCTCTGGGTGGGAGGGCATCTTCTCTGGGATGTCACTCACTGACTCCTCCCTCCCTCGGTTCCCCCATCCAAAGAAGGAGTGCACGATCCCCATAAGGAGTGTCCCACGATGATCTGAATGGGTGTAGGGAATCACGGAACAAGGCGCCTCGAGCCTTCCAGTGGGAAATCGGGGTGAATTCCTGACGCCCAGGATGTGTGCTATTCCTGGTCCAGGCAAACCTGCGGCAAGATGACAGGCCCTTCCGAGGGACCTGGAAGGCAGCCAGCCTCAGGTCTAGCTCTAGCTGTTCTGGGACTGTGGGCGACACGTGCACCTCTCTGAGCCTCAGTTTCCCCTTCTGCCAGAGGAGGACGTTGGACACCATGGCGGCAAGGTCCCTCCAGCTCTCAGGAATTCTCTCCTGGCTACCCACGTGGGGATGGAGGACGCAGACAAGGCTGGGGGGCGGGAAGGTAATGGGTCCTTTGCGTGTTTGGGCCCCGAGTAGAGCTTAAGGAGCCACAGCTGTGATGCCATATGGGGGAAGTGTGTGGGTGGTTCCAGCCTTTCCTGCCTGTTCCATCCGTGGCCCAGCCAAGCTCAGGAGCATCCTCCCTCTCCCCCTGCCAGAGGGTCGAGTCCCCTCCCTCCGCTCTTCTCGGTCCTTCCTTCTTTCCACACATCCAGCAGCCTAACCTCCAGGACAAGGAGCCTCGCTGTGGGAAGCAGACCGCTCCAAGTCTCCCTGATGTCTGGGGGGTCTCCTGCTAACTGGGTCATAAAAGATGATCCCGTAGCAAAGCTGTCTGCACAGCGGGGCCCAGTGACGGGATAAACGAGATGCAGGCAGCCAGGCGGGGCGACTTGCTAAATCTCTGCCGGCCCAGACCCAGCAGCAGAGAGGGCACTGGGCACTGAGGTGGGGCAGAGGGAAGGGGAGGCAATCAGGGAGCTCCCCCAGAGACCCCGGGACCTTCTGAGACTCTCCATCCCCTGCCAGCCTCCTCACGCCCCAGCCCTCGTGCCGCTCTGCAGTGAAAGCTGCTGGACCCTCTTCACCCCCCGATCAGACGAACGCGGCTCCCAGGGCAGCTCAGCAACAAAGCGGCAGGTTGGGGGACCCTGAGCCTGCAGTCCTGTGAGGCCCCACCAGAGTCCTGCCTCCCATCCAGGTCCCGCTGGCAGCCCGTTGTTCACCCAGACATGCACTGACTGAAAATCTGACCGTCCGGGCTCTTAGATGGACACGAGGAAAGCACAGACCTCCTCCCGTCCCCCATGTCTGTCATCCCCTTCCATGAGAAAAGAGCCTGTATTCAGTTGGGCGAGTGGCCACCCAGAATCCAAACTCCACCCCCCCTTGCAGCCAAAGGTGGCCAGGTCATTGTGATCTGACCTATCAGATAAGCGGAATGTGGTGGACCCTTCCCCAAACAATGGCACAGCTGACCCAGCCCTCAGCCCTTTCCTCTCACAGGTCTTCTTTCCTGCTGGCTGGAATACAGATGTGATGGCTGGGGCTGAACTGGCCATCTTGAGCAAAGGTGGCTTTGGGCAAGGGGGGACACATGGTGGATTAATTGGACAGAAGAAGCCTTGTCCTGAGGACGTCATGCAGGAGAGGCACTTCAACAGCCCTGATGTGCTTTCCTCCAGACTTTGTTGTGAAAAACAAAGCAAAAAAGCCCAGGTTTCTATTGTTTCTAGCTGAAGATAAGTAAAACCCGTGTAACTGGTAAGGACACGACTCAGGGGGCGCGCAGTACTGGCGTTACAGAGGAATCCAGGCCCGGCCTTGGGGTTAGATGAGGCCTTGCCCAGGAGGCTGGGACCCACAGGGAGTGCTGGCCTGGGGGAGGCAGGTAGCAGCGGCATTTCAGGGAGAAGGCAGGCCAGAGGGAGCACCGGCGTGTGTGGGGAAGCACTGGGTGGTTCAGGGAGGTGGGGGACATCTGTGAGATCTGAGTCAGCATCCTTGATTCAGAGGGAGAGAGGCTCATCGCTCATGGCACAGCACAAGGCCATGTGCCTTCCAGACCTGTAGTGCTGCCTTCTGATTCTGAGGCCCAGCAGACACCCACTAACAGGCTCACGGAGAAAGTCGCGGGCTGTGGGTCTTAGCCTCCGGGAGCAGCTTCGCGGGTCAGTTCATGCTGCCCCCTTAGCCCTGGGGGCCACAGGTTCCATGACCAGTGGGTAAGCGTCCTCCTCTTAGGCTCAGACAGTCCCCTTCTCTCTGGAATGCCAGCAAGCCCCAACGTGCTAGCGAGCAGGAGGGGCCAGAACGAAGCCACCCCACTGCCCGGCATTGTGACTGACAGCAGTCCTCCCCAGGCCCCGGAAAGGCTGTCCAGTGGGAGGGGTCCATCCTGCCGGGCCAGGGAGCCAGCTCTGGAGCAAGGACCAGAGTTCCAGGTCCTTGTGGTCACCCTGTGTCCTGTGACCACGCCAACTTCCTGAGCAGAGAGCGCTCCGTGAGGTCACCGGCGTTCTCAAAGAACGTCTGGGGTGACCCATCTGGGTGGGAAGGCCGGCCCTCCTGCTAAGACGGCGGCACGCACTCAGCACAGCGATCTAGGCTGCGGTGCGGCCAGCACTGGGGCTGGAGCAGCGACGGTTATCCCCATCTTCCAGAAGACGCTGTCCACAGCTGCCAAACGCCAGCGGCGGACGCTGTGTCAGAGCAGAACCCTCCAGCACCCTGTGCGCTTCAAAATGGGGATGGCGAGGGCCAGTGTGTACTGAGCACGCAGTGTGTGCCTGCTGCTCAGCCCCAGCACCCACGAGGAGGGCCGCCGTCGCTCTCCACAGGTACCAGTCTGCGAAATGCATCTGGAGCCCAGGACCCAGGAGCGAGCAGAGAGGACGATGTTGTCAGCCGCAGAGCATACCCTCCCCGAAGAAGAGTGAGATGTGATTTGCTATTCCCCACCCTGGGGAGCGAGGGGCAGAAATCGGGAGACGCAGCTGTGTGACCCTGCCCCGCAGCGGGTCCGCATCGGTCCGGCGGCATCGCTGGCTGCCGGTGTGCGTTCCGTCACTCAGAGCCGGGGCTTCCCTGCATTGGGAGCTGCCCGGGGACCCTCTATGTGCCCATCCCATGTTCTCATTATTGCCAGATAGCAGAGCTCAGCACCAGTAGGACCATCACAGTCCCTCCCCTGAAGATGCCTACTGCCCCCAGCAGTCCACATCAACGCCCCAGCCTGCTGCCGCCCGAGGCTCACCCGGCCCAGCAGATGGGGGCCGAATGCATTGAGGCTCCCACACTGGGGATGCCAAGAGGACAAGAAGACAGCGCCCCCGAAGCCCTCCCTCGTCAGAGGCCGGCCAGCCACCTAAAGACTCACTCGGTGCCACAGGGTGCGAGCTGTGTGCGGGACGCTCAGCGGGCAGCCACCCCAAGACCTTCCTTGGTGAAGACGGGATTCGACGCTGTCAAGAAGCAAGCGCGCGTGGACCTCACGCCAGATCAGATGCATTTCCCTTTTGGGGGTGATTAAATTACACGCATATTTAACCAAAAAGGATGATCTCCTCTGTTGGCTTTGGAGGACATAGTTAGGAGAGGTATTTCAATTCTGTTGACGTTTAAAACTAAAAATGAAAACATCGTTTTTGATGTCCGGGCTGTTTCTTCTGCAGAAATACACACTGTGGTGCGTTACAATCATTTCTCCACGAAATCTGCTTTAGATGTACGTGTAGGTATGTTTACTTGGTTTTGACTACGTTTTTTTGCTGTAAAATGAGGCTCACATGTCTAATCTCACAGGGTGGGGTCATCCTAGCGGGATGCGAATCTGGCAAACGTTCCAACTGGTTTAACATCAACAAATGGCAGCCATGGGGGGAGCAGGGTGGCCCCTGCTTTATACTTTGCAAAAGGCAGCTTTTTGTTGCGTTCCCCCGTATTGTTAGGAACAAACTACTTTCTTATTTGAAAAAAAAAAAAAAAAAAAAAAAAAAAAGCCCTGCCCTTTTATGGGAAAACCAGTTCGGCTCTGTGTATATTACTCCACATGAAAGCATTTTGGCCTTCATTTGTGGCTGCCTGATTACAAAGACAAGATCTTTAATTAAAATTGGTTTGGTTATGTGTATTTCTTTCAAAGAAAACCATCGAAATAGCATTTGTGACTCATTACCTTCTTAACAGGGATGTTAGCCTATCTGCCTCATTGTGTAGCCTGTTCTCATCGGGATGCTGCCCCTGAGTGACAAGAACCTATGAGAAGACGCGTCTACACCCTGCAGCCGGCTTTCTGGTCGTACAGCGCTGACCTGGAGGGGAGAGGGTTGCGGCGTGCTCATACCTCGAGGGCACAGAAACCACAGGGGCTTAAGTGACTTCAGGGGCACAGGGCTGAGGCTTTCGCAGAGCAGCCAGCATCTTTCGGGTGGGCCCTGGGCTGGAGCAGCAGGGGATGCCCCCACTCGGCTTGGCTGGAAGTCGAGGGAAGGCAGGAGCTGATTTCCTCATTATCCCCACATGCCCAGTGTGGGTTTGGGATCACATGGCTTTCGGGAACTGTTTCCAGCCGAGGAACAAGATTGCCTAGATCCGAAAGGCTGTCTAACATGTTAGTGAAATTAGTGCTTAGCAATATTCTTGAGAATTTTGTGGTTTGGGCATTTTGTGTTTTTTCCTCTGCCAAAACAAGCTTGCTAACTTCTCTGATTCTCTGTTTGCTGCAAAGAAGAGCAAAGGGACTCCAGGACGCTCACATTGCACGGCGTCCTGTGCTAGCGGGGTGGGGAGTGAGGCTCCACGTCGGCTTCATCAACAGGATGACCCAGGCTCTCCCCCTCCCCCGGCGTTTCCCGCCTCAGTCCTCCACTGCCTCTCCAGGGGACCTGGTGCCTTCGGAAATTGTTCGGGGTGAATCGGAGTCTCTGATCTACGCGTACGTGGTATTTCCCATCTAGACAAGACCAGCCGTGTCCCAGTCCTCAGGCAGGTGATGTTGACACGGGCTAGTCCGTGGCGAGCATGTAGATATCTGGTCCTTGTCTGGATATGTAGAGTTCACTGATGTGTTCAGTCCCCACGATAATCTGGAGCCAGACGGATCGCTGGGACTGAATGCTGGCTCTGCTGAGCTGTGTGACCCTAGGCAAGTTACTTCACCTCTCTGTGCCTCAGAAAGATTCACTACAGAGCCGATAAGGTGACCTCTCTCGCAATGTTGTCAGGAAGTGGGATTAAATACGCAACGTTCTTAAGAGTCGTGCTGAGCACATAATAAGCACCCCCGGGTCGTGTTGGCTATTTCTGTCCCAATGCCCCAAAGCAGAGTCCTTGCCAAAGGCGCACAGCGAGTTAGCCGCAGAGCTGGGAGCCCGGCGGTCGATGGCGAGACGACAGTGCCGAATACCGAAGCAGCAGCCGCAGAACACCACCGCTGTGTGCAGAGTGTTTGCGAAAAAGGATGTCACTGGGGGTGGCCGCAGGCAAGCGCCGTGAACCCTGACCCTCCTAGCGGGCAGGACCCACATCTGAGCCCTGTGACAGGAAGGGAAGGTTAAATGGCGGGGCCCATGGTCTCCCCTGTGAAGAGAGTGGTGCCAGCACCGTGCAATAGCCCACGGGGTCACCCGCTGAGCGTCCCCAGGGGGGCTCTCCAGCATCCCCGCCGGGCAGTGCCCCCCGGCCGTCCCAGGGAAGCTCAGCAGCGCTGTCGTGACAACAGCACCAGGACAGTGTTGTGGGGAAAAGCCACACGCAGCAGTGCACACACCACGTGCTAACTTTTGCACCTTCTCTTACTCTACAGTAAAAGTGGGTCTCTGGAGGGCGGGGGGTCGGGCGGTAAAGCTGGGGGGGGCACGGAGATGGGGTGAGCCGTGTTCGGCACTTGCACACGCACGTGCAGCATGTGTGATGACGGCGGGCACCGCGTGTGCCCGAGTGCACACACACGTTCACACTTCGTGTAGTAGTAGCCAACAAATACCCATTTTGATCCCTGTGAAGGTGTAAACGTGGAAAGCCCTGCTAACGGTGCTTCAAAATATCCCGAAGCAAAATTTTATAGGAAGATCCCTGGGAACATCACAATCCACTTGGAACTTAAGGAACACACTTCCGAAAGAATCCGAGGGTCTCGGGAGTCACAGCGGAAACCACAAAGTGCTTTGTGACGAAGGGCCGAGAAAGCAGCGAAAGCGGCCTGGAGAGAGAAATCAGAGCTGCCGCTGCGGCGTCAGGAACCTCAGAGCAAAGTCTACAGTTGGTGACCTCAGCCTCACGTTAGAAAGCGAGAGGAGGAGTAAGTTAAACACAAGTAAGTGGAAGAATGAGGATAAAGGTAAGACCAGAAATCAAGGAAACAGAAACCAAGTAACAGAGAAAAATTAAAAGCCAGAGGTCATTTCTTTGGAATGACAGTTGATAAGCCTCGAGCTCAATGATCAAACAAAACACAGAGAATGACTGGTATCAAGTATTAGTAATAGACAAGGATTCAGTGGCCAAAAGGACGGAACCACTGGACGTCCTTAGGGAGAAGCGAGTGAGTCTTGACACCGACGTGACCCCACGGGCAGATTGCACGTGACACGGACGGTGCGCCTGAATGGAGGCGAGCCCCCAGACAGAACGCGACGTGTGAGCAAGGACCCGCAGAGCCATGGCGGCCAAATCAGAGATTGCAAAACTGGGCACGCTGGGGCGGCTCGGTCGGCTAAGCATCCGACTCTTGATCTCAGCTTGGGTCTTGATCTCAGGGTCCTGAGTCCCACGTTGGGCTCTATGCCAGGCGTGGAGTCTATTTAAAAAAAAAAAAAAAAAAAGACCGCTAACCTGTACTCCACCAAAACTTGGGGTTTGCGCACCACTAGGAAAAGAGAAGGCAAGCCACGGGTGGTGAGATACGACTCCCACCAGGACACAGGAACGCTCACGACTCATTCATTAAAATGGCGAACTACTCCAGTTTCAAGACAGGCAAACGACGGAACAGAGCTCCGGTAGACAATGGTACCCAAGTGGCCATTCTCCCACCCGGAAAGACGCCCGACACAGCGGCCACCAGGGACGTGCGACCCGATAGCGTACGCGCTCGCCAGAAGAGCTCCGACCTACGGCACCGGCGCCGGCACGCGGTACCAAGGACGCTGCGCGGTTCCGAACGGCAGGAGCGCTCTGGAACCCAGCTCGCAGTCTTGCCGAGTAAAGCCCGTTCTTACCCATCAGCCCGGCTGCTCCACCGCCAGGCATTCACCCAAAACAACAGAAAACGGATGTCCCCAAAAACACTAGTATGGGACGTTCGCAGCCGCTCATTCGTAAGAGCCAGGTGTCATCAACAGGGGAGAGGACACCACATTATGTGTAAACAGCGCAGTGAGAGGCGATTTTTCAAGAGGAGTATTGATGTGCACCGTTTGATGGATGACGTTCAAGACCATGTCGACCAGAACCAGCCGGACACACAGCGCCTGCCCTGGACCTTGCTACAGGGAGCTCAGGGACGGGTCAGCGAGCATGGAGGCAGGAGTCCGAACACTGCTTTGTGGGGGTCCAGGGGCCCTGACCACAAAGAGGCACGGATGAGCTTTCTGGGCGTGTGAGGAGGCAAATGGCTGTATGATTCATCAAACTCACCGAACTATATACTTATGATCTGTATATTCCATTGTATGTAAAGAAGATCTTGACTAAAAAAAAAAAATGAATATCAGAAAGACTCCTGGCCCAAACCTTTTACCCCATATTCCCAGAGGTTAGGGGCCAGGGATGAGGGTAGGATGGGGGATAAGTGTGGGGTGGTTACAAAGCCACACCATAGACCCCTACGTCATTGGAGCCGTTCTGTACTGTGGCGGCATGTGGATCCCCACACCTACACAGGCGAGAAAAGTGCACATGACACAAGGCACCCATGTGGAATACAAGCAAAGCTGCAGAAATCTGAATGAGATTCGTGGATTACGACAATACCAGCATCCCGGTGTTGATATTGTACTGCTGCTTTTCAAAGTGTTGCCACTAGGGAAAGACAGGGTAACGGGTGACCGGATCTCTCCATATTATTTCTTACAACCACATGTGAATCTATAAAAGGTTTAAATTAAAAAACAACTACTTTGTTGCTCTTCATCCCTTTCTCTCCCACTAACTGGAATGTAGATGAGATGGCTGGAGTTGCTGCAGCCATTTGGGGCCATCAGCTGGAGGCCACAAGGGAAAGGAGGCTGTTCGCAAGAGAGCAACAGGATGGGAGGGACCAGGTCTCCCGGGACTTCACAAGTAAAGCACTCCAGAACCAGACCAGTTCCCAGGGCTTTCATGAAAGAGACACTGTTCATACATTTAAGTCTTTGCTGCTCAAAATGTGGTCCACAGACCAATAGCCCTGACATCCCCTGGGAGCAGTGAGAAATGCAAAATCTCAGGCCCAACCCCAAACACACTGAATCAGAATCTGACTTCCAGCAAGACCCCTGACTGGCCCACGTGGATTACGAGTTGAGAAGCATAGATTCTAGCAATCGTTATTGTGCACCTGTTCATTTTCAGCCGATCCAACTACGGCAGGTAACTTACTGCTAACGTTCACAAGCACCGTCCTTCGAGATGCAGTAGTATTTGTGTTCCCTGAGAGCTACTTCTCAGAGTGAGAGAAGATTTGCAAAGAACCTGCATCTTTCACGCACGAACACAGGAAGGCATGGCGAGGTGCGGTGGACATACGCTGCCCAGGTCCCCTTGGCCACCTGACTCTACCTGCACGGCAGACATGCCCGCCAGCTTGCTGACAGCAGCACACCCCAAGCACCGTGCCTCACAGCACCTCCCCTGTGGGGAGGGGGCCGGGAACCAGTGAAGGATGAGAGCCTTGGATAACTGCCCAGCACCCCTGCCTCCAGTGGGCTGACTCCCTCCCATCTCTCAGAGGGCCTCCAGTGGGATCAGGTTCATAACGCACCCACATGACCTTGTTCTTTTGTCCTCCCTGTCTTGCTCGCCCCCCCCCCACTCTCTCATTCCTACTTCCTGGGATCTTCCCCAGGCAGACCCCGGTCTGCTTTCTGGGGGCCCCAAACGTAGACTCTGCAGATGAAGTCACGAGCTCCCACTTACGACACTCAGGGAACCAGCTCATTTCACCCGGCGCACCCACAGGAGGAGGGACCACGCCTGCCCCCAACAATGTGTGAGTGGCTTCAGTCTGGGGGAGATGAGGCTGCCCTCTGTAAGATGTCACCGGGAAATCACACAAATTCCCGAGACACCCTGGAGAGTTGGCACAGGGGGTGTCTTCAGGAAAGTGGCAGCCAATGCCAGACCCACGTACCCGGTCTTAAGGGAACGGCCACTGTGCCCTTCCCTGCCAAGGACCTGGGATGACCTCTTTCCAAGGGGTCAAGAGCTCAAGCCAGCTGTGGGGAATGCAACACACTCCTTCAGTCTACACGGCTGATTTCCTGGTCACAACATGGCCTAAGCCGTGCGTGCCAACTGCATAGAGACGCCAAACAGACTCCGAGAACAGAGAAGCTGGACAAAGCCTCAGAACTCAAAGCATTTTCTTTCTTCCAAAAATGCTTATTCATCTTGAAAATGACAGCTAGCAGAAGACGATCACGATGTGCAGCGACTGGTCTCCCCTTCCTGCTTCTACCCGACTCCTACTCCAAGGCCAGCTGCCTTGACCACGGGCCCCGCCGTGTGTGCACGCGCTTCCCTCCCCGTGGACACCGTGTGCACGAAGCACAGAGTTGTCTCGGGGTTCGTCGTTGCAGAATGGAGTGGGGCGGCATCCGGTGCCACGGTCCAGCCCACGGCTCCGGCCAGGCTGCTGCAAACCTGCTAGGCCCACTTACAGCTGTGCACCCCTGGGCGAGTTTCTCGGCCTCTCTGGGGCTCTGTCTGCCGGAGGGTGAGGCGGGACTGACGGCAGCACAGTCCAGCACCGGCCGCGCAGGAGCTGCCGTCCCCGTCGCGCGGTCCTCCTTCCTCGTCCGGGAACGTCTCTGGCCGTCCTTTCCGGGTCAGCACATGTCACCGCATCACACACGTCCCTTTCCAAGCTGGCCGCAGCTCCGTGGGAGGTGGGCGGCTTTCTCCCTATTTTACACATTAAAAAATAAACTGGCTCAGAGAAGTTAATTAACTTGCCGGAGGGAACAAAGCTAGAGACCACCATGGGGCAGAAAGGGGAAACCGAATAACCCTTTGAAAACATTCTGAAGGATGTCTTAACCTCTTCTTTTTGGGGCTCTGAAGGGTTGCCCTGCCCCCTCCCCCCGAGTCCCCTTTCAGAGTCTCCCCTGCGTGGTTTTCACCGGCCCAAGAGACAAAGCCCTGTCACTTCAGAAGTCTCCTTCTCACGCAGCACTCCTGTACTTACATTTTGGCTCATTTTTGTTGCTATTCTGGGGGCTGGGGCCGATCGCAGAGCCGGGACCCCCAGGTCACCAGCGATGAAATACTGGCTTCGGTGTGTGTCCTCGGCTGACACCTGGCACACTGGCCCGTCAGCCGAAATGCGCAGGGGCTGGTGTCATCAGCCTGGAGGGGACGGTGGCAAACATGCCAGGAGCTTCTCCTCCTGCTCCCCCTGCGGGAGGCACGGCCGGGCAGGCAGGGGCTGCTGCCCTCTCGTCCTGCTCTGGGAACCATTTTGTTTAGGGAAAGAGAAGCAGCGCTTCTGTCCGAGCGAACGGCACGGTACCCGGTGCACAGATCGCCGCTTAAACTCGGGCCGCCCGCAGCCCCTTGGGCTTCCTGCACCGCCATGTCTGCGGAGAGACAGCGGTGCCACGAGGGTCTCCCCCAGGGCAGGAGCCCCGCCCACGTGTCCCCGGTGACGCCGGACCACGGACACACCTTTTGCAGGGTGAAGCACTTCTGCACTTGATCTTAGCCAAAGGCCGAGAAGCGATGTGAAGCCACTTCTGAATTAGCTACATCCTCGGGTGGCTGACAGCCCCGGGTCCAGAAAGGCAGAGTGTCGAGAGTCTCCCTGACACCCTTTCTCTGAGCCGCCGAGCCCCCCCCCCCCCCCGCCCCTGGCTCCGGGCTGCTGGTCTGTCTCTAAGTCGTCCAAACCCGCTGACACCATAAGTCCGCCCATCCACACGTAGCCTTTCTTCCAGAAGGAAACAGCTTTTCCAAGAGACTTTCTGTATCATCTGTGGACGCTGCTGTGGGGATGGCTCCCTGTGGCAGTCCCATAAACGGTTTGTCTCCAGCGAGGGCTGGTTCCAGGTGCAGCCCGGTCGACCGTGGCCGCTGCGCCCAGAGCTGCCGCCTGAGCAGGCCGCTGGTCCCCGCCCTCCCAGAGCAGCTGTGAAAGGCCCCCATTTGGGACAGGGGAGTCACAATGCTCTCTTGGCAGAGGGTCTCCTGGAGTGGCCGTGAGGCAGGCAGCCAGTGGAGGGAGCAGAAGGAAGGGAGCAATTTTGTGGTGCTTTCCCTGGCCCAGTAGCCCCAGAGGAGGCTCTCATGTTTCTAGGCCCGAGCACAGGGTCCTTCCTCAAGCAGACCACAGGACGGCCAGGGGTGCCAGGCGCAGGGACGCCACTGTCCCTGGGACATGCTGTCCCGGAGGGGGCCGGGGACACTAGGAGGCCAGGGTGGCCAGAGAAAGCAAGGCTGCACAGGAGGGCACGATGGCCAGGTCGACATTCAAATCTGTTACGGCGATTCCCTTCTTCCTGTTATTCTAAAACGAAGTGCTTCACACGTTGGGGAAGCTTTATTAAATACGGGCCTGCAGGATGGGCCGTGGTTGAAGCTCATTTCTTCCACTTTGAGGAGCGTCCAGTTACCCTCAGGAGCCCTCCGGAGGACCCGTCGGAACGGCTCGGACCTCAGCACGGCTCGTGAACATTCGGCTGGCCCGCCTGCCGCATGCCCGTGCCTGGGAAACCTTCGAGTGCGTTCCCGAGGGGCTTGGGATTTTAGGCTGTCTCGGGTTTACCCCCAAGGCAGATCCATAACTGATTAACAACAACAACAACACTAACAATAAACAAAAAATCTGGCATTTAAAAAATTCTTTTCATGTTTCTCTAAAGTGTCTGATACACACAAATTCTCAAAACATTCCAGGGAAGACAGAGGGGGATTATGCCCTGTTTGGGATAAGGAGATCCGCGCTTTTTCAAGAGAGGAATGAAGTTCGAATCTGGCCCAAGAAAATGTGCGTCAGGGCTAAGACTCTCAGGCGTGTGTCCTGCCTCCAAGAGTGGGCTCCGAGCCCGGCACGCGCTGCAGGCTCTGGAGAACGGGGTCTGGAGCCAGGGAGTGGGTTTGGATCCCGACCCCTCCATAGTCACACGACCCTGAGCAACCTGCTGAGACTTTGGGGGCCTCAGTGTCTTCATCTGTAGTGTAATATTGGCATCCAGCTGCGCAATTAGAGGAGCCAATCCCTACCACACGGCTAAAGGCTGGTGCATCGTACGTGCTCAGCAAACACTGCTAAGGTTCCGTTCCCTTCTGCACATGTGTGAGGCCTGCTCTCAGCCCTGGGGAAGGGCTCCACTCTATGGAGCAGGTGGGCCACATGTCTCTTTGTCTCATGGTGGGAAGGCCAGCAAATGGGCACAGCTCTGATTTTTTCCTGCAAATGAACAAACTCAGAGAGAATGACTGGCTAAAACCTCATCAGCAAGTCTCCGGGGCTGAGCACACAGACCCAACAGAATACACTGGCCGAGTGGCTCACAGCTTTGCCTGGTCCCCGGCTCCCAGGCCTGCAGGGCAGAGGGACAGCCAGGTGCACTGTGAGCAGCTCTCTCGGGCTTGTGTGTGGACTCGGCCAGGATGCCGTGCCCGGCTGCTCACTCACTCACCTACGTGTTGCTTTGAAAGCATCTGGTGGGTGTGGTCTGCGTCCAGAGGCCATTCGTTTTAGGTAAGGGGGTGAGCCTCAGTGATCTGGGTGGGCCTTGTCCAATCAGGTGAAGGTCTGACAAAGCCAAACAGGTTCCCAGAGAAGAAATTCCCCCTCAAGACCGCAGCCTCAGCTCCTGCCGGAGCTCCCCGCCGGCTGCACAGATTCCAGGCTCGCCAGCCCCCGTGGTGGCGTAACCTCCTCCTTGAAGTCTCTCCTTGTACGTGTGTATAAAACACAGGCAAAGAGACTTCAAGGAGCAGGACACACATACGACGCAGCTACCATTACGCAGATGTGTGTGTGCTCCGCGTCTTGCTCTCCCAGGTATCACATGTCGTGTGCGCACGTATAACCTCTACGCACTCCGCCTCTCTGGAGACCCGGCTGCCGGCGGGGGCCGGAGAGGACCCGCTCGCCGCTGTGGAACAGGAGGAGGACTAGCCGTGGCTGTTCCGTCCGTGCTGATGGGCGCTGAGCACGGTGCGAAGGGACTCCATGGGTCCCCTCGTTTGAGCCCACCAGTACCTTCCTTTGTTTCTGGAAACTTCCAAACGAGATTCTACTGCACAGAACGCTTGCACTTAGAGCTCCCGCCTTCATGAACGCAACCGCTCCAGGCACCTCCTGTGGGCAGAACCATGCAGTGTGGTCGTCCTTCTGTGACTGGCTTCTTTCACGGAGCCCGATGTCCTACGGGCCCACCCAGGTCACAGCAGGTGACAGTTCCCTCCTTTTGAGGCTGAATAATAACCCCTTTTGTGTCTATTCCACGTTTTGTTTATGCATTTATCTGTCAATGGACACCTGGGTTGCTTCCACTTTTTGGCTATCGTGAGTCACGTCAGTCTGAACGCGGACTGTGCAAATATCTGGCCAGACCCTGCTTTCGTTCCTTTGGAAATCTACCGACACGTGGGGCACGCTGGATTTCTTACTGGCGTTTCCCCAAGAGTCCTCCCGAGGTCGGACCCATCCTCCCGTCCTTGTAGGCCAATACCTGTTGTCTCCAACCTCACAGCCTCACGGTTCACGGCACTGTCTGCATCGGTCCGGCCACAGGGGCACGTGCTGACGCGCCACACGGATGACGCCGGGCCACTTCCGGCGCCGGGCCTGGTCCCTCGGGGGGACTCGATACATGACACTTATTTCTCATTCGCTAAGTGAATCGAAGGGTGATCTGGAGTGGACAGACAAAGGAACACCCTGAGCTATTTCATTTCCTATGGCTCCTGAGCCTCAAAGAGAGCAGAATGGGGAAGCGTGTGGTGTTGGGGTCTTGCCGGAGGCTCTGAAACAAATGACGCAAGGGGGACGCTGCCAAGGAGCACAGGTGGTCCTAACTTCCGGGACCATAACCTCACCAAGCCCTGCTGGGCCACAGAGCACCCCAGGAGGCCCTGGGCCAGCTACCCTGCGGGAGTGTTTGCATCCTCTCTCGCAGAGGCCTGTGGGCCAGACCACTCCAGCAGCTTCCCAGCAAGCTGCACTGCGGGGGGGTTCCTGGGGGTGCCTGGCACAGTCAGGGCGGCCCCCTCCCCACCAAGGGCTGAGAGTGGGTCAGCATCTCCACGCACAGAGCCAGACTCTGCCCGTGCTGGGGGCGTCGGCTGGTGCACAAAAGAGCAGAGCTGTGGCCAGTGCTGGCCCATAACTGCTGTGCACAATGACCCAGGAAAACAGAGAAAGTTGGGCTTTTCTAGGCAAGGACTCATCAGGTTTCCTCCAGCAATTCCCAGGCAGCTCAAGAGTCGGGAAAAGCTGAACCTTCTCAGGAAGCCAGTCCTCTCTTCGCAGAGATGGTCAATGTCAACAGTGCCCCGTCCCCTTCTTCCGTGGTCGCTGCATGTTCCCAGGGCGAGTGGCCACCTCCGATAAAGAATACACTTCCCGGGGCACCTGGGTGGCTCAGTGGGTTAAAGCCTCTGCCTTCAGCTCAGGTCATGATCTCAGGGTCCCGGGATCGAGCCCCGCATCGGGCTCTCTGCCCAGCAGGCGGCCTGTTTCCTCCTCTCTCTCTCTCTCTCTGTCTACTGTGATCTCTGTCTGTCAAATAAATAAATAAAATCTTAAAAAAAAAAAAAAAAGAATACACTTCCAGACTCCCCTGCAGCCTGCTGTGGTCACATGCCTGCCTGCCGGCCAATGGCGTGTGAGTGGAAGTGACCTGTGCTATGCCCTCAAGGGGAGACGGCCAAGGGAGAAGCCGAAACCCTGAACCAACAGCACAGACAGGCCTGCGAGATGAGAACACACACGGACCGCAGGGAGCCCGCCGTCTCCCTTCTGCTGAGCCGAGTGCGGCTCTGTAAAAGCACGGGCGAGTGGCCCCCATGCTCAGGTCCGTGTCTCTGGGCGCCCTTCGCTCTCGGGCCTCCCTTCTCCACGCCAGGTCCTGGGTGCGGGCAGCGAGTCCCTGTGCCCAGGGTTCCCCAGTCTGCCCAGGGGGACTTGCCTCGTGATAGGAGAAGGTAGAATGCAGGAAATGCCCTTGTGTCCTTAAAGCCTCTGGACCATTGGGAGGCCACAGACTCAGAGCGCCTGTCTTGGAAGTCAGAAGCTTTCTCTCTGCATTCCTTCCATAACATCCTAATCCCCCCGTGGTGGACTGCGGCTTCTCAAGGAAACGAGAAAGGTCAGACACGGATGCGTGCGGAGCTGCCACAGCAGAGACCCAAGCAAAACGGCTCGCACAGGCAGCCCCAGCGTCCCAGGCTCACACGCTCAGAGAAGTCCCTGTGAGGCGGTTCCAGGATGGTGGGGGAGAGGTCAGTTCTCGACCCTTCTGCTCTGCTCCCCTTTGCACACCAGCCTTCATGTCACAAGACAGCTGATGAAGTCAAGAAAAGCCGTGACCGCTTGCCCTGTGCCAGACCTTTCCCTTACCCCAGCATCTCATGCCCGTGAGCCTTTAGAGCTGGTCCCATTGCACAGACAAGAAAACTGACACGATGCACAAATTCTGTCCTTTTACACAGCTAGAATCTCACAGGCAGAGTGGCGCCACGGTTTACAATAACTCCACGAGGGACTCGTTCCGTCCCCCGTTCTGCTCAGCCAGGAGCTCTCTCCGCAAGCTCACAAGATGGTCACAGCAGCCCTGACCATCACAACAGCTACGAGCGTGCCGGTCAGGACGAGCGAGGAACGGACGCGTCCGCGTGCACACACGAGCTCGTCCCACAAGCCCCTCAGAAGGCTTCCATGCAGGATCTATGACCAAACGCGGGTCACGTGTCCATGCACCGCTGCAGGGGACTTGGGAAATGAACACCTCCTGACACAGAGAACGCTCAGCCTGTGCCCGTCACACAGGGACGGCCTGACGGAAGGTGCCCGTTATTTCGGAGTGTGTGCTTGGGGCCTGACGGGCCCTCCGGAGCTAGGCCGTCCAGTCCGGCCACCGGAGGCATGGCGAGGACGGAGATTCGCGGCACAGGAAGGAGCTGGAGGCCCCAGCCAGGCGTCGGCTACCGTCAGAAGACGATGGAAACCGCCTTGCAGTGTCGGTCTCTCGGAGGACCTCAGCCCCAGAACACCTGCCCCTCGCTGTGGGCAAAGAGAATCGGCAGTTGTTGTCATAACTCCCCGATTACAATGCCTAATTTTTAAAAAAAATGCTTGCCAAAGCCCAACCAAAACACAACTCCGATGGCCTCCAGACCTGACCCTTGCCTTCCGTATACGCATGTACTCATGTTCAAAGTTGACGTCCTAATGTCTGCTACCCTCACCTACATGGGGTGATCGCAGAGCAAATTTACCGTGGTTGGGACTAATCTTTACAACATGGGTCCTAACCCAGGGTCCATCGGATCCAGAGAGGGGGAGAAGGCCCTAGTCCGCAGGCCGGCGGAGGACCCTCCGCTCCAACGCGTCAGCCTTTCTGTTCTGCCTTCCGTGTCTGCTGAGACGTTAAACGCTCTTTCTCTTTCGACACGAAGGTATTGCTGTGGGTCTCAACCTTCCAGAACCCCTGTCCTCGGTTTCCACCCCTCCTCCCCCCGCCGTGAGAACGCGGGGCAGAGTGGCAGAGCAGAGCACAGGAGTCAGTGGGAGCCCTTGGACAGGCCGTGCGACCCCACGCCCCTGGCGGTCCCTCCCTGAGTGACAGACCGCCAGGAAAAGCAGTGGCTTGAGAGGACAGGTGTTTGCTGCCTTCGCAAACCGGCAGTCTTGGCTGGGGGGGGGGTGGACCCGCTCCCGAGGTGGCGCCCCCGCGCGGCTGTGGGCTCTGGCCCCGGGCAGGTCTGGGGGGAGAGGCCGGCTCGCACCTTCTGCCCCCGCGTCAAAAGGCCGGCGGTTCGGAGGCCAGCTCTGTTGTGCCTGAGCTGAGTGACCCCAGGCAAGCTCCTCAACTCTCCTGAGCTTCTGCTTCCCCGAACACAAAGTGGGGTGACTCTGCCGGACGCTGGGGAACCGGGGAGGTGAACCGGGGAGGTGAACGCCGGACGGGCTCTGGGTTCCGTTGATGTCAGCGCCGCTGCGTGCTCTCCCGCCGGGGTCCTCACGGTTCCGGAGCAAAGCCACTCCAAGAAGCGGTGAGCTCCTGCACCAGCACTCGCTGCTGCTGCAAGTCCCGTTTCCTGCCCACACAGGACTCGGCAGAGCAAGCAGAAACGCTCTTCCCTTCCTCCTCCTCACCCACGAGGCTCCGCGAGATACCGAGTCCTCTGCTCCCGGACCCGCCCTCGGCGCGCCTGCCGCTGCCACACGGGTCTGGCCCCACACGCGGAACTCCTCTGCGAGGCTCAGTAGTCCTGCTGTGGGTGTCCGATTTGGGTGGCCTCGCCCGCTCTCTGCAGCCCCTGTCCAAAACTCAAGACTAGAAGACACACGGTCAGCGTCCTGGGAGCACCGGCTGGGCCCCTGATGACAGCGGCGAGCCCTCTGTGGCATTCCCTCACACCTTCCCACCCTCCGGGCCAGACTGGGGGCTCAGGGTTCAATTCGTGCCTTACTGGGTGACCTGCCTCTCCACACCCAACTTCCTCATTTTAAAGCGGGGTGACTTCATATTCTCACTGCGGGTTCGATTAAGAGCCACGTGAAACGTGGCTAGGATGGAGGGTGCCGCACACACACGAGCCGTGGGGGCCGCTCTGCACCTGTTCTCTCCGGATTCCTGAGGTCAAGACCCGATGTGCTCCTGGGCCTCCGTCAGCGCCCAGCGCAAGAGGTGTTCCTTCCAGGACGTGGGAGCAGGACCCTGTGTGAGCGCCAGGAGTGGGAGGTGAGGCAGAACCCTCCCTGCCGCAGGACGTGGCTGTTCTAGCGGAGGTGTTAAAGCACGCGATAGATCACAGTGAGTGAAGACAATACAATCTCGCTGTGTGTCGGTGAAGGCTAGGGCGGCCCCTCTGTGCAGGTGACATTGTGCTGAAATCTGGCCAGAAAGGAGCCAGGCCCGAGGACAGGTGCAGGCAGGAGGCTGACTCCCCTGGGGCTGCTCCTAGTCCCTCTTCCCCCGACCCCCACCACACCCCTCCCCAGGCTTCTCAACGCCCTAGAGCTGGGGATCAAACAGTGGGCACCGTGGGCGCTCTGGAACCCTGGTCCTGCGTGTGCCACTGTGGGGATGTGACTCAGCCTGTCTGTGCCACGGCCCCCCACCTGCTGCTGAGTGGACGGCACGGACGGGTCCTGGTGCTCGGCCAATACTGAGCCCACGACACCCAGCGTTTGCGGATCCGGCTGCACTGGGGAGTTCTCGGGGATGTGGGTGTCCCTTGCTCCATGTAGTGGGGCAGCCACAGAAGCTTCCTGCTGGCAGAGGACGAGACTCACGGACAGATGGGGTCCCCGCGGGTGGAATCCTGTTCTGGAGGGCAGGGGCTGGGACCGGCAGAACAGCCCTCAGAACCCTGAGCCAGCGGCCCCGTGAGTGTTTCTCGGAAAGGGTTCCCACTCCCTTCCCTGGAACGGGCGAGACCCCAAACTACACCGACGCTGCCCCCCCACACCGGGCCCTGCCTGGAGCCCCAGCCTGTTTCCACGCCGGCGGGATGGTTTACCCACTGGAATCACTGAACCCTTTCTGTTTGCTTCGTGAAAAAAACGGTTCTGTTTGTTTTAGCCACATTGTTTGTTGTTTAAAGGAATGAAATAATTAAAACAAGAGGAACACTCTGTGGGCTCAGATTTTTATCTTTATGAGCGTGTAAAACGTATAGATAGCTTCCATCGTTCCTTTCTCCACCAACGCGGCCGCATCAGTGTTCCTCGTTGCTGTACTGATGTATAACGCCACGTCTTCTAGTTAACAAAGGCAAATACGGGACATTAGAAGGCTAAGTCCGTTTTAGCTTCCCGGGGCCGCCATAACAAGCCCCACGAACTGGGTGGCTAAAAGCAGCAGACGGCCTCTCGGCTCCGACGGCTGGAAGCCTGAAGTGGGGTGTCCGCGGAGGGCGGGGGGGTTCCTCCAGAGGCTCAGGGGAGACTCACGCCAGGCGCCTTCTGGCCTCTGGTGTTGGCAGCCGTCCTTGGCATCCCTCGGCTCGTGGGTGCCTCTTTGGGTCCTCTCTGAGTCTTCCTACCTTTTGAAAAACTTCCTTTGCCCATCTTTGTCCAAGTTGGACACAAACCCGGGACAACAGGCACGAGTGTGCTCTGCCCCGGGACACACGGACACCCTCCTGTGCTGGCGCTGCCACCCGAGCTACCTGCCACGAAGCAGGGGTCCCCGCGCTCAGGCGGCGAACTGCACCCTGCCGCACCCGTCTCCCCACCTGCTGCCGGGGACTGCGCGTGGGGAGAGTGAGGAGCAGGCCTGCGTACACAGTGTCCACCCTCCTGTGCACACGTCCTTAAGGACGGAAACACTCAGGGAGGATGAGTAACTTGCCTGAGGTCGCGGTCGGCGGGCGAGTGGGGACTCGGACCCTCCCTCGCGGTGGGGCGCTGCCTCCGCCCCCACTTAAGCATGTCCTATGCTCAGCACCCGTTCCTGTTGCCCTGACAGGCCTCGCAGCTGCACAGCTCCCCACCACGGGCACCCACCGCACTGTCTATCCTGGGAGGAGCGCCAAAGTCGCCCCCAGTTCTGGGCTCCCCAGGCCCCACGTGGATGAATATCCCCATGGCTCCTCGCTGGGCCCTCGCGAGACTCAGTTCATGGCCACGTGGGCATGTATTTGAGGCCCATCATGGACCCTCTGCAGCCGTCAGTCAGGACGCAAGCCAGGGAAGATGTTGATTCACCCCTGCAGTGCTCACACCCAGGGGCCCTGAGAGGGCAAACCTTTAGTGCAGGGGTGGAGGTAAAGGTGAGAAGGGCCCCCAGGGGATTCTTGAGTCCTGCTGGATCTGAGCGCACCATCCACTCTCCAGGGCAACTAGAACGAGCCCCACTGCTAGGCTCCAGAGGCTGTCCCCAAAGACACGTCTTCCCATCAAGACGGAGCCCTCCCCTGGGATCCAGGCTGACCCTCCTGCAGCTCTGTCCAACAGAATGGTGTCTGCACATCTGAACCCAGGTCTTCAAGAAGGCAAGAGGCCTCTACTTCCTCCCTCGAGTCCAGGCACTTTGTCATTAGGAGCCGGAGCCACAGGGCGAAGCTACGGGAGGAGAGCGAGTCACTCTCATGCAGTCCCACCTGCGTTCGCGGCAACAGCCAGCACCAACTGCCAGCCAGGAGAGCAAGCCAGCTCGCACACCCAGCCTACCGACGCGGGGAGCGTCACGTGGAGCGGAAGAACCGCCCAGCTGAGCCGGGCCGATCACAGAATCCTGAGAAAGAAGACTCGGTTGCCGTTATAAGCCACTAAATTTGAGGGTGCTATCTTATGTATTAAGTGGCACAGAGACAATATCCAACAGAAATGCACACGTTTGCCAAAAGACATGTACTAGAGCATTCTTTTTTTTTTTTTTAAGATTTTCATTTATTTTATTTGGCAGAGATCACAAGTAGGCAGAGAGGCAGGCAGAGAGAGAGGAGGAAGCAGGCTCCCTGCTGAGCAGAGAGCCCCATGCGGGACTCGATCCCAGGACCCCCGGGATCATGACCTGAGCCGAAGGCAGAGGCTTTAACCCACTGAGTCACCCAGGCGCCGCTAGGGCATTCTTAAGAGCACCACTGATGATGGTCTCAAACCAGAACCACGGTCACATCCCTCCATGACATAAGGAGTGAAGGGCGTGGGCCAGAGCGCGTGACGGGACGTTCCACAGCAGGGTGGATGGATGCCCTGTGGCTCCCTGCAGCAGCCTGTGTGAGTCACGGATGTGCAAGTCAGAGCGGAGTCCCCATGTCACACTCTGTTCAACAAGTCAGGATGCCTGGCTGCACTGAGTGAGGGGGCAGTCGCCTCCCATGCGTCGTAGTTGCTTTGGGCGGCCATGACAGAAACACGACAGCTTGGGGGCCTTACGCAACAGACTGATTTCTCACAGCTCTGGGGGGACAGAAGGCCAAGACCAAGCTCCTGGAGACTCAGTGTCCGGTGAGGACCCACGTCCTGGATGAACAACGGTGCCTTCTGGCCACATCCTCCGGTGGTGGCTCTCCAGGGCCTCTTACGAGGGCACTAATCCCGTCACAAGGCTCCACACTCACGCCCTCATCACCCCTCTTGTAGGCCCACCTGTGATACCATCACATGGGGGCTGAGGATTTCACACCCCAATTCTGGGGGTCACCGACAGACACTGTAGGGGCACGGCCGCAAGGGGACACATGGAGCTTCTGGGGGACGGGGACGACAGACGTCCTCTGCGAGCTGTGCACAGAGAGCACCGCCTCTGAGAAAAGTCGTCAAGCTCACTTGTGGCCTTCTCTGCCTCATGTTCTAGTTCAGTAAAGAGTGTACTTTTTTTTTTTTAAGATTTTATGTATTTGACAAATAGAGATCACACGTAGGCAGAGAGGCAGGTGGGGGGCGGGGAGCAGACTCCCCACTGAGCAGAAAGCCCGATGCGGGGCTCGATCCCAGGACCCTGAGATCATGACCTGAGCCAAAGGCAGAGGCTTAACCCACTGAGCCCCCCAAAGAGCACACTTTTCCAACATAAGTCAGACACTTTCTCGTCACCCACTGCTACGCAGTGAATCACGGCATGTGCAGTAACTATGACTTCTCATGGCCTCCGCGGGTCCGGAGTTGAAGAGGGGCTGGACTGGCCCACTCTGGTGCGGGGTCTCCCATGGGGTCCGGAACACAGGGCCTGGGCCGGGCTCACCTGAAGGCCTCGCCGCGCACGCGCGGGCCTCTTTCCTCCCCGAGCTCACTGCCACGTGGACTTTCTTCAGGGCACTTCGCTCTCGCGGATGAGCTCTCCCACCTGCTTGGCTTTCCTTGCTGCTGACCACCTGCCTCTCCCCACCAGGACACACGCTCCTTATGGCCACGGGGGGCAGCGCCGAGTGCTCAGTAAATATTTGTGGAATGAAGAGGCAGGAGGTGTTGAATGCAGAGCGAACGTGTCCTTCCAAGCAGATCCTGGGTGCTGTCTAGATGCTGAGGACCGCAGTGAGACGGCAAATCACAGGCGGCTGGACACACGCCCACCAGCACCATGAGCGCCCCAGGGCCCTCCCTGTGTTGTGTGGTGCTGCACTGGACGGGCTCCCAGTGTCCACTGCCCTCTTCTCATGTGTCTCCAGGTCTGGAGAGTAAAAGCACTATGTTTCCCAGACTCCCAGCAGCCCACGGGCAGGGGGAGTGAGACCCGGCCAGCGAGCTGCTGCTGGCCAAGGTCTGGAGACAGCAGGGAGGCAGCGCAGGTGCCAGGGCCCGGCGGCTCCACAGCAGCCCCGGGCACGGAGACCGGGGGTCTGTGCAGCAGCGGGCCAGCGTCCAGTCACGCGCCGCAGCGAGTCCAGACGCGAGTGGGCAGTGACTTCCCGATCCCGGCTGGCAGGCATAGCCGTGGACCCAGCTTCGGCAGATCCGGAGCCACCTCCCACCTCCTGCCCAAGGGAAACACGGCGCTGTCTCAGCAGGTCAGGTCGCGTCTTGCGCGAGTCTGTTCCCCAGGCCCCGCTGGAACACACCCCTCCCTCTGATGACTTGGGACGCCCCGAACCCTTGTATTAAGTCCTACTCTGTGGGACACGTTTGCTGGGAGGGCACCATCATGCCACCTGCCAGGGCTGGGATGTCTGAAAGGAGGGTGTGAGCACGTAGTGCCCAGCTGCTTACAGGTGTGGCCACGAGTCCCAAGACAGCCTGAGAAGACCGGAGTCCAGCCCATTACCACCTGGACGCTCCGGCGACGAGCGCACAAAGCTTCTAGACATTTAGTACATCCGGGTGGCTCCCTGCCTCGCTCGCCTTTTTGCCCACATGTTTAGTGTAAGACCCGGCTGGTGGCTCGCATCAGTGATTTTACAGAACAGCGAGCCCTGAATTCTTTTCTTCTGCCGCATGCCACAAAAGTCTGTGTCTTCGTGCGATCTAGTCCCGACACGACCGCTAACATCGCTGTGCCACGCTGGACAAGCCACGTGCCCCTCCTAGTCTTCGTGTTTGTCACTACAGGAAGACAGAAGGAACCAAACCGTATCAAGCTTCCTTCCAGGTTTAAATGCCAAGGATTCCTGTCTATTCTGCTGTGTGTGTTCTCTGAGTGTGTTCGTGTACATGCGTGTGAGTGTGTGTGTGTGTGCACGTGTTAATGCCTCAAGACCAGCGGACGCTGCACGGCTCCCTGTGCCGGTCTCCACCCTGCCATGTTGGTGCCCACGAGCTCCAGAATTGTTACTTTAACTGTTTTTAATATTTTTACTCCGGAAAGAAACAGGGCAGGGAGAGTAAAGACAACACGACGCCCCGCCCCGCCCCCGTCCGATGCCCCCGCACCGTCCGATGCCCAGTTCCCACAGCTTCTCAGCCTGCGCCTGCTGTCCTTCCATCCCTGCCCATTGGCAGGCCTGTGCCCTTGGCCTGCTGTGAGGGAAGGCCCCTCTCTACACCTCTCACTGAGCACCTTTACAGAGCAAGGACGGAGCTGGGTTTCCTGGCAATGCAGTTGTGGGTCAAATTCAGCATTCTGCATCCCAAGTTGTCTTTGAATCTGGGTCACCTCTTCCCAAATCCTGTTTGGAAAAGTGCCCTTATCAAGAACAGATGCTCCAGATGTTTCGCAGACACTGGCACATAATAAGCACGCGCTTTTTCGGAACATCAGGAGTGACTCCGGGGTGGTCTGCAGTCAACTGTTCCCGGAGAACTATGAACCTGATATGAAAATCAGGCAATGTATTTTAACACCTGCCCACACCGGCCCCAAATTCCTGCTGTCTCCTACGGCTCCCGGACGCACCGGCAGAATCCCGCACCTGGTGTCTCTCTGTTCAAGGTCTGGGGCGGCGAGGTGTGCTCAGGCAGGTCCCGGGCCGGCCTCTGGCTCTACCCCTCAGGAACATGTGACCGTGGACCAGTCATGACTTCCCTGGGCTTCCGTGACCTCATTAGCAAAATGGGAATCATACTCTCCAAGTCTCTCTCGTGGGCCTCTTTGGGGACTCGCCAGGTAACGGAACACTCGGCGTGGAGCCCGGCACAGAGGAAGGGCCCACAACACTGCTGTCCCGCCTCCCAAACCGCGCGCAGGGCTCCCTGGGCACCTGGCTCGCTCCAGGTCGGCCGCAGGCTCGCGGGTGAAGCTGACACCAGGGACCCAGACGTGATCCCAAAAGGGGAAACTGTGTTAGTTGCCTGATCCTTCCGGACCTTCTGCCGTTTCCTCACCACTCCAGCAAGCCCGACACAAGAAAGGCATTCAACCTCATCTTCAAAGGAGAAGAAAGCCCAGGAAGAAAACCACGTTTCAGCAGAGGGACTTCGTCTGCGCGAGAACCTGACTCCGAGGCCCCGAAGGACACAGTGGGGCTCTGTTTTGGGGCTCCTCGCCAGAGCAGCCAGCTCGCCGGACAGTAAACACGCTTCTGATGAATGGGCAGCGGGTTCTCCCACCGTGAGGACCAGGCAGTGTGCTTCCAAGAGTGTGTCAGGCTAAACGCATTTGTCATCTCAGATGGGAGACCCTCCCAGCGACGGAACGACCTAACAGTAGCAAGGACGCCAGCCCTGGGCCGGGAGGCCCGGCTTCTGAGTCAGCCCACGGCACGCTCTGGGGCCACTGAGGCTGGCGCGCGGACCATCCAGTGGCCTGCGGATGCCCCGGCTGCCCGCGCCCTCTCTTCCTTCCGCCTGGCGGAGTCCCTGGGTCATACAGACTGTGGAGCCTTGGGCCCCCGATGCGCGCTGGCTGAAAACAATAAACCACGTGTGTACTTCCATTAACCAACCGACAAAAAGTCACATCTCGCAACCACCTAACAGGAGCTCCCTGCGGTTGTATCTGCTGAATGTCTCCTCAGACCCCCAGCGAGTCCTCAGATGGGATCTCATCTCCCACCTGGGATCCAATGCCCCGAAGCAGCAGGATGTGCTCATGAAGCTGATGGGGTTGGTGATGCAAGAGAGAGACAAACAGTCGAAGCAAGCAGGGTCACACCATCAAAAGTCAGAGGCAGAAGGCCTGGCCTTTGGCATGCGAACACAGAACGCTCATTTCCTGGAAGAAGTGGAGGCTTGGGGACAGGACGTGTCTGCCAGCACCGGCACCAGCACCAGCACCAGCACCAGCCAGAGCTTCCCTCACAATGCAAACGCCTCCAGAGACGGCCTCGTGCCCGGAGACAAAGAAAGGCTGTGGGTACCCCCCCTTGCCAGGACCTCTGTTCAGAGGGACTCCAGGACTCCCTGTTGTCTCTAGACAGTGCGGAAGAAGGGGACGTGGGTGAACTGAGAGGACAGCCCCGCAGGGCAGTGGGGAGGTTACCCTAAGAAGGCACTGCCAGGGATCAGGAGTGTGTGTGTGTGTGTGTGTGTGTGTGTGTGTGTGTGTGTGTGTACGCGCACGCGTGTTCATGTGAAAAAGGAATGTCCCTGGGGAAGGATGGAGACCGGTGTCCCACCCAGCCCAGAAGCCAGAGAAGTCGGGCCTTGATAAGTAGGGGTGGCGGCCACAGCCTCTTTCCTCTAGGACACACGGGCCCTGCCCTGAGAGGGGCTATTAGCCCTGTGATTAGTTTACTCCTTCCCTCGGGGGCCTTGGGCAAACGTTTAGACTGGGGCCTCCCTCTTCTCATTTGTCCAAATATTTGCAGCTTGTGGGTCATGTGGTCACTCTCTGAAAGGCTAAATTTGGGGTGGTTCTGGCTCCAACCATCTCCATCCCCTCAACACTGCCAGGGCCAAGCTGAGGGTCCCCAGCGAGTCTGGAAGCTCCTGGTGACATCCAGGTTGCTGGGAAAGAGAGGCAGGGAGTGAGAGGCGTGAGCAACTCCTCTTAGGGGAGCTCTGCACTGGGGGCCCTGCCGCTGCTTCTCAGCTCCCCTGGCCACTCTGGGGCAGTGTTCAGAGATGAGGACCCTGGGGCCTGAGCAAGGGAAATGGGACCCAAGCCAGTGGCGCAGCGGGTGATGGTCTGAGCCCCACCAACTGGGTCCGCCTCCGTCCTCCTCTTCACGGGGCCTTCCTCCGTCGTCAGGTCAGCAGCCCAGGCAGTCGCGTTTCATCAGCATCCTCGTGAGGTTTCCCTTGGCCGTCATTTACTGAACTCTTCCCCTGGTCAGCAGCGGGGCTACAGCCTTCGCATTCACATCCGATTTAATTCTCCTGAGTCTCCCAGAAGGGGGTCTGACTTCTCCCATTTTACAGATGAGGCTACTGAGGGGTGGGGGCGTCAGGTAACACACCCAAGGCTCCTGGCAGAGGCAGAACCACGCTGAAAGCCGACGTGCTCAATCTACCACCTTCCAGACCACTCCCCAGCAGACAGCTGCCATGCAACCTCCCTACGAAGCTGCCATGGGCTTCCAAGAGGCAAACGGGCCACGGGGCTGGCGGGACTCGGAAGGTGGGAGCTGAGACCAGACTCTGTGGGTGTTCAGCGCCCCTCTTCTCCGAGAAGCAGTATTCCTCCCCAGGGGTGCCCTCAGGGCCTCGGGAAGCAGCGCGGAGGCCGCCAGGCCTGGGGTGGGGGCCTAGGCAAAGCCGGAAAGGGCTTGGAAGCACGGCTCGTCCTGCCTGGGGTCGCCTGGAAGCCTGAGCCTGTACTTACTTCTCCCTGCTAAATAACAGTTCTGGTTTCTGCTAAAAGGATTCATTCCCAGAGCACAATAATTTTCATCTCCTCCTTGCTACAACCCATAGTTTATGGCTAAATATACGCCATAATGAGCCACTGGCCTGATAGCGTCGTTAAGGAGATATTTGACCTCGGGTTTAATTGCAGGATGGAATACATGGTTGGGCCCGCCGGCTCGCAGGCGAGTTCAGGGCTCCGCATCTGGCATCCGCTAGCCCCAGAGGAAAGCCCTGGAGAAAGTGATGCAGGCAGGGAAAGCGGCTCTGGAGGCTCCCGGCCCGCTGGGTAGGGTGAGAGCTCAGAAGCCCCGGCGGGCGGGGGTGCCTCCTTGGCTGCCCCTGGAGCCGACTGCTTGAGCGAACCAGGGCAAACGCTTATCCCTGAGAGCAGCCTGCAGCCCAGTCCCCTCTTTAAGCCTGATCCTCTGCTTTCCAAAGCCCCCCAGAAGATGGCGGCCCCCATCCCCACCGGCGGAATGCGAGACCAGCGGGCCTTGCCACCAAGCTCAGCAGACTAAACCCCAGTTTGAAGTGTCCCCAACATAAACTTCCAGCTTGCATGGGGGCTGGTGACCGGGTGGGGGGAGCTGGGGATGAGGCCACCCGGGCACCTGCAGAAAGCTCCTGCCACACTGAGAGCGTGCTGGGGCCACAAGGAGGGACTCGGAGCAGCAGCTGCGTCAGGTCTCCCACCTCTGGGCCCATGACCCCAGCACTTCTGCGAGAAAAAATGTGGCCTGGCTGGAGCCTGTGACCCCCATCCTGGGCCTGGAGGACAGGGGTGGAGCGAGGCCTGCAGAAGCATGGCCCTCACCCTGGTCTCTCCTCTCGGAGTTTTCCCTCGGCTGCACAATGTCAAGGCTACAGAACCCGTCAAGAGAATGTCAGCTGAGCGCATGGGCTTGACAAATGGCAACTCTTCAAAAGAACAGGGTACCTGCAAGTGAGGTTCAGTTGGCTCGATCTGGTGGCCTTACCTGGGAGGGAGTGTGTCAGGGATTTGAACAACCAGTGAGAGCTGTGCGCTGCTACCCCCAATGCACCCACACTTTCGCGCCCCCCACCTCCAAGACCCCTTGATCCAGTGAAACGCACACCTTGAAGGGCTCCATTACCCAAGTGTCTGGAAGCAGACGCAGATCTCACCTCCCAGCCCCCGTTTCCAGGGGTCGACATGGGGCCCTGAGGTGGCCCCTTAAACAGACATCCCCCCACCGCAAGTCAGTCGCCCTTGGTGCACTCCCTGAAACTAGGAAGTAGAACGAACCGCCTGGAAGCAGCTCTCCTGCCGCTGGGAGTGCTCACTTGCAGAAGCTCGGCCCTGGGCAATTACCCCTCATTTTCCCTTTTCCTTCAGAGACTTTTGTTTCCCCGGACTTCTGCGCCGCTTGGGCACTGGGTGGGTTACCCAGTCTGGGCGAGCGCGGCCTTCGAAGCGAGCTTCACCCCGGGGCACGCGCGCTGCGAGACCCAGCTCGGAAGATGGAAGCGCCAGGCTAGGGTGCTGCCCCGGCGGCCCCTCCACCTGCGGCGGCGCGCGCTGTGTGCCTCGAAGCCCAATCCTGAGCTGTGCCGACGGAGAGGGCGGGCAGCGGCGGACTCACAAGCACAGTGTGGGGAAAAGCCAAGGAGATGTGTGGGGAAAACCAAAATCTCCCCCGCTCAGTGTCCACCAGGAAAGGATCAGATGAGGCCTGAAATTTCCCACTGTTTCACTCTACCAATGGAGACACCGCCGGGTAGCGTTTGGAAGACCCGGGTGCATTTCCACGAAGAAAATGGGGCATGGTGTCTGCCTCAGCCCCGCTGCCCTGGGCTGGCAACACCCACCTGCCTGGCCACAGCCACAGCCAGTGGCCCGGACTGCCTGGCCAGCCTCCCCTCGAGGTCAGATGGCCCGGACCTGCCCCGCCAGTGCTTTCTCCTGCTCTTCCCCTCTCGGTCCTCACTAAGCTAAGAAAAGGAGGCACCGACGTTTTCCCCATCTGCAGAGGAGCCGCAGGCTGTGGGTGCCGGGGAAAACAGTTCCCTTGGGACGGGGAACCTGGAGGTCCGCCGCAAGGCACGACTCTCTCTGCCCACAAGAACATCCTGGGCCAGGAAGCAAACTGAAGAAGTCTGGGCTGGTTATATTATTTTTAAAATAAAGAAGAGGCAAGGGAAAGCCAGGCACTGAAGAGAGAAGGGAGACTGAATTTACCCCCACCGCAGCGTCCCAAAAGACTTATCTGTGCGTCCTTCAAAAAAGGCACCGAAGGACACAAATTAGGGTTTTCCTTAACCCCAAAACCTGATTGTACTGCTGCGGGTTTTGGGGGGCGTGATTGCGAACGGAGAGTTCCAGAGTACGGGCAGCGGGGGAGGAGGCAAGACAATCTCACCCCTGGGGGCGTTGGGCAGCGGGTAGGAAGGGGGCAGTGCGCGCCCTTTCATTGGGCCTGGGACTCCAGCACCGCAAACACCCCGCGGCAGCAGCGCGATCGGCGGGCTGTTTGTAATTCCATCCTTTTTTCATTAACATAAACACCACTTGAACAAAAATATACACGGCCACCTACTTCGCCAGGAGAGGCGGCCCAGCACCCACCGGCCGGCGCTCGCCCACCCGCAGGGTCCCCGCCCTAGCGGCGCGCCCGGGGCACCCGGGTCCACGAAGTCTACGTCGTCGTGCCGGCCGGCCCCGGCTGCCTTTGGAGGCTTTGAAGCCTCAGGCCTCCAGGCTCTCCAGCTGCCCCCCAGCTCAGCTCGTCACCCGGCGGGCCGCTGCCGGTGCCCCGCGGAGGTGCTGAGTTGTCAACCTAAATTCCTAGTTAAGCCTCTTGTTGATAAAGCCTCGGGGCAAATTGGTTCCTCTTTACCTGCCCGCCCCCGGCCTCCGCCCTCCCCCGCGCAGCCCTAATCGCGGCAGAAGCCGGTCGCCGGTGGCCCCGGCAGCAAGCTAATGGAGTTGGAAGCAGCGCCGTCACCACTCAGCTAGACACCAGGCGAGGTGGAGGACGGAGCTGGGGAGCGGGGGGACCGGCCACCTGGGACCTCCGTCCTGGGTTGAAGGCCCACCTTGCTGGGGTGGGCTTCTGGTGGAGGAAACACAACAACAGGGGTAGGGTCCCCGCCACCCACTTCAGTGGTCCCGGCGACCACCTGGTAGTTATCATCGGTGCTTCGGTGTCCCGTTCGCACAGTCCGATCCCGGGTTAGCGACCTCCCGAACACACGCGTGAGCATGTGCGTGCGGGAATCTCCCCGACCAGAGCCCACCAGAGTCCGTCTGAGTCCTGGGTCTGCATCGCCCTCTTCCCCTCTCCCAACAACCCCCCCGCCACTAGTTAGACCCCGCTCCCGCTCGAATCAAAAATCAGGAGGGTTTTGGAGACCACAATCAGCCCGGCTCACCGAGGGCTCAGCTCCAGCTACAGGGGCAGAGGCAGGTGGAGCACAGAACCGGTTCTCGGGGAGTTCTACCTCCAAACGAGGTAGCCAGAATGGTGCACTTAGTAGACCTTGAACGTGCTTTTTCTCCTTCGGTTACTGCATAATCTTTGGCGTCCTGCTGTTCTCCATCACCCTACAGACACGTTCCAGGTCATCTTGCAATTTAAGCGCGGTTCCCAGTTTTGCACAGGGGGAAAAAAAAGCCCCGTTCGAGACATCCTATTGCACGGACCTTAGCTCCAATCTGGGCGTCCCCCTCTAGCGGCAACCTATGCTGTGTCCAGAGTCCGGCGCAGAGACCCTTCCCTCAGCCCCTCTCCCTTCGTATGCTCGGGCCGCCGCAGGATCCGGGACCGGGCAGTCCCGCCACGGGCGGCCAAAGCGGGGTACCGGGCTCTGAGGCGCGCAGAACTGGTTTCCAGAAGGTGCCGATCCACGACTGCGAGTCCCCGGCGCTCCCCAGAGACCCCCAGCCTCTCCCCTCACTCGCGCCGGCGGGAAAAGGCGGAATCGGGCCAAGTGAGTGCGAAAGAGGTGCTCACCGCCCCCACCCGCCCCCAACCCGACCCTTCCCGGGCTGGAGAGTTTTCAGTTTGCCACTCCAGCGTCCCCCACCAGCATCCAGGCGCGCACCCCCTCCCCCAGGATGGTCGAGGTAAAATAAACACCGTGTTCACGCAAGCAGAACCCATCATTTGCCCAAACCAAGGTTAAAATAATTGCTTCGTCGCAGAACGAGAGCAGTAGTAACCAGCCCATCGGGGCTGCCCAGGACCCTCCCGCCGCCAGGGCCTCAGTGGACGCGCAGCGGCCTCTCAGCCCGGCCAGCCCGGACTCGGAGCAGGGGCACACCCGGGGCCCCGCGGGGGCCTGGGTAGGTCGAGAGAACCCCGAGCACGGTGGCTGCTGTGAGCGGGTCGTACCGCCTCGGCCGAACGCCAGCCCTCGGCAATTCTTTTCTGGGAGGCGACGTAAAGAATGCTGGAGTCAGACTCGCCAAACCAGAGTGAGTCTGGGCAGCTTCAGAGGAGAGAGACAGAGAGGCAGGGACAGAGGCAGAGAGGTTAGGGGCAAGTAGGCAGTGGGGAAGGGCAGCTACCCTGAAGCAAAGTCCTCAGAAAACGCTACTTTGCCAAGATGTGGAGGAAAACGTGGGGCAGTGGCCGGAGGGGGCTGGGTGTAGGAAATCTATAAGTGGTCTCTAAAAAAGTGCGTTTTGATTCCTAATGGAGTTACTTTTCATGACGAATGAATGGGTCTTAGCCCAACACAGGGGGTGGCAGGGAGTGACCCGGGGGCAGCAGCGCCTGTAGCGGCCACGTGGACCTAACATATTCTCGAACGTTCACAAAGAAAAGGCAGGTGGGAGGAGGGAGATGAAAGCATTGACTTTGGCCCTGGGAATATAACAAAATGTTTAAAATATTCTCAGGTTGATGCTTTTAGAAACAGCAGGTCTTACACGTCTTCCGTGTTAGGGATAGAATTTTCGTAGGTAACTCCTAAATTATTAAGAAAAAAGGACCCGGGATAAGGATTAATTGGTGGCGGGGCAGCGACCGGAGACGCACGGTGAAAGCCTGCTGCCCGGGGCAAAGACTGGCCCGGAGACAGGACCCTTGTGGGGCGGAGTTGCTCAAAGATGGGGTGTATCGCAAACATTGAGAAAGTACGTTTCAGAATAAAAGGACTAGAAAGTTTGAGTGACTACTTTGTTTTTTTCCTCTGTTGGATTTTTAATTCTGCCGCTTGGGAACAAGTCGAGCGTTGAGAGGCAAGAGGAGTATGCACAGGGGCCCAGCCTGCTTTAGATGAAGGAGCTCGGCCTGTGTTAGGCTTGGGGAGCAGCGGCTTGGGGGGAGCGGAAGAGCTAGTCTTCCAGAGAGAGAGCTGGTGCCTGGGCGGCTCAGGACTCCACTCCCAGGAATCCCCAAGGAGGTCCTGGGGATCAGGGACCCCTTGGCCTCCAAAGAGCTGAGCTGGGGCTGCTCCAATGCCTGCCTTGCTCCAAGTCCTCTGCCCCAGTGTTGAGCCTCGGCACCCCGGGACGGGGCAGTCTAGCAGCTAAGGGAGCGCCCAGCCCAGCAACAGGGGCGGAGGGCGCAAACCAGACACCCAGTGCCGGGAAGTGGAATGGGGCTGGCGGGGGAGGGGGGCATTGTCTCTGCGGGAAGCCTTGGATTTTCCCCCCCTTGCCTGGGGGCGGGGGCAGTTGGATCCGGGCGGTGGAAAGGGGGCAGAGACGGTCTCCCCTCTTCCTCCAGATTAGCCAACGGAGCCCAGAATTGGGACCTTATTGCCCTCACAGGAGGGAAGGAGGCATCTTTTAATGGATCCCACATTGACTGAGCTCTCGCTGCCTGGGCCGTGCCTTGCTTTCCCGTCTGTGGAATGGGCTCCGTGCCACCAGCAACTTACGTGGCACGTAGCGTGGTGCTGGGACCCGGAAGCGCTCGGGGCTTCCCTAGCCACAGGGCTTGTTCAGTGTCCCCTGAGGAGACGCCTTCACTTTCAGCACCGTGCAAATGTGAAAGGGGGTCCAGAGAATTTAAGAAGCTTCCCAGAGGGCACACAGCTGGCCTGGCAGGGAGGCAGGACTCTAACCCAGGTCTTCGCCAGCCAGGCAACGTGCCCCAGGCAGCAGAGGGTGACCAGGGACTAGGTATGGCCAGTGGGGGGGGGGGGGGGGCATATCTGAGACCTCATCATTGTTCTGTAAAAGAAAGTCCAATTCGGGGCCAGAGGCAGGTGCCCTCCAACCCAGGCCTCTTCTCCCTGAGGCCGGTGCCACAATTCCAAGCCATTTTCACAACTGTCCTGCCCAGGGTCGCCCACTTCACCGATGACGAAATGGAGCCCACAGAAGAAGGGACCTGTCCCAAGTCACACGGGCTGATTCTCCAGTTTGTGTTCACTCCACCAAAGCTCTGGTCCTGTCAAACCAAGTCCCTAGACAGGGGCTACACAGGCGTTTGGAACCTCCAGGAGAAAGGGACAAGGCGTCTTAACCCCCTAGATGCGCAGACGCGACGGCTGAGGGAGCACCCCCAGTAACAGCAACCCCAGTTAACAGTTACTCGCGGGTCGAATCTTCTCAGGACCCAGAAGGAGCTACCGTCAACTGTTCCCGTTCTGCAGATGAGGAGACCGAGGCACAGAGAGGCAGGGCCACCAGCCCCAGCCACCCAGCGCCGGAGCCAAGGCTCAGTCAGGAGGAACTTGCACTCCCCAAAGCTCTCTCTGCTCCGGTTCCCATTCAGGACGCCCACTCACCTCACCACCCTCCCAGACCCAGCCTGGGGCACTTCCAGCATCTCTCAGCTGGTCCTCAGGCCAGCTGTGTGCATGGGTACAGACCTCATCCCCATTTCAAAATGAAGAAACTGAGGCACCCGGAGATGAAACCATTCGCGGAGGCTCTCGGTTCTGTTCTGCCCCTGGCCTCCTTGGAAGGCTTTACTCACAAACAGTCCCAGGGACACCAGAAGGGCCCCCCAATACCCTCCCCACTCTCCTGGGAAATCCCCATTCTAGGGCTAAAGGGAATGAGGTCCGTGACCTGCTCCCAGGAATGCTGTGTCAGAGCAGCCGCTGACGGTACCAGGAGTCCCAGAGAGAAATGTGCCCCATGTGTGCTGAGAACGTGCCTCCAAGTCCTCTCTCCCTCGCTCCCTCCCTGTCTCTGTCTCTCTCCCTCTCTCCGTCTTCTTCTTCTTCTCTCTCTGTCTCTTAATCTCTCTTGTCCCCCTCCCTCCCCTCCCCCCTCCCTCCCTCTCTCCTTCTTACAAACATTCCCCACTCCAGTCCGGAGCTCCCTGCCTGCCTGACCCCCGCTGGTGTTCTAGATTCCCTCCTTCCCAAGCTGAACCCGCCATTTCTCTAGTTCAGCCTTGGCTTTGCTCGTGCCGGTTCCTGTCTCTCTTCCCGGTGTGGGAACCGATTTTCCCACCATCGGAATATGCTCTCCGTGTCTCTGCCCCTAGGTGTTTCTGGGTTCTAATGACCAAATACCCCCAGTCCCTCTCTGAGAAGAGGCGGGGGTCCATGTCTTCCAGGCATTCGCGCCTTTCTGCTCTCGTGCGCAGGCCCAGCGGCCGGGCAGCACAGGCGGTTCGGACTTTCCAGGAGCTGTGCCCCTCCCCCGTGTCATGCACACACAAGAGCGGCCCCTCCGGTCCCTCCTGCAGGAAACAGGCCCAGCAGAGCTATGCAAGTCCTCCGTGTCCACACACAGATCTTTCCAGGGTCCTTGCAGCAGGGAGGTACACCCCGGCTGGGACGAAAGGACCCAGCCAGACCACGGGGGAGGCGTGGGAAGAGCGTGTCCCCGCCATTTTCTCAGCAAACCCGGCCGGTGGGCCGAGCCCCCAGGCAGGTAAAGCCCCTCCCTCCGACCATCCCTCCCTTCCCCAGCGGTGCCACAGCTGGGCAGATTTTGTTTTCTCCCCCCAAATAACACTCATTTTCATCATTTTTACCGCCCCCTGAATGGAAATAGAGCACCACCGGCTATAAATGGAGACCAATGGGCACATTTCGACCGCACACACGGGCAGCTTTCCGGGAGCAAACTGCTGCTTTTGATTAAGGAACAAATCTGAGCGTCTTCCCTTCATCTCCCCACCTTGCCTGGCCCCCAGTTCCCTGACCTCACACTGTTCCAACGCCCTCTTCCCCACAGTCTGTGTGTGTGTGTCTGTGTGTGTGTGTGTGTTCTACTCTCCCTCAACTCTGAGAAACACAAAATACCTGGCCCTTGAAATTTAATTCATACTTTCCTTTTGGTTTGTTTCTTTTTGGAACGTCGCACAGAATGCATTCGCACCCCCCCAACCCCGCACTGCCCCTCCCATCTCAGGATTTAATTCTACTGGGAGCCCCACCCCCTGAGTGTGCCTGGGGCAAAGCCCCTTCCTCCCGCTGCACCTTCTGGGTATCAGTTTTCTCTCCTTCCCTGTGGATGCTTTGCTGGAAAACTAAATCTGGGAGACACCCCACTCCCCCACGCGCACACACACGCGCGCGCCCGTCGGAGAAGGAACCCCTTTGCGCCAACTTTCTGAGCACGGCTGTCCAAGCAGAGAGCTTTAAAATATACTGGGATGCCTCTGTGGGAAGGAGAGTGGCGGGCGGCCCAGGCATCCGGAATGGGAGCACCAGGACGTTCAGTGTCCCGGGAACAGTCTCTGTGTCTTAGAGCAACAGGCCCTGCTAATGCCAGAAAACTCCCGAAAATCTCGCAGGGCAGAGAGCTGTAAATTCCTAGGCTGCCGTGCTGTCAAATATTTCCCTGGAGAACGTCATGGAAAATGTGTACTTTTGGGTAAAGTGCCCGCACAGAGGGGCGAGCTCAGGGCTACAAGAGCCCAGGCACAGACTTTTTTTCTGTGACCAGAACGTGTAAGTGTCTCTAACGTGCAGCTGAGCGGGGACGACTATCTGTCAGGGCCGGGAGTGTGGCTGACTCGCCCCACAGCTGCTCCTCCCGACGCGGCCCTGGTGGTCCCCAGAGGTGAGGTCTCCGAGCCCCATCTGGGCAGAGGGCACTACCACTCTCTCCTCCGCACCTTAGGGTCCCTCGTGAAGAGCCTGGAGGCGGGGGCCAGAATATGGCTTGTTGCTGACAAGAGGGCAGAACAGGGCCGTGGGGTTTAGAGTTTGGTTGAGTGGCCTGAGTACAGGTGAGGACCGCGCCCCCGAGAATGAGGCGGGTGCTGCGGATCAGCTTTCCCCAGGGCCGCAGCGCACCCAGGCACCGGGGCTCTCCGCAATCAGGGCCCCTCCCAGTGCTCATTCCACAAGGTCCAGAGCTCACAGCCTTTTGGGACCGACCGACACGGGAGCACATCACCCCCACGTCTCTAGTTCACTCGGAGAACCACCCACCCCTGCCAGCGGCACAGAGTGCAGAAAAGTCACTTCACTGCCAGAAAAGTAAAGTAGGAGAGTCACTCCCCTCCTGAGACAGGGCCTGAGATGAAGCCAGGGACGCCTTCCAGAGTCGTGGTTTTGTGTGTTAGTGACCGGCCAGGGCACACAGGCCCAGGTATTAGTGGCGTGATCCCTGCAGGATCACTCCGTGTGTTAGAGCCCACTCGAGCCCCCCCCCACATCTGTCCGCTCTGTTATTCGCGCTCCGAGTGACCACCCTGGCTGCCGAGTCTCCTCGCGTCACGCTGCACCCAGGACGCCTCTGGTGCACCAGCGCCTCTCCCACGGTGACCTGTGTGCACACGCACCAACGCGTGCGCGTTGTGTACTCGTGTGAGTGGCCCATGAGAACACACGCACCCCTTACGACAGTCGACGGAATTCTAAATCACGTGGTCCGAAGAGCCTCTACAGTCCCGCGTCCGGAGCCCGCAGCCCGCCGCGTGTGTGCTGTGCTGCGCACGGTCGGTAACTGTCCGCACGTGGAACTCCGCAGCGCGCACTCGCATATTCCACACACACACACCCAGTTCTACTGACTGACTCTGACGGTGGTTGCACGGGACGCTGCTGCACCACAGTCCCGTCCGCGGAGCCTCAGCGCGCACACGAGTTAGACGTGCGTTCCTCTCGCTCTTCTGTGCACGCAGACCTTGTGATGCACACCTGCCCGACACGGTAGTGCCCGCAGGACACGCCGGCATGGACCTCATCTTACCGTACTCTGGGCCTATTTATTGCAGGTTTCTCTGTCTGTCTCTCATTTTTCTTTAAAGTAAACTTCCCAGCGTGGGCCTCAAACTCATGACCCTGTAATCAGGAGTCACACGCTTTACTGGCTGAGGCAGCCAGGCGCCCCATGTCCTGCGCGGTCTGCCTGCCGCCGGCAGAGAAACATCCCACGCATTTTGTGCACAAATCACTCTATTAGCCAGGGAAGGGGGGGGGATGCTCTGTCTCCTGACCCTGACATTTCTCCCCACAGTCCCGTCCCCGGGGTCACATTTTTCACCCACAGGTACCCCACCACTGTCCCCAACTCCGGGCCTCCCTACTGACTCTGCCAGGCCAGGTGGTTTCCCTAACTGCCCAGTGCCCACCTCAGGTCTGGGTCCCGCCTGCCCTACCTTCTGTTGCCTTTGGACACGGCCTGGAAGGGGTTGGAGGGAGCAGGGACAAGGGAGGCTCAGGCCCCTCGCTAATGCAGAGCAGGGATAGTGGGGGACAGGGCGGCTGCCCTCTCGGTGGGTGGTCGGCTGCTGCCTGCGCCCCCGCCCCCGCCCCCTCCCACTGGGCCGGCCGGCACAATCCGAGCTGGATCTGGTTCCCTGCTCGGGTTACCGCGCACTCTCCGCCAGGGCGGCTTCACTTAAGCAATTAGCCAGTAAAAATACCTTGGGCTTGGGGAGTGGGAGACATGGCAGGCTTGTCTGTTTTTACACCCCCCACCCCAATTTAGGATTCCTGGGGCCAAAGCTGGGGCGTAGATTTGATTTGGGATGGGAAGGGTGTCTTTATGGATCTTTAAGCTGGAGCAAAAGCTGCCCACATCCCTGTATTTTCTCTGCTGTCCCATGGGCTGGGCCCCTGGGACTTTGTTCATTTCCGTCTCTATGATAGTCTAAGTCTTTCTCCGTACAGGCTCAACGGTTACGACAGCCCTGAGAATAGGTGCTGTCATTTGTCCCCTTCTTAGATGAAAAACCTACAGTACACAGCATAATTACAGCTAATGATACTGTTAACATATGCTTGAATGTTGCAAGAAAGGAAATCTTAAATGCTCTCACACACAGAAGAAACAGTAACTACATGACGGGATAGAGATAGCTTAAGGGAATGAGGAGGGCGTGGCGGTGATAATTTTGGTGATAATTTTGCAACACATAAATGTATTCAATCGGCACACTGCATCAGCACACTTAAATTTACATGATGTCATATGTCCATTTTATCTCAATAAAGCTGTTTAAAAAAAACAGCCCACAACCACCTCCCCTTACCAATAAACAAGGCACAAAGAGCTTATGCAACATCGGTACACGGTGAATGCTGCATTCGAATCCGGATGTTCCCAGTGTTCGGGCAGAGGGTCTCTGGCTTTTCCACTGCAGACCCTTACTGGCCCTGTGGCTTAACTCCTGGTTCCTGGGGCAGCTCGGAATTTGCATCCTGGCTCTGCAGGATGACCCAGGGCATGGGATAACCAGAGCTGGGGACACATTTGTAAAGGGAGGGATAATAGTGACCTCTTGGCGGCTTCTGTGAAGAGTAAACAAATATCCTTGGGGGCACTGAACCTTGGTCCTGGGTTCATGGATGGGAGGTAGTGGGTTCATGGACAGGCTCCAGGTCTTTGTTGAGACCTTGAAAAACCATTCTATGAATGTCGCAGGTATGCGCCTTGCCTTCTGGGGTTGGGAGGGTAGAGGGGATCTGGTTTTCAGTGGTCTGTCAAAGGGATTCACAGCCCATGGAAAGGTTAAGAACATCCAAGGGGTGTTGATAAGGCTGTGATCAGCACCTGGCGGCCAGTGGTCCGGTGTGCAAAGTCCTGTTCCTGACACTGCGTCTGCGACAGCTGCTACGATTTCCTCGCCTGCTCCCCAAAGGACCTCTCTGCGCCTGTGTGCCTGGGAAGCCAGGAGCTGGCAGGGGGGCCCCAAAAGCTTTTCTAAACTCACTCTATCTCCACTCCACCTGCACTGAAGCTTCTGGGGGAGGGTCTCCTCTTGGGGGTAGAGACAAAAGATGGAGAGGTCTTCCCTTGGAAGCATTGGCTGACCCGGCTAGGTCCCTGGTGGGCCTCAGTTTCCCCACTTCAAAATGCAAGATCAAGTGAGACTTCTCCGGCCAACTTAAGAGCTGAGAGCCTCCTCTCTGGGCACACAGAAAAGCCCTCCTTGCTATGGATGTGGTTTTTCCTAGAATTGGAGGGGGGGGTCCCCTACAAATTACAGAGCTGGGAGCTCATTTCCCCTCCCCTCCTTCTCACATTCCCACGTTTACCTCCCTCCTGGGTGGAGAGCCATCTGCTGCGTTGCTGAGGATCCCAGCCACTCAGCCCCTGTCCTTGGACAAGGTAACTGCTGCCCCTTCCCTGCAAAGTCAGGTTTGCTGTTAGAGCCCGAGGGGCAAGTGGAGGTCAGATGGGGCCCCAAGTCCACACTTCCTCCCTAGGAAGGCAGGAGCTCCCCCATCCCAAAACACACAGGAGCCCCCAGGGGAGCCAGTGAAAGACCCCCATGTGCTGGAGGGAGGAAATGATCTGGGGTTTAGCCAAAGATGGCATCTGCGGCCCCTCCCAACTGGAGAGGACCCAGGAGGGAAGAGGCTACTGGGAAAAATCTCCCCCAATTTCGAGTCCTGTAGAGCCCCCTCACTTTGAAAGCGACCTATCAGAGAAACGGAGGCATTACTCCCGATTTCTGAGAGCCTGAGAGCCGCAGGTTACCGCTGCACCCTTAGCAGGCTGGGGAATGGGGCGGCCTCTCCCTCAGGCCTCCCTCCTAAACGCTGGATGAGCTCCCAGCAGCTGGCGGTAGCGACCCCTTCTCGGGAACGTCCCTCCCAGCACCGCCAGGGCCTCCTAGCCTGCAGCTGCCGTTTAGACAAAAAAAAAAAAAGAAAAAAAAAAAAAGAAAGATGGAAAGAGAATGTAAGAACGCGAGCGAGCGTGGACATGTGTACCCGCGAACGGAGCGGCTGTGCGGGCGAAGGCGCAGTGCAGGAGTGTGTGCACTAGACGGAAAGCCTGTCCTCTGCGGCGCGCAGGCCTGTGCTTTCGAGCGAGGGTTGGGGCGCCCAAGCTGTGTGAGGGGTATTCACTGAGGTGCACTGGCGGCTGCGCGCGGGCTCAGGGGCCCTGGGGTCCGGGGATGCCGGCTGGGCCATGTGAAACGGGGGTGGATCCGCGGGCACGCGTCCTCCTGCGCGAAGATGCAGCCACACACAAACTTGGTCACGTCCCACACACCCTTCCCCGAGGCCGGGGAGCCCGGCGGAAGCGGAGCGCGGAGAAGTAGACTCAATCGGCTTCCACGAGCGCCGCTCGGCCTGGAAAGCTAGCGACCACTGGGCACGTTTCGCCTTGAGACCCCCAGCTCCTCGCACAGACGTGCCAGGCGCCCCGAAGGCGACGAGGCGTCTACCGCCGAGGCTGAAGGCGTCTGAGCAAGGAGGGGGGACAGCGGGCGACAAGGAAGCCAGAGAAACCCGAGAGGACAGTGGGCTTTGAAAAGCGCCGCGGGGCAGGCGCACTCCGAGCCTCCCGGCACTCCCGGCATCTGTGTTTCGTCCAGGCTCCTGCCGGGGCAAGGCATCTAGGCTCCTCGCGACGACCCTTGAAAACTGCCCTCTCCTCCCTCCGCCCGACCCAAGGCCAGGGCCAGAGAGGCTGGGTTCGGTGTCCTGCAGTCAGCGCGCGAACAGCACTCACCTGGGTCCCCGGTTGCCGTGTTGCGCCCAGCTCCTGCGCGGTTCCGCGCTCGGCGCCACTGTCCCCCCACCCAGCCCCAGCCCGCACCCCAGCACCGCCAGGGCAGGCGCGCGTGCGAGCCCCCTGCTGCGGACGGCCCGACGCGAGAGGGCCGCCCCGGCCTGTGCTCCCCGCCCGCGCAGACTGCTTTCCGGAACCTGGCCTGGCGCGCAGTGTCAGAGGCCCCGCGGCGGCGGCAGGCCGAACCCACAGGGGCATTAGGCCAACTCCCCCCCGCGCACGCGGAATTCTCTATTATTATTATTATTAAAGAATCCCCAGAACGTGTTTACGTTGAGCCGTATAAACTTCCTGCCAGGGCCTTTACCATCTATGAGAAATCGGAACCTGTTCTTGGAAAGTGGGGACACCGGAGCCGCGGGGCCAAATGGGCGGATTTTCATTGTGTGCCTGTGTTGGGGGCGGGGGGGGGGGGGCCGGGTACAATGTGGTTCAGATCCGAATGTGGCTCGTGTCCACGCGAATGAGAATAGGTGAGAATGTAAGCTCCTGTGGTCTTATTCTGTGCGGGTGAGTGAGCGCATTACTTGGGGCGCACGTGCCTGAGCGAGGTGTGTGCGTGAGTGGGAAGGCACGCATGAGCGTGAGTTTTCACTTCTGACTCTTCGTAATCTGCCGGATTTGCACGTGCACCAGTGCGTGCGTGTGTGTGCATGAATGAGCAAATGAGCGGGCTGCTTGTTCCGGGAAGCCCGTATGGTTCGGCCCCCACAGGGCCGGCGGTTCTCACTTGCTCCCGCCCGGCCGGCGGAGCCCGAGACAAAGCGGCAGCGACCCGCCCTGAGCTTTCGTTTTCCGCCCGTGCTCGGCTCCCGCGGCTGCCCGCCTGCTCGCGCGCTTCTGGGCGAGTCCAAAAAGTCCCAGGCGCAGCGCAGTCCTTCCCGGGGCGGGGAGAGCGGGTAGGCGGTCCCTCCCGGGAACCTACGCCCGCTGGCCGCGGGGACCCGTGGCCAAGCCGGCTGTGCCCGCAGTGGCCACGGCCCGGTAGCCGCTGCCGCCGCTGCAGTTGCGATCTGCCACCCGGCTGTGCGCGCCCGGAGAGGCCCGGGGTGTCCGCGCCTCCGAGCGGGGAAGGCGGGGTGGGGTGGGGGCTGCGCTGAACGGGGCTGAGCCGCGGGCGGAGGGCGCATTAACACTTGCTCGCCAGGTTGGTGGAGGCGGGGCGGGTTTGCAGGCGGCCGCTGGGCGCCCAGGGTGGGGGCCCTTTAAGCGCCCACCGACGCGGGGCCGGAGGGGGGCGGGGGGGAGGGAACTCCTGGAGGGTCTTAGGCCGGCCCTCGAGACGCGGCAGAGAGAAGATGCAGTGAGGGCGGCCTGGCTGGAGCCGTGGAGCCGAGCGCCACGGGTGGCAAGGGCCAAGGGCTGCTCCCCGCGGGGGCGCACGGCCGCAGGCCCCGGAGGTGGTGCCTTCCCCAAAAACCCGGCGACGGAGGTCGGGGGGGCTTCCTCGCGGCCACTGCCGGGGCTGCAAAGAGGCTGCCCCTCAGCCTCCGTTGGGCTCCTTCCCTAGTGGGAGGGCGAGAGGGAAAGAGGGAGGAGAGAGAGGAGGGGGAGGAGGGAGCTGGGGAGAGGGGGCTCCGCGCCAACCGCCGGCGGATCCAGCCGCTCCTCGGGGAGGACGGGCGGGCGGGGGAGGGCGCGCCGAGGCCCGCTCCGGAGAAGCGGCCGCGGATGACGGCAGAGGTGCAGCCAGCCCCGCGCGCGCAGCCCCCTCCCCCTCGCCCTCCTCCCCCCCCCTCCTCTTCCTCCTCCTCCTCCTCCTCCCGGCTCGTCGGCGGCGCAGAGCAGCGGCGGCAGCGGCGGCGGCGGCAGCAGCCACCCGATGTCTTCGGCGCCCGAGAAGCAGCAGCCACCGCACGGCGGCGGCGGCGGCGGCGGCGGGGGAGGCGGCGCGGCCATGGACCCCGCGTCGTCCGGCCCGTCCAAGGCCAAGAAGACCAACGCCGGCATCCGGCGCCCGGAGAAGCCGCCCTACTCGTACATCGCGCTCATCGTCATGGCCATCCAGAGCTCGCCCACCAAGCGCCTGACGCTCAGCGAGATCTACCAGTTCCTGCAGAGCCGTTTCCCCTTCTTCCGCGGCTCCTACCAGGGCTGGAAGAACTCCGTGCGCCACAACCTCTCTCTCAACGAGTGCTTCATCAAGCTGCCCAAGGGCCTCGGGCGGCCTGGTAAAGGCCACTACTGGACCATCGACCCGGCCAGCGAGTTCATGTTCGAGGAGGGTTCCTTTCGGCGGCGGCCGCGCGGCTTCCGAAGGAAATGCCAGGCGCTCAAGCCCATGTACAGCATGATGAACGGGCTCGGCTTCAACCACCTCCCGGACACCTACGGCTTCCAGAGCTCTGCCGGCGGCCTCTCGTGCCCGCCCAACAGTCTGGCGCTGGAGGGTGGCCTGGGCATGATGAACGGCCACTTGCCGGGCAACGTGGACGGCATGGCTTTGCCCAGCCACTCGGTGCCACACCTGCCCGCAAACGGCGGGCACTCATACATGGGCAGCTGTGGCGGCGCAGCGGCGGGTGAGTACCCGCACCACGACAGTTCGGTGCCTGCCTCCCCGCTGCTGCCTGCAACCGCCAGCGGGGTCATGGAGCCGCACGCAGTCTACTCGGGCTCCACGGCCGCCTGGCCGCCCTCGGCCTCTGCAGCCCTCAACAGCGGCGCCTCCTACATCAAGCAGCAGCCCCTGTCCCCCTGCAACCCTGCGGCCAACCCCCTGTCTGGCAGCCTCTCCACGCACTCTCTGGACCAGCCATATCTACACCAGAACAGTCACAACGCCCCAGCTGAGTTGCAAGGTGAGTGGGGAGACCAGGGCTGTCCTAGTCCTGGGGGACTCCGACATCTGTCAGTGCGCGGAACCCAGCCCCCAAACTGCTGACCGCCCTGGGCGAGGGCTTGATGCCACTTCTGTGGGGTGCCAACCCCACTGCTTCGGGACGGCACCAGCTCTCCAGAGTATCTCTGTCCCGCGCACCGCCCTTTGAAGGGTGGCAGTTTAGGCCAAGATAATTGTTCTCCTTTTCGGCTCCATCTCCTAGCCGCTGGTAGTCCCTAGCCTGGCCAAGCGACCCCTTTCTAACAAAAAGACTCAGACCCCGATGTTCTACATCTCTTTAAGCCCTTACCCCCTCCCACCTCATCAAGTTCCCAGGACGGAGCCCAAGCCCAGTCTCGGCCAGCTGGCTGGGCCTCCCCTGGAACCGCCACCGGAAAGCTGCGTGGACAGAAAGGAAGAGTTAGGCCCGAAGCTGCCTGGGCTGGGTGCTCAGCGGCCCAGCACCCCAGCCTCCCTGGGAACCAAGGCTGGCCGTGGGACGGCTGAGCTGGGGGACATTTTGTAGTGACAGAGGCAGAGAGGAGCTGTGGCCAGGCCCGGAGCAAGAGTTAGAGGTGCAGGCCCCACGGACTCTTTGTTTCTGAGGATCCAGGCTTTCAGTTTCGCAGGTACACTCCTCCCCACCCCTCGGAGGAGGAGATGCAGAGCAGTCTTCCCTCCAGACTCTCCTCTCTGCACCCACCAGCCTCTCGGGGCCTGGTTCTGAAAAGGGCGCTGAGGAGCTCAGCAGGGCCTGTCAGGGCTCAGCTGTCAGCTGCCCCCGCGAGGCAGGAGCGGGTCTGGTGGTTGGAGGCCCCGAGGGCGAGGGCCGCCTCTCCGCAGGGTCTCCTGGCTGGGGCTGCTTCGAACTCCCAGGCTCCGGCTTCCTCTCCACCCGCTGGGGGGAAGGAGCTGTTCTCGGAGGGGCCCTTCCCCTGGGGAAGCCTGCAGAGGCCCTGTTGCCGCTGGAGCCTGGAGCTGGAGCCTGGAGCCGCACCAGGGCCTCTGCAGGCTTCGAGGTTGGGAGGTGGATGCCCCAGGGCCCGGCCCAGGCCTTGGGCCATAGAAGCGGAGGCCAGACTCTCCTGGAGGTCTGCTGGCCGGGGAGAGCCTCACCCCTTCCCCTTCAGCCTCCGGAAGCCCCAGCCTGGAGCTCTCATGTCCGAGGCGACAGAGGCCCCCACAGTGGGCACCCAGGGAGCAGTGGCCATCACTGGGGTCCTGGGATCTTCTGCTGGAGCACAGAGCCCAGGGCGTGGAATCTGGGGCTGCCTGGACCCGCCCGAGGCCGGAACTCTGGGAGTCTGGCACCTCGGTGGGGCGTAGGGAGGAACAGAGCCCTGCGCTGGAGCCGGGTGGCGCTGCTTCTCCGCCTGGAGCCCCGCGTCCCTGACCCTAACTCTGCTCCCTGCCCTCCTCTTGCCTCCTTCTCAGGCATCCCGAGGTACCACTCCCAGTCCCCTGGCATGTGCGACCGCAAGGAGTTCGTCTTCTCCTTCAACACCATGGCGTCCTCGTCCGTGCACACCGCTGGCGGCGGCTCCTACTACCACCAGCAGGTCGCCTACCAAGATATCAAGCCCTGTGTGATGTGAGACGACAGCTGGCGGGACCCACCGGCCCGGGCGGCCTGGCGCAGGGACCTGGAACCCATTGCAAGAGACTGCTTTATTCTTGAGGTATAACCATAGGCAGAAGACCAGGGTTCGACCCCTACCCACCTGGATTGTTTGGAAAGAAACCCCCAAGGCAAAGAAGCAGCGTGGCGGTCAGCCCCTCCTCCCCCACTTCTTCAAAAGATGAACAAATGGCGGCTGCGGGGTCCGGCTGACCGCGGCTGTTGGTAAATAAATGCGTTTTTGGTCCCGTTGAAGGCGGCTGAGAAGGTGCTGTACTAGGGGGACCCTCCACATCGAAACAAGAATTCTGCTGAGGCCTCTCCCCGCCTTCCCTCCAATGGCAGAAGTGGGGGAAGGTTTTTAGAAGAAAGGCAAACATGGGAGACCATCATTATCAAATACTTTTATTTTTTGGTTGAGTATTTATCTTTTTATTTTCAAAAAATTTTTTTTTTTTTGGAAAGAATGTCTTGGAATGCGCAAGTCTCCTCTTAGAGCCGTGTTTTGCAGGGAAGGGGGGGGCAAGAAATCCCATCTCCCTCCCCATCTCCGAAGCCCTCCAGCAACCCACAGGTGGATCTTTGTGCGGACTCGCATTTCCGAAGCCACTGTTCCTCTTACAAAAGGAAACCAGGAGGAGCCCAGAAGCAGGAGCTCCCCGGGCCTCTGCCCTCCCCTCAGTCCTCCTCGGCCTTCCCTACAGTCCTTTTGGTTTTGTTTCCGATTGCATTTTGACTTTTTCGGCGGGTGTTCGTCTCACAAGACCCAACTGTCTCCCGATCTCTACTGTAAAAACGTGCTGGCGTGAGAGCAAGGGGGCACAGCGCGGCGGGCGCGGGGACAGGGAAGGCCGGTGAGCGCACGAATTCAGGATTGCGGCGAAGGCGACGCAGAAAGGTTAAGGCACTTTTTTAAACTATAGCAAGGCTCATCCTGTTATTTATTCTACTTTCTTCCCTAATAATCGAAACACCGCATCGGCTCCTCCGTTTATCAGTATTAATGGTGTAACTTTGTTGGCAATATTTGCCGCGTAGAATTTTTTTTTTTTAGAGATCCATTGTAAATTTGAAACAAAGTCCAATCTGTGTAAAAACAAATTTCCATATGTTTATAGAAATATATATATAAAATGAAGGACTACCCCGTTTTTTAGTATTTGGCTGCTGGGGTGCAGCGTTTGTGACACGTATTTTCAATTTCCTGCACTGTATAAAATGACAATTCGAGGATGTTTTTGCCTTTTGTGTATTTTTTCCTAAAAAAAGAACAAAAATAAAAATGTATAACATTTGTACATGGCCTTTAACATTGTATCAGCGAGAAATAAAATCACATGCGTATTTTATTGGGATTGGGATTGCAGAGTATCTTCTCAACCCCAATACACACAGAAATCAGCTTGGCATCTCTAGCCTTTTTTAATGTAAAATGTGGATCTTTCTGAATCCTTTTTTTCCCTTTTCTTTTCTCTCTCCTCCCCCTTTTTTCTTCTTTCTTTCGCTAATCCTCCTCTTTCCATCCCTTCACTTCCTACTGAAGTGAAATCTGGACATGAGTAACTATTTTTCTTGGCTTCTGTTTTTTAAGAAGAGCCCTCTGCCCCTCTAAATGTCATTTCTTGTTTGAAATACATAATCAGATGTTGAAAGAAAAACTGTGCCCCTCCTTTCCCCAGGGAAAGCCATATAGATATAAGTACATATATGATTTTTTTAACTTTTTTTTTTTTTTTTTTGCCACCAATGAGAATTTTACTTGGAGTTTCAGGCTTTACTGTTCCCATTTTCTAGCTGTTATAAATTATGAAACAACTTAATTTTTTGTAGAGTTTTGTTTTTGTTTTTTGAAGGGTTTTTTTTGTGGTGTTTTTTTTTGTTTGTTTGTTTTTGGTTCTCTATACTTGCTTTTCCCCAAATGACAAATGAGTAAAATATAAGCAAGAAAAAGACTACTGGTGTGAGAGCGAGATGACAAAAACATCTCCATTCAGGACCATTTCCTCCAAAGTCACTGTGGGGGGAAAACTTGGTTTAAAACCTGTGTCTCTAACGGACCACCCTCCTTCCATCCCGACTCCCGCCTACCTAAGAAAACAAACAGTAAAATCACATTGTCCGTGCGGCCATTCAGGACCCACCGCAGTTTCTCCACGTCGTGGGGTTGTGAGCCTCTGAACCTGGTTCTTCTCAAATTTGACATTTTGGACATGAGGGTAATTTCTCCAGTGCTCTGTTACATCAAAATTATCAAACTCGCCTAGGCAATTAATGTCCCAAACTCACGGCTGTCTATAAAACCGAGATAAAGAGCACAGGGAAAGGCTGGTGACTCCATCCCTGGGGTCTCTGGTGGGCCGAAGCAACGGGGTTGGGGTCTCCCTGCTCAGCCGGTTGTCGCCCACACGCACCTAGGCCTGCGCTCCGGGAGCATGTCTGCGGCGAGCAGAGACGGTACTGTCCCTTCTGGGGTGGACGCCACCACAGCAGCCCATCAGATCGGTGCCCAGGAAAACAAGGCCGGAGAAAATCCCGCGGGCCTCCAGTGCAGAAACGGCGCCCCGCTCGCATCCAGGCAACAGCCGCAGGCAAGAGTGGGTCTTGTCCTCCCTCCCGCGCCACGGAGACTGAGCCCCAATTAGGACCTAGGCTCTGGGAAGTGGGGTTGATTAGGAGAAACCCAATGCCTGCCCAGCCGGCAAGCTCCCCAGTCTCCAGCAACGTCTCCAGCCTCTGCGCCCACTCTTTTGCCCCACAGGACCGCCAGAGATCTACCGCCCGGACCGGAGACGGCAGCAGAGGCGAGCCCCGGCTTCCTGCTCCACTCCCCGGCGGCACCTGCGTCTCTGCGGGCTCTCCCACCGCTCCCACAGCCCGGCCAGGCTGCGAAGGAGGCAGGCAGAGGGGCTGGTGCAGGAAAACCGGCCAGGGACCCACAGGCTGGGCCTGGCCTCTCCATCTCCCAGTCTGACCCCGCCTGGGGATGAGAGAAAAGCCGCCCCCCCACACCCCACCCCCAGGAAAGCTTGGCTCGGAAAGGAGGCAACAGGGTCTGGGCAGCCACGATACTGCTGCTGCTGCCGCTGCTGGAGCCTCGCGGAAACCGCTTGCTTGGGTTGCATCTTCCCCAGGGCCCGTTTCCTGATTTGCACAGGGGCCAGGGGCAAAGCTCCAATGTGCTGTGCACGTACAAGTAGCAATCTTAGAAAGGTAAAGGCATTTCTGACTCTATTGCAAAACCACGTGCGCTTTGTGCATTTGTATCATTCAACCGTAGGGACATCCTAGGTAGAACTAATTCATAAAACCTGAGCATACCTCAGTGGGGGGCTGTCTTGGAACAATGCAGTCAAGCCGCCCTAAGTGTATGAATAAATGCCTGGAGGTGGGAAGTGGCCAGGGAAGGCCACAGATTTCTAAGTGTGGATTACACATCCCGGGGACTCCAGGGTTCTGCTTGGGGGGAGGGGCTGACGTCCTGGGTGTACCCAAGCCTCAGCAGCTGGCCCATCGCAGACCCAGCAGCAGAATTGTCTTGGCATCCTCCTCGCTGCCCAGTCCCAGGAGGGAAGGAACTGCAGGCCCAGCCAGTCCTCACCCCATGGAGTGAGCTCCCTCCCTCTCTCACGCCCACCTCTGGTCCACATCTGGCTAGAAGGCACTCAGGATATGTGCCTCTGATGGGAAGGTGCCTGGCCCCTCTGTGCCATCAAAGCCCACCTGCCCCAGTTTTCTTCTCCCTTTGCAGCTGGAGAGCTAGGGACAGGGAAGGGAGGAGAGGTGCATAAAGGCCTGGCTCCCCGCCCTCCAAGCACCCACCAGCTGGCAGCTATTCCAGACATAGTAGAGAGACGAAGCTACACAGTCCCTGCCCTGCCACCACCGAACCTGGGCAAGCCCTCTCACCTCTGAGCCTCAGTTTATCTCTAGCAATCCTGACCTTACGACCTATGAAGGGCAGTGGCCAATGTCCTTAGGAGCTCTGTGGTCCCACACAGGAATGGCCACAAGACCCACACGTCTCGCCCTGCTTCCCTAGAGATCTGCCAAGGGTGCGTGGAAGGAGCGCTCAGTCTGGGAGCCACGGAGCTCCCCACCTTCTAGCATCCTGCACCTGGAGAGACCCTGCTCCCTTTCCAGGGAGGACCTCTCAACCTCCAGGCCAGAAGACCCCAGAGCCCAACGACTTCATTTCTGATGTGGTTCTCAGTGTGGAACTGCCCGCCCTCATCAGAAACACGCGGGGCGTCTACTCAAACTGCAGACCGGGGACCTGGCGCTGAGAGCTACCTGACTCGACTCTGGAGGTGGGACCCAGGACTCCAGTATTCCCAGATTCCCAGGGGTCCTGGTGACTGAGTTTGCAGTCTCTCCCCCAGTGTTCTCTGGACTCCTGAGAAAAGCCTCGGTGAAGGAAGCTCAGCGCGGCCTCTGCTGCCCCCTCCCGCCCAGCTGCCACGGCGGCTCCAAGTCCAGCCGTGCCGCGGCCGTTCATGCTCACAATGCAGGCTGCAGGCTGGCCATGGCAAGCCCTCTTCCCACACACCCTTCTGCCCTTCTTGGGATTCCCTGAGGGAGGTCCTAGGACTTCTCCCGCCTTCCAGAGGCAGGAACTGGGCGCGGACAGGTCAGGGGGCTTGCTCCAGGCGCTGCTAGTAAGAGCTGGAATTTGGACTCGGACCCAAAGCCCTGTCCCTAACGCACTGTGCTCCGCGGCTCCTGGTCACCCACTTTCCTCCCGCTACCAGGCCTAGTGAAAGGGCCAACTGAAATGTGGTCCCACCACTTCTGCTGCTCGCAGGAAAGGCGCAGGTCATATCCCATGGCTTCGGAGTAGAGGTCTGGGGAGAAGCAATGGGGACAAGCCTCTCCAAGCATCTTCTTAAAACTCCCACGCCATGGGGGAAGCACGGGCCATGCGTCCCGCTGTGTTTAGGGCTTACGGCCACAGGGAAGCGTGCCAGGTCCTCAGATGTCCCCTGAAAAAGGGTAAACTGTTTCTGTATTTGGAAATGCCCCTAGAGCCCCACAGATCAGCACACGTTTCTGGGTCCGGCAACACCCTGGCGTGGTCACAGCTCGTGTGACCCAGGCAGCGAGCGCTGCACGGTCTCTGTCCAAGTGGTCAGAGGCCTGGTGAGGCGGCAGCAGGCGTGGGCAGTGGGTACCAGTTAACTCTCCAGGGCTCTTCACCGAAGTGCCTTCCCTGGGGAGAGGGGACTGTCCCTGGGAGAGGCAGCCCAGCGCCTTGCCCCACCCCAGAAAGCGCAGTCCTGGTGGCTTCTCCATGAGGCGGCAGCGCCACCTGCTGTCCATCGTGCAGACTGTGTTGGGACAACAGCCGACTTCCCAGTAAACTCAAGGAAAACCCATTTCTCCGGAACGTGGACAGATGTGCACAGAGGAACCTGATTCTGAGGATTCAGGCCCTTTGATCTTTGTTAAGGGACACCTGACCTCGGAGGGGATAAAGACTAAATATAATCTTTCCCTAATTATACAAGCGATGCTGCTTATTTAAAATAAACCTTGCAAAAGTGAGAAGAGGGAAGCAAATATCACTTCAGACCTGGTCCCGAGACAGCTGTGCTGGTCCCCAAAGATGTCCCCAGCCTCCTGAGAAGCAGAGAGCAAAGATTCTAGTTGACAGAGCAGGGGTCAGAGGGCCTGGATTAACTTGCTGAGTTCCGGAGCTCGGGCAGGCGCTTCTCCTCCCTGTGCCGCAGCTTCCCCGTACGTGCAGTGGAGGGGACGGTCGGAGCACGTCTTTCAAAGCACTGCTGTGCTTGACTTAAGTGAACTTAAAGGCTACGTAGGGCTTACCGGTGAAGAAACCAAGGCACAGAGAGGGAAAACATTCTATCTGAGAACACACAGCGAGGACTTGCCAGAGCTGGATTCACCGCAAATCCTGGTGGGCACAGCTTCACCACCACATTCCTCAACCATGAAATGATCTCTTTGGTGTCCCCCACAAGCCACCGTGGCTTCCGGTTACCCCTGAGGTCCTGGTGGTCGCCAACACATGACCCGGCAACATTTCCCCACTGGCCAGGCTTCTCCCCATCCCACCGTCCTCACCTGGGAGATGGGAGTGGAACACTACGTTCTTCCGAGGCTTGAAGGAGTTAACCCGCCCTCTGGGTGGGGAGGGAGGCTTCGTTTGCTCATAACTCAGCACTTCAGGGCCCCAGTTTATTGCTTCCAAACCATCCAAAGTGCAAAACGTCCACTTCACGTGGTCACACGTCAGCTCCCATTTTAACCTTTGTGACTTGTGGGTGTTGACAACAAAGGGTTCCATTCACAGGAGGGAATCCTGCCCTGTCAGAGGAACAGGAGTGTTTGAAAGATCGCACAGGTGGTCTCTGGTGAGAAACCAGGACGATGACAAGGCCTGGCGAAGCGGTCGGAGGCCACCGGGGACGGGGGCGGTGTCCAGAGGGGCCGCGCCGCACACCAGGAACAGAGGCTTCGCTTCCTCTGGTTCCTCGCCGACAAGTGCCGTGGGACACGGGCTACATCAAGCAACAGAGGCCACACTGGCTCAGCGCCCAGCACACCATGGGCGTGCAGCGGGGGAAGGTGCTTCATGACGCACAGATCAGATGTGAGGGCAGCAGGACGGCACAGAGCGGACGGCACCTGGGGGCCCGCGGCCAGGGATCCCTCACAGGCTTTTGAAGTGAACAGGCCTGAGCCCAAATGCCACCGTGCTCTGGTGTGCCGTGGGCCTTGGGGACACCACACCTCCCACATTTCTCTTCTAGAAAATGCCCCTGGTGGTGTCTGCCTCTCTCTACCTCAGGTGACAAGCTGAAGACAAGCCACAGGCAGAGAAGGCACACAGACGACGGGCTCTGGCTAGTCTGTCATCCGTGACACTCGACTCAGCCTCATTACCCGCCAGCTGGGGGCTAAAGGCAAGTGGGCTCCTCTCCCTGCACCTTCTCAGTTCTGCGAACAGGGATGTCCCCCAAACGGAATGGAGAAATTTGGTGAAATTACACATTTGTTCATCTACGCTTATGATTTGTGTTTCTAGATGCAAATACATATAGTTTCTATATGGATATCACGCTATAAACACAATTATACAACAGATTATTGATAAAGAATAGACCAACCTCCAAATTTAAAGGAGCAAAAACCATCCATTTCACTCCTGACCAGTGGAAAGAGCCCTTCTCTGCCTCGGCGGGGCGTCTGCTGAGACGGCCCAGGCGGGGCTGGAAGACCCACTCCCAAGGCGGTGCACCCACAGGGCTGCTAAGGATGAGGTCGGTCCCTCTCCACGCGGGCCTGCTCCGGGCGAGACCGGGCTCCCTCACACCGTGGCGACTGGGTTCCGCGAACCAGTGTCCTAAGAGGCCACAGCGGCCAGGCTTATGTTCTTCCTCCAAGCCACCAGGGCCGCTTAACCTTAACCACGCTGTCCCAGAGCGGGTGGGATGTCAAGGCGGTGGGCACAGACCCCCTCTCTCCACAGAAGGTGCATCAAAAAAAAAACCTTCGGGGCCACATTTTACAACTTCCACGGCATTTACAGCAGCTCAGTAAGGGGGACCCGCTGGCTTGGGTGGTGGAGCGTTCGACTCGGTCTCAGGGTTGTGACTTCACACGGCGGGTGCACAGATTACTTTAAGAATCTATGTAAAACATAAAACAACTCAGCAGATGCGAGCTGTTACCAGCAGGGACCGGCAGACCACAGGAGCCGGTGCGGCCGAGGCTGCTGTCCCCTCCCTCAGCTGCGGGGAGCGTGGGCCGGGGGGTGGGGGCTGCGCCCAGCCAAGAATCACGCCGGGAAGTGACTGAAGTTCTCCGACACAGCAGCCTCTTCCTCCTGCTTTTGCGCATGAGGTTCGTGTCAGATTTGTTCCGAAGGCTTCCCTGGCACGCCCCACCCCCCACTTCAAATTTTGTTTCTGAAAACGATGATCGGTCCTTAGTTTCAGGAGTATCTGTCCTACTTGGAACACTGGCTGGATTCAGCCTGGATAAAGGGACTGTACCAACCCCGGCTTATTTCAGGGCGGAGGCGGCAGGGTAGCCCCAGAAGAGCCGTTTTGGAAACAGAGTCCTCTACCGGCCTAGATGAGAAGAGGGGGCACCGCTCCCCAGGAAGGTCAGAGGTGCTGCAGGGAAACCACCCTCACTTTCACGCAAAAAGACAGAAAGCTCCAGCATCTCGTGCACAGACCGCGTGGCCGAGGCTCCTCAGGTGTGGCGGGAAGGCCTCCTGACGGCTGAGGTCCGCTGTGGGGCAGGGGCAGAAGGGGTGGCGTGCAGGCTTCGGATTCACCACCCCGGGACCTGGCCACAGCTTCTCTCTGCTGCTGTCCCCGGACGTCTCGCCCTCGCCAGCATCCTGTCGCCAACGCCAGCTCTCGGTGGCTTCAGCCGTGCTGGCTCTTCTCGGGCGCATCTGTTCTCAGCATCCTCACCTGCGGTCCTGCCGGCACGGGTTTCCTTCCCCTTACAGGGTGTCTGGGGTGAAGCACAGCAGGGCCATTGGAAGATGACCGCTGAGGCTCCCGGGAGAGCGGGAGGGCTGACCAATGGCCCAGGGACAGAGGGGCGGGCGGGCCAGATTTTTATACAAGCTTGTGAAGAGGGTACTGGTTGCATCCGGCAGCGTTAAAAAAATACTAACTACACAGCTGCTGAACGCGCCGGTTACCCTTGCTGATGGCAGTATTCCTCGGGGGGCTCACTGTGGACGCTCGCCGGGATTCCCGCCCAACCAAAATCGGACATTCCGGGGGTGGGGGGAGGAATAAGTTCCTCCTTAAATTCAGGGTTGCCTTTCTTGTTTTGTTTTTCATGGTGCTCTTCCCTATCCCAACACTCCTGAAGGGATAATATGCTCTCTGGCATTATCCCCAAATTCTTCCGTATTTCACGTTTCAACACCGGCTAGCCAGAGTTTGCGTGTACGCACAGGAGGACGTGGCGGCTGAGGCACCTTTCGGAACAGCAGCCAGCAGCTCTCGTCCCATCTCCCACGAACCCCTCCTCCTCCGCTGCGGCTCTTCTGTTCCAGCTTCCCACCTGCTCTTCTGCCTCACTGCTGCAGGCGCTCGCGGACCGGGCTGCTTCAGCTTCTGGCGTCCGAGGGCAAAGCCCCTCCCCTCGCTGCCCACCACGCATCGCCGCCCACCCACACAAGCCCCACGGAAGTACGCTGCGGGGATCCCGTCGGGGACACGATGTCTGCGCACAGGGAGAACCACGATCTTTACAGTATCGGATTCCCCCAGCTAGAACCCAGCATGCCCTTGGACTCAGACCTTTCCCCTTTTTCAGCTAAGTTTTGTCATTTTACCGTCTGAGCCCTGGACAGCTCATTAGGTGTACTTCCAAATTCTTCCCAGTTTTTGTTGCTACTGCGTTAACAAGTTTTCATTAGGTCACTGACACTGTTGGGGAAGGCAACAGATGTATGGACTTTCACTGGTTTGGACTGCAGACTTTCTCAACACAAAGTCCAATCTTTCTTTAGCGAAAGGCGGTTTTACCTCCCACACTGTTCCGCACTTCTGTTCCCCGTGCGTCAGCACCGTGCCTTCGTCTTCCAGCTCACTGCACGGGCATCGATTCTGCCTTCGGCTGGACTAAGTTTATGACATTTCTTATTCCTAAAAACTGTTTTCCTTAGTTTATTCTCTTTTTAATGGATAAGACAGCCTTCAAATCAGCTTCCGATTCCCGTACTGGCAAGGGTTGACTAGTGTTTCGAGATGCTGCCTGTCCTCAGGTGACGGGGCACTCTGGCACGTGCTCCCGTCTACAGAGGCGCCCCTCCTCGAGTGCACGGGCGGCTGACCGCAGACCTGGCCCGGCACCGCCTCCTGCAGTAGGGGCTCCTGGAGCGGCAGGCCGGGCCTCAGCCTCCGTTCTCTGGCCTTCTTGCTGGAAGACTTCCTTCTCTTTTCTCTCTGCCACACCTCCTGGTACAAATTCCAATGTCATACCACGCATTTGCACATTTCACAAACATCTTCACCTATCCCTGAGCAGAAAAGGGCAAAAATCCACTCAACTTTTTTTTACAGGAACATGAAAGCCAGTTTCTGAAGATTTTCAGGAGTACAGAGCACATGCGGCCTGGAACTTGCTTGCTTCAAGGAGTCAGTCTTCTTCCTTCACCCCTCACGTAACGGGTCCCACTCTGTGTTGCTCTGCTTCCTATTTACTCCCCGGTACCGTGGACTGCATGTTTTCTAGAGATGGGCCAAGTGGTTTCTCCTCGGGTTCTGCTTTCTCACTGTGTGGACACAGACTTTCCTCTCCTCAATGGGGAGGGACTGCTCCCAGCCCAATGATCTAGTCAACTGGGGGCTGGGGAGGGCTGGGGCGAGGGTTCTCAGGCCAGGGAACGTAAGTTGGACGTGCCTTCCTCTGTCTGGGGAAAAGCCCATACGCCAGGTGCAGACACCACCATACCCTGCCTCCCCCGAGGCAGAACGGGCTCTTCTCCCAGGCCTTTCTAGACGGTGTGCCCAAGAAAAACCCCTCGCGAACATGCTCTCCAACAAGTTCAGGGCTGCTGCCTCCCCTGCTCACCTCCACTGGTCTCAGCATCGCTGACACTCTGTAGTCTGGGAAGCGGCTCCAGGGCCATTGCCACCATCACTCCATCACTGATACCCAAGTCTTGGGAAAAAGCCAGGTCACTGAGTACCTGCCTTATACTGAGTGCTCGTCCTGGAGGCCCCGAGAGACTGTCACTCCCAGGCCGTCGGCAGCAGGCGAGGAGAGAAGGCGTGCAGGCTGGTACACTTGGGATACTTACGTTTCAGGCCCTTGGATCCTGGGTTTTGCTGATACTAAACTATTTCCCGCAAATACAAAGACGGCGCATTCGTTCAGATGACGTGTATATCAACGTATCTGGATGATTCCGGCTGCAACAGACAGCAAAGTCAAGCAAGCTGGCCTAAATGGGAGCGATGATTCAACAGCCAGAGGCAGGCTGCTGTCGGGCACAGGTCATGCTCCCAGTGCTGCGATCAGGCACTCTGCTCCCT